>NC_085057.1:16399305-16723644 GCF_963662255.1 Cinclus cinclus | reverse complement strand
ATTACCTGGCCTGGGCTCTTCTCAGTTCTGCACTGGATCGGCCCCGAGCTGGTCCCGAGTGGGATGTGTGCCTGAGGAGGGTTACAGCTCCAAGAAATCCAAATCAAACCCTCGGCACCACCCTTAGAGCAGATAGCCAGACAGCCTTCCAGCACAGTGCCTCATCAGCAGTGAGGCTGCTGAGAAACCGGGCTGGGATATTAGGGAGAAACACTCGGAAAAATTCCTCTTGCTTACTCAGAGAGGAAAAAAGAGCTGTCATGTTTATCCTACCCAGAAGTTAAACCCTGCAATCAACTGCACATCAAATTAACATCCAAGACAGCCTCTCTCATGTATTATGTCCTGTCTTTCAGCAAAGATAAAAATAGTTCTGAAGTTTTTTGGGCTTTGCTTTTTTAAGGTAGAACACTTCAGATAGTAAGTAAATGCCATGTGCTGATGACTGCCTCCTCCTCAAGCCTGCACAGAAAGGAGGCCCACTTCTAGATGAGGAAACCTTGAGAATTTGGACACCTTTCTGTTGTCCTCATGTTTCGTTTCACTCTGCAAAGCTTTAAAATCACTTCTCACATATAAGGTTGAGACAGAAATGTGAAAGCAACTTTCCCCCTTCTACACGATAGTTGTTCACAGCAGGGCTGTGTATGCCGTGAGCCAAACTCTTAGGTGAAACAGCAGTATGGGGACTTATGGCATTTCTGTACATAACTTTCATCAGAGGATCCACTAGCACTGGAACTACTAAACCATTATTTAATTAACTATTACAGATACCATCGAATAAAAAGCAAGGATGCAGGACAAGGCAGAAGGGAGCTCTTCCCCACTTGAGGAGAAGGAGCAGGGCTCCCCTGTACCTAGAGAAAGCCACAAAAGCCTAAGTGACTTTACAGAAACTCTTTACCCACTGCAACACAAGTGATTTAGGCACAGGACATGCTCATTCCTGAGTACATAACCATCCCATGCAAATCCCTTCAGAAAGGGCAGGTTTAACACTAATGCTGCTCCAGTGCTGAACAGTAAAGAGGATTCCATCACCTCTCCAACCTCCAGCCAAGCCCAATATCTGGGACTCATCAAGATTTGTCCCTTAAAGCCTGTTTTGTAACCAAGACTTCACACTGGCTATTGTGGTGTGCCTGGTCATAAAAACAGGATCAACCACCCTGGCAAATCACAAGAGGATTTGCACGGACAGTTTCATAAAAACAGACATTTGTAAGTCTGTACTGCATAATGCTCTCCAGTGTCTGTTACACAGTCATGTTTCATGGCACTAATAATTTCCTTTTATGTTTTTCTTTTTTGTTTGGCAGCAAAAGAGTAAAATGGTTGGTTGGGGTCATAAGATTCCTCTTAATACACTCAGCTCACACACAAACCCTCCAAACTGGATGTGTATGAAGGTAACTGCTGGTTCCTCAGTGAAAATCCCATGTCAGACCACTACTAGCACCATTTTGGTACCTCACAGGCAGCCTTCAGTATCTAGCAGAACATTTCTATAAAGCACACAACTGCACTGATAAAAGAACTGAGCTTAAGCTTCTCTATGACAAAAAGTCTTGTAACAGTTTGCAAGCAGTAACTTGCAAATGTTATTGCAAAATAACAATATTTCTCTGTTCCACTTAAAAATCTAGTAAGAAATAAACCTGAGATCACTGGTTTTGAACAGTTTGATTCTAAAATACCCTATAATATCTCTAATTCACATTATGCAACATATTAACACCTCTATTAAATTAGCATGTAAAAATGGTGTCAGGGGGAATCACCTAAAAGGATAAATATTTTTTCAAAAATGAGCCAAACTTTTACTATACCAGTCCAGCAGACCCCTATATGCTTTTAACAAAGCACAGAAGTGTTTACTGAAAAATCAAAAGGAACTTATTCCCCCCAAATTGCATTTAAAGCCATCCTCAATTGATTACTTCATGGTTTAAATCCCTTCTTCCTTTGCAGCCTGAGACTGTTGTGATTCCATCTATGCAGTTTCTCTACTGTAACTGACAGCTAACGTGGCCACACACTGCTTGCTGGGAAGGAAGAAAACAATTCTCCTCCTCCATTTAATCTTGTTCAAATCACAAACAAAGTGGCATTGATCCCCTCTAACTCATGTGCTCTCCACGGGAATATTAAACTGCAGGAAAAAGAAGCAGCCTGTGAAATCATAAAGTGGGGAGCATCTGCTGGTCCTGGACCACCCTTCTGAGGAAGGCAAGTGTGGTTCTCCCCACTCCACATAAATATTGGACAATGGATCTAGTCTCCACCCACACTAGATGTGAGTATTAAGGAGCCCACTGTGATTTGTGGGGAACAGGAACTTAGAGGAAAAAATAAGACTGCTTTTAGAAACACGTCCATGTATCAGTTTTGAGAGAGTTGCAGGACCTGCTCTTTTATTCTCTCCAAGCTAACAATCTCCCTCCTAAAAGGCACCACAAAACTAAAACCAGCCTGAAACTGATTGTTCCCTGACAACATAAACAACAAAAACTGCTGCAAAAAAGGGTGGGAGAAAAACAAAACAAAGCAAAATAAAAAAAAGCAAACCCAAAAAACCCCATAAAATCAACCCATAAAGAATGAAAAGGGAGAGCTAATCCTTCCCCTCTGCTGACGTGACAGTGCTGGCACTGAGAATGTGACAATGAACATTACATAAGCTCCCACTTGGATCTGAACAAAAAGAGCCAGCGTGAGTCAATGGCAGCATCTGTAGCTCCTTACACAAGCTGAGCATCCATCACCTGCAGTGGGAGCTGCCAGGCACAGGCTCCTTCTCCTGCAGCTCAGGAGGGATGTGGGAACACCCTACTGCCACCAGTGGCAATGTTTTGTAGCCCTTAAAGAAAACCTGAACTCTCCATAAGATGCCAGCACTCCCTTCCCCACAGACTGAGAGGTTCTTCACCTCTGGATACAGGCAGCAGAAATGGGCAAATGTTTTTGTGTTTGTATTTATGTATGTGTATATAGACATGTATACAATTATTTACCTAATCACTGATACACTGCTTCTAAAATCAATTTTGTTTAATCATATTAAAGCAGAAACTGACTTCCCATAAGTCAACTCTCTCCTTTCAAATACTCAAAATATCCTCACTGGTGAGCCACCATAGAAAAGCAGTTTGTTTCTTACTGCATAAAAGTTCTGGCTACCTGAGGTAAGAGGCATGTGAGCAGTTTTGCTTCCAGTAATTACTGACATCTGGACTAACACCATCACAAAATAACAAAAAATTTCTCTCACTTCACAGAATTTCCATCTATGTTTTTAGCTTTGTCATATATAAATGGCACTTGCATTACCTGCTAAGGGAAACTCTCCTTCCCTGATTATTGTTTCTTTCAAAGCAAACAGCATTTCAATATAAAAGCCACTTCTGAGTGTGTTTTTTCATGTGTTTCCCGTGCTACTACAGCTACAGAAAAAAAACAACCAAGACGTGTATAAGGAGTAAAACACTGAGAAAATATTTCAAATGGTGGGGAAAACTCAATACTGGGGCACAGTGTGTCAGGATTCTAAATTACATTTATACAGCAGATTAATTTGGGAAAGACATGTCTACCTTGCATTAATGATAACCATTCTCAAATTCCAAAAGGTAAGTTTGAAAAGTCAGCTCATGGGAGAGGTGTGCCGAGCCTTTTCTTCATGTACACCCAAAATATGTCAAGATGTGAGCCAATTCCCAAGCAGGAAAGACAGAGATAACTGGAAGATCCCTCTGGAATTTAAGCTCTTGTCATACATCGGAGCCAGAGAAGATGTTATGTAATAAATCAAGATTAAATTACATAAACAAAAGCAGTGGAACAGAGAGGAGTGAAAAGGCATGGAGCTATTCCCCTCTCAAGATCAGTCACTCTCAGTCTCACTCTCTGAAGACAAGCTTTGGCCATTGAGATATGCTAACATTTTGGCTTACCTCCTTGAAGGGTATCCCTCAGAAACAGACAGGGATAGCTCATAAACAATGTTTTCATCTTTCAGGATTAGGAAAACTGCAAGTTTTCCCAATGTTAAAAGCTCTCATTTTATCCTATTTTCTCAATATACCCCATCCACACACTCTTCCCTCTTGACCTCCCAGGGAAACACATTTCCTTACAGGGGAATGATTCACTGCCTTCAGCTGTGTCCCTGCTCAGGGAATGAGCTTTTCCATCAGCAGCAGTCCAGGGCAGCCCACCACCCCTTGTGAGACACACACCAGGCACAGCACACACTGGCATCACCAGACCACGGAGTAAATACAACTCTGCCTTGGGTCATAGGTCTGCATTTCAGTACAAAGATCACTGAGGTCTGGGAGCATGGTTTTGATGCCTCATTCTTCTCCCTCTTCAAAACTGGACTTCAAATCTGAGGTTCTGGTTTATGTAGTTTGTAGAAAAAGGAATAATTCCACAAGGGTTTGCTCCTCTTTATTCCCTACCTCACCTCCAGCAATGTAATTACACCAGGGATGAGGAAGTATTACTTATACCACCTACAGTTTACCAAAGAAACTTGAACATGAGCAAAAACAAGAAAGAGGAAAACCAAAAAATCCTGAAGTAGGAGGAAATGGAAATGAACAGTTTTGAACTCATATGATATGACAATTAGCATATGTTATACTTAATTTCCTGCCAAGTAATCAGACACTAAAATAATTTTTATTGGATTCCAGTGTAGATTAAAAATCCATTAAAGGATTAAAAAAATGTCATAAACTTCTTTCAGAGTCATTCCCTCCCTTCAAACATTGCACAGCACTGGAAAAAATTCATGTTTAAGTGCCGCATTTCTGGTAGTTTTGAGAACAAAGTAACCAAAACCTGTTGATTTTTGCCTTTCCCACTAAACAGGTCAAAATGAAACACTTACACTGATCCTTATCAATCCTGCACAAATACATCTGCTTTGATAACACTGAATATTGTCACTATAGGCAGCTCACATGGAAAGCAACTGGATGAAAGAGCCTCCTGTGGTTCTGTCCTTAGTAATGGAAGCACCACTTTGGTCGTGCTATGCTGGCTGAAAACTTCCCAATGGTTTGGACAGGACTGAAAGGGAAAAGAATGCAGCTTACTGCCTCTCCCCACAGAGCACAAATAACCCAACACACTGCTGAGGGGATTGTTTGGATACACACAAAAATCACCCCAATGGAGATAATAAATATTATTTCGCAAAGGAAATAGACCTATGAGTCTCATGATATGCATATTATATGTTCAGCTTATAAAGTTGTGAGTATATGACTCTACATACTGGAGTTTATTTTCAAAAGAGCTCTAAAAGCAGCACAATGCAAGTTGGGCTAAGGAGATACACAAATATTAGCAGGAAGATACTATATCCTGAGGGACACCATACCCTTTTGGCAAACATATCCAACTGTTCTGTCCCAATTCATGCTGAACAGGATATTAACTACCAACCAACACAAGCATATCCAGTGTTAAGCCAGGAAGGAGCAACTGAAAAGGGACATATTAACAAATTACTGTAAAGCACTGTGTGACAAATAAGCAGCACAACAATCATCCAGAGAAGTAGCTGCTGGCTACAAAACATAGCTCTTTTAGAGTAAAAATGTCACTACCTCCCTAGTGTATAAATTCACTTAACTTTTGTAAATGCTAGCAAAGTCTTTTGCAGTACTTGTTCTTACCAAACACACAATACTGTATATTGACACCCATACAGAATCCAAAATGTTACATTTCCAAGATTCAGAAGCAGAATGACAAAAAGCATTCAGCTGTGATCTTCAAAAACCCACAACCTTCTGAGTATTCTTTCACTCAAAGTTTCAGGCAGGTGCTTTTCCCCAATGACCACTTTTTCTATCAGAGCTCATTTAATGTTTGCAAACACTGCCTGACTGGCAGCTGTGCCCAGTGAGCAAGAACAGAGGGAACAGCAGGAAAGCCAGGTCTTCTCCTATTGACTTGTTACCATCCCAAGTGAAGGCAACCATATGTCATAAGAAGTCAACATCCCTACACTCTAGTGCTGTTACCTCCTCAAATACAACAGGAATGGAATGTCTTGCCTCACCACTATTTATCTCCCTTCCTTTTCAATGATTAGTTAGATTATTGAATTATTACTCTTGAATCATAGAACTGTTTGAGTTGGAAAAGAGCTCTAAGATCATAGAGTCCACCCATGTCTCCAGGTGCCACATTGATGCATCTTTTAAATCCCTCCAGGCCCAGTGACTTCACCATTTCCCTGAACAGCCTGTTCCCATGCTTCACAGCCCTCTCAATGAGGAATTCTTGCCTCATATCCAATCTCCCTGGCACAGCCTGAGATAATTTTCTCTTATCCTGTCGTTTGTTCCTTGAGAGAAGAGACCAATGTGGTTACAACCTCCTCTCAGGGAGCTGCACAGGGCAATAAGGTCCCTCCTGAGCCTCCTTTTCTCCAAGTTGAGACCCCTTTGCTCCCTCAGCAGCTTCTCATCTGATTTGTGCTCCAGACCCCTCCCCAGCTCCATTCCCTTCCCTGGAGAAGATCCAGCATCTCAATGTTTTTTTTTTTTTGTTCGTGAGGAGCCCTAAACTCAATCCAGGATTTGAGGTGCCTCACCAGTGCCCAGCACAGGGGACAGTCACTGCCCTGGTCCTGGTGGTCACACCAGTGCTGGTACAAGCCAGGTGCCATTGACCTCCTTGGCCTCTGCTGAGCAGCACCCCAGGTCCTTTCCTGCCAGGCAGCTTTCCAGACACTCTGCCCCAGCCTGCAGTGCTGCAGGGCTTGTTGTGGCCTTCCTGCCCTCCAGGAGACCAGCACTCCTGCCCAGCTGGTGTCACCTGCAAACTAATTGAGGCTGCCCTCGATGCCCTCATCCAAGTAACTATTAAAGATATTAAATAGGTGTGGTCCCAACACCAAACTCTGGGGAACCCCACTAGTGCCCAGCTGGATGTGGCACTATTCTCCACCACTCTGGACTTGGCTAGTTTTTTTGTCCAGTCATTTAACTGAACTTGCTCATTTATCTAATGGTAGGAATTCTTGATTATTATTGATTTGGACTGAAATAAGAAATTTTTGTAATAACTACAACTCTTATTTTGATGGGAGATTTTGGTTACAGTTAACAGCATTCTTTAACAGGGAAAACTAATTACATTGCACTTCCAAAGGAGATTTACTGGCAATGCTGTAAAATCTCAGTCAACTTCATTCACAGTTGTCCCCTTGATAGGAATGAAGGAGGCAAATGATAAAAGTTAAAGACTTTCTCATCACAATAAAGGGACAGATATTCACAAAGAGGTTCCACACTAGCACAGAGGCAGGGTATCTCATTCTGTTAAAATAAGCATTTCACTGACCAGAAGTATTGATTTAACTGAAATATAAGCTCTCTCTTGCTTTTTGTGAGTGCTATGGCAAGTACAGGAAGAAGGAAAAGGCAATTCTAAACAATTTTTTGTAAGGAAGGAAAAAAAAAAGTATTTTCTTATGGAGTCTGTATGACTAAGCAGATCACCCACTTCTCCAGTGTTCTCTACTCATTATCTGGGTCTTACTTCTCTCATGCAGTTAATTATTGTCATTATAAAATAAACAAATTCAGACCACAGACCTGAACTACTCCCATTCACTGGAGAACAGGATGTGAAGTTACAGTTGACAGAAACTTGAAAATGCTGCCTAGGGTGAATCTTACTATGCATTGTCCAGAATTAAGATCACACCCCCCCCCCCACCAAAAAAAAAAAAAAAAAAAAAAACAGCTTCCCCAGGAAATTCTTCTCCAGAGATAACAGAAGCACATACCAAGACTGAGAGAAAAATCAAGAAAAAAAAATCTCTTCTGGGATAACAGCTTTTCCCCAAATATCTGATCTCAAATGCACTCATTCAATTCAATTCCAAATCTTCTCTATTCCATGCAATAATCACCTTGACACCCAGTTTTCAAGGCAACTGTTTCTTCCTGTTTAGAGCCTGCATTACACTTCATACACTAAGCACAAAAAGGCACTGGTATTGTAAGGTTTATTTCTTGGCCCTGTTCCCTAAATTCCTTGACACCTACAGACTAGGAACTTAAAATCCAACTGATGTCACCACTCCTACAACCTCTTGATTTAAGAAAATACTCTTTGTTCCTGCTATCTCCTCCATCCTAACATCCACTACAAATGCATGCTGATTTTTATTACTTCCTATGCCTGGAAGCTTGTGTTTGGTTGCTGAGGTGCATTCCATAACCTGGGCACTTTTTTAAAGGAAGGAATATACAGCTTTTGCACTATTTTGGGAAAGCAGAAGCCACAGCCAGCCATCCTTGCACACAACTGTTAAGCAGCAATGCTGCAAGAGTAACCAAACCTCTGGACAGTTACATTACACTGGGAATGCTGTTCCTTTTGTTTCCATCAGTGAGTGATGCAAATAATAAATGCAAATACTGAATAAAAGAGCATACTAAACAGAAGATGGCAACCAAACCCTGATGCTAAATCCACCAATTAGAGAGACAGAGACATACCTTGACACTGACAGACCGTTTTCAGAACTCCTAGGCACCAGAAGGGTAATAAACATTTGCCCTTGATTAAATTACCCATTTTCCCTCTTGCTGACTGCAGCCTCCCAGGCCTCAGACACATTTTCTGCAGCAGCTGCTCTTTTCCCAACTCACACACTGCTCCCACACTGCACCAGCACGACCCCTCTATGTGGCTGGACAGCAATCTGATTCAGCTGAAAACCTACCTGGAAGCAAAATTCAGTTCCCAAATGTGATTTACCACAAAGTTGCATGAACATCTCTTTGGGCACAAAGGGGAAAAAAAAGCCAGTGAGAGAGTGAGAACATGCAGCCCTGGGTACGGGCTGATCAAGCTGAAATCACTGTCACCAAGGCCATGCCCTAAGCAGTCAGATACTGCTCCAGTGCAGGGGACAGACAGCATTTCTATTTGAGAAAGTGAGATAGTCCTTGTGACAAAGCTTCCTCGCCTTCAAAGCTCCAGCCCAAAGGACAGTGCATGTAGCCAAGGTGAGATAAACTTCTCAGTTGTCTCTTTCTTCAAATAGTCATGGCATCACTAAGTGGCTTGTGTAACTGGTTCTGAACTTCATTTTGCTGGACTTTTTCAATTGAAAAAAAATCAATGCAATTGCCACTCAAAGCACAGAAGTATCATAAAGTATATTATGCAGTCAGACACTCTTGCTGTGCACATCTCTCTCCCCACAGCAAATACTCATAAGCTGCCCAAAGCCCAAAAAAATACATCTCCTCATGCAAGTCTCTAGCATGCAGCATTTTTAGTGAGAACCTCTGTAAACAGGTCCTTCCAATTACATGTGGGCACCAAAAAAGGCAGGATAAGGCTCTGTTTTAGAGAACAGGAAAATAAGCTGAGACACTGGTAACCTGTACTGAGAGAAATTTCTCTGGGTCAGGGCACGTCCCCTCCTAAATGCACTCTGGGGGACTTGTTAAAGGAACACCTCTATGGGGTGACAAAGAAAAGTGATGCAATCTGTACCATGAGAGCAAACAGGTAATTTCTTTAACCTCATTAGAGGAATCTACTTTGGCCATGATGAACACAAACCTGCCCCCTGGGATCAAGGGCTGATTTTCAGTACTTGAATAAGAGAATGACTTTCTTTAGCCCTCAGCCTTTCTTTGTTTTTTTGTTGTATCTTATTATGTCTGGGATAAGTAGATATTCCTAGGTTGTCCTAGAACATAGACCTTTCCCCAAAATGCAACCAAGAGCCACTGTGGGGATCTGGCCATCAATACATACTGGTGTATGTAGCCTCTCATGCACAACCCCTCTGTTTGCTTTGTGTTTGTTTCACTCAACACTTGAACTTCACCCAAAGTGCTCAAGCAGGCATAAACACTCTTGGCATGAGGTCCTAAAGGTCTTCTCTCATCCTCACTTCTCACAAGAACGAAGTTGCCACTCCAGAGACTGCTGCTCTTGGTCTCAATTTTCTAACCCAGGCCACAGGTAAATTTTTTCACATTCTATAGCTTATACTAAACAATGTCTCCGTCAAGCATAAATAAAAGTGAGAAGTGACAGGTCCCCTCAGAAAGCATGAGAAAGATACCTGTCTGATACAGGATACAAGAGGTGTTCCAGCACATTAAGACCAAATTAAAAAACCTGAAATCCTTATCTCCTGAGTTCTATGATCTCATCCAATCACCAAAATCTTATACAGACTCCCAGAGAGTTAATTCTGTTCACCTTCAATCTTTCCTGCCATAAAGCAACTGCAAAGAGAGCCAACAGATCATTGCAGGGAGGGGGGGAGGTAAAGAAACTGCTCACTTATAACCACTTCTGTCTCCCTTCACTGCCTTCCTTCTCTTTGTCAGCAAAATGGGTCAGACAAGATAACAGAAAGGAGAGCAAGAGATGCAGAGGAGACACACCCCCTCCAAGCTGCAAGGAAACTGAAAGATAAACAACTTCCCTCAACAGAAGGATTTACCTCTAAGTCTTCCTGCATAGGCCAGACCAGGAGGAGGGGGGAAAAAAAACAACAACAAAAAAGAGAACACAAGACCTTGCCAAAATAATAAAGTAAGTCGTAGAGGGGAAAAGTTAACACTTGGCTGGAAAATGCTCCAAGGAGGTAACTTCTTTCAGGATAGCCTCTTTCAGTGATAAAAGAAATCACTTCTTCTAGTGCTGACCTTTCCCCAAACCCAGAGGTCTCGAACAGACAGATTGTATCTGCTGCTTGCTGGAGCAGCCTTTCTGCACAGGGGCTGTCAGTGTAGGCACAGGTTCCCTGCTCAAGTCGAGGCAGTGCCTGGGAAAGGCCATCCAGGACAATCTGCCACGAGCAGAGCATCCAGCTCCTGCATTCCCCACGGCCCTTCCTCTGACACGTGACTGGGCACGCACCCGTCCTGTGATGGGGAAAAGATCAGGATGTCTGCAAAGGTGCCTACCAGGCACAAGATGCTGTCACAGCTACACTAGTTTCCATTGTACTTCCAGAAGGGTTTGGGAAAACATCCCAAACCAATTGTTCACAGAGAACCCACAGACAACCAGTAATCTCCCTAATGGCCAAGGCAGAAGAGGACCCATGGTTTTTTCCCCTGTACATCCTTCACTGCTTTGGCAGACAAAACACAGCAGAAACCATTCCTCTGGTGGACAAGGGGCACGCTGATTTCACACTAGCAGAGACACACAAGGCACAACATCCTTATTGCATCTGCACTCAGCTACCTCAGCCAGCAAGAGCACTTGCAATTTCTTCCCCAAATGAAAAAGCCATTTCTACAGAATGTAAAGACCACTCACTGCTGGAGTAAACATCTTCAGAGCACATTATCAAATTTTTTTGAGCAAAACCACTGGGGAAGGTATTCCAACCTCTTGAGGAAATGAAACAGCCACCCCTGTCCCACCCCCATACAGCCCCTTCCTATCACTGAAAATGACAGTGCTTCCCAAAAAAAGAGATCACAAATATTTGATTTCGTTTAAGTATACAGTGCATACTAGCATATTTATTCCCCCAAGAGACAATGTACACTTCATAGATTTAAAGGAGTGCTATAAGACAGCAACTACCACCACCAGATCCTTGAACTGACTCTAGCACGTGCAGGAAGAGTCTGAACACTACTGGGTGAGATCTGTTTAGCAAGTGCCAATGTCCCTGCACTTGATGACTTCAAGAGATGCAGACATCTTAATTTTCCTTAATACTTACAAGTATCTTCCTAATGTCTTCAGTGGTAGATCACATTCACTGTTAACAATCCGTGCCTTTTTCCTAATTTGAAATAATCTTTTTAATTTCCAGGCACTGGCTGCTATTGTATCTTTTTTCCACTAAATTAAAGGGCCCTTTGGTGCACAGTCTATTCTGCCCGAAGAAAATTGAGAAACTTTTAAATACCTTGTGCTAAGCTAAACTGATTGAGCAGTTCAATAAAGTTTTATAATGACCAGTTTAATGCCTCAAATAACACAGAACATTACATCTTTCTTGCTTTTGAACATCTCTTTAAAAACACCAACATTAAACCTTGTCAAAATACTCTGCAACTGATTTCACCTCTCTGTCCTTATTCAGTATTTCCTATTATTATGAATGTACATTAATATTAAAAAAAATTAATTAGCTTATTTTAAGCTCTGAAGACTCATTGCCATGTATCTGCTCTGCTCCTGCCATCCTTTCCAAGGTCGCTGGTTTCTGGAAGCACAATTCTGTATTCTAAACCTACAGCCTCCAGTCTTTCCCATAACATGCATAACATGCTCCAGCTCTATAAAAACATTTGGCCATATTAAACCCAGTTACCCAAACAATTCAGAGGACACTGTACAGCTGCTGTTCCTTCTTCATGCTTCACCACTCAGGCATAACCTTTACATAATCCACAAATTTGAACAGCTCTAATTTTATGTTTTCTTCCAGGCCACTGACAAAAATACTACAAAGCTCTGGACCTACTACAAATCCCTGAAAAAATCCTCCATTCATATTCTATTTTCCACATCTACTGTTTTTAATCCAGTTGTTGACTCATAGATCATACATGAAACTGTATATGTTGACCAAGATTCACTTTTCAACAACACCCTCATTGACTGAAGCAGTCATGGGAATACAATTACCACACAAATCCCATTTGTAAGTATGTGTTTGATACAAGAGATTTAATTAGAATTTTTTGATCTTCCAGAGCACTGCTACTCCCCAGCCACATAAGAGAGTCTCTTTTGCTACACTAATTTTGAGTAAATCCCACCAGCAGCCCTCCTCAATCAACTCTTTTTTGAGCAACATTCCATTTTCCATGTTGACTCAGCAGGCAGTCAGAGCACCAGTGCTCCACTATCCACTCCCTTTGTACAGGTCCACAGATTTTATTTTGTTTGGGGTTTGGTTGGTTGTTGTTGTATCAGCAACAAACAGCTAGAAAAATTCACATAAGATCAATAGATTTTAACAATCTGTTTATTCTGGATTCAACAACTCCAAATATAATAACCTGCACTTAATTGATGCTGATGTTCCAGGTAAGACTTGAGAAACTGGAGAAAATCTTTGGTGAATTACCATGTTTCTAAAATGTCATTTCCACAGCTCTGTTGGGCTAGAAAAGTTCTCTTCACAAGAATTTTAGATAAAAATTTTCACTGTGAAGAGGAGAAAGCACAAGTCAAAATTATGTTATTTCCACCATGTTTCAATTACCTCCCATCCTGTGTTTGCCCTACAAACTCTTTGTACCCAACCAGCCAGGTTCTGCACTTTCTGTTGGTCAATTCTGCCCTTGTATAGCTCCACTTTTTGTTAATAAGATCAAGTTGGTTTGCCACAGAGAACATCAGAATAAAGTTTTCTGCCAAATCACTACAAAACCCCTTTAATTTAAAGCCTCTCTTATATAAAGCATGTTGTTTTGCACTTGACTTGACCAAAGTGCTCCTGGTTTCAATGTATTTGTTACCCAAGAAAGCATGTAGCCATGTTGGGCTTTTCCACTTTTGGTTTTCTACCTATCTTCCCCCAAAGTTCTACCAGCACAGAAACAGTTACAGTGACAGAAGAGAAATTTTGTTAATATGCTTAATTCTTGGCTAGCTCCTACCAGTACCACTGTGTGTGCACGTGTACAGGAGAAGGAGGAGAGAGTAACTCAAGTCATACCAGCAAGAAGCTAGTTCATCTTATCAACTCTCCTCTGTTTCAAATAGGTGTCCAAGAAGCAAATGGTAACTGTACTTGGCAGCTCAGAAATTCCTCTTAGGATTTAGGGCAGTAGTAGAGGGTACTGTTTGTATGCACTCCCTGTTTATACCACAAGCTGCACTGATTGCATCTAACAAGATTTCTTCAGCCTGGTTTTGAAGCAACTGGCTAACAGTCTCCCCCTAAAGATTTCTGCATCTTTGAATGAGATCTTCAGTCATGAAGTTATTCAGCACTTTTCCCCAGCACAGGATCAATACTTCCTCCAGCTAAGTGCCTACCAGCCTTTGCATCTTCTCCAATGCTTGAATAACTGACTGTCACTAATACCAAACTTGGATCATTCTTGTTTTCTTTGTTTGTGCCTTTCAACTTGCAGATACACTCTCAGAACAGCAGCTTTGGGAGAAGCTGACAGGCTGCCCCAGAGGGCTTCAAATCACTGCTCCTACTTGCACACTTTAGAGCATGCTGAAAATGCAGCTATGAGGTAAAAGTGATGGATGTAACACTTCAAGTGAGTCACAGATACCTTTGACATGTCACAAGATTTTTGGAGGTGTCAGACTTGACCCCAACTCCAACATTACCACTGAATAAGAGCAAGGTTTCAATTGCCACATCTGCTCTGGCATTGCAATAGCACTGAATCAGCCTTGCTCACAAGACTGCACACAAATTCTGCTACTTCACATCAGGCATAAATTAAGTCAATCGTATATCTGACCTTTAAGAATTTCTGAAAGGTTATTTTCTATAGAAAAGAAAGTATCTCTATATCCTTGAGATATTTTTCAAAGTAACAAATCTTGCTGTTATTCTTATACAGTTCTATATCTATCTACATGAATGAAAGCAATATATACTTTTTCACCTTTTTTTCCCTCAAAACTTGTTTCAACTTCAGATATACCAATTTTGTCAGCAAATGTGCAGTTGGCATTTGCTGGTTATCACATACAAAATGCTGATCAATAACTCACTATTATTTAGAATGTCATGCCACCAGTAAGCTGTTTTTAAAAAATGATTACTTACAAAAAACAAACAACAAAACAATACCACCATAGTCTCAGAAACTCAACCAGCTTCTAAGGGTGCCTGTACAACAGATTTTACCTTCTCCTGGCTACCTCTAATTCCATCTTCTTTCTTCTTTCAGTATACAATGACCCTTGATTTCATCAGCTAATTCTGTCCCTTTCCCTAACAATAAATGGTTGTTTATTATTTCATCATTCCCCTTTATCTTCAAGATTATTTCTTAATAAGAATAAAACCCTAAAAATTAAATGTGAGGTTTCTAAAAGTTAACAAGAAACAAAATTTACATTCATTGCTTCAAATTACCTAAATATCAGATTCTACACAAGCCTTCTGTGCTAGCAAAAGTACTCAGTAAGTACTGATGTGGGAGGCAGGGGAAACCCCAGCTCTCTATAAATTATTTTTATATAGCTAAAATGTTGCTTAAACACAACAAATTCCTGCCTTGAGATGAGCATTCTCTGAAACAAGTTCAGCTGTAGCCAACAATCAGGTAAATAGAATGCAGAGATTATTTTGTGTAAGCAGAAAACATGTCTCAAAACTAGATCTATACCAAGGATCTTGGAATAACAAACAGTATTTAACCTCTGCAGGAACTAAGTTCTGGAGAATAAGGTTTAAAATAAGAGACTTTGTCAGCAGAGAATAATTACCCTACAGGATATTGTCCCCCAAAAACTTCTAAATAAGAGACTTTGTTAGCAGAGAATATTTATCCTACAGGCTCCTGTCCCCCAAAAAACTTCTAAGCACCTGATGGAAAGGAGTTCAGAGAAATTATAAGAACATCGTTTCATGGTAACTACCAGCACTCTCAGAAAACTTGTAACTGTTTCATTCAACTCACATCCATAAACCACCATGTTTCAAAGCACATTTTCTGCATTGTTACATTCTGGATTTGATCAAATGGGATTCAACCCCATCCCCATGGGAAAAATCTGCCACTCCCTTCCTAGCGCAGTAACTTGATACATCTCAAAGAAGTGTTTGAAACAACATTTTGAGAAACAAAAGTGAAGGCAAGGCAACAGGCAGACCTGTAAACTGGGAAGTCAGGATACCTGTGGCAGCAGAAGTCATAGGAAAGTGAGCCAGAGAGCCAAGAGTCACACTAGTGACAGCTGGAATACATGGAAAAGGATGGAACAGCTACTGCTCAGCGCTGCAGGTAGTGTGAATTGACACGTGTGTGCACCTACACACGTGTGTGCAAATGAATGAGGCTCCCTGCAGAGCTGTGTGGCAGGAGGGGCAGAGACATCGGTGGTGAGCACGTGTGTACAAATACATCCCTGCACGCGGGAAATGCAAGACACGGTGACAGCACTGGGCTGTACCAGCAGGAGCACAGCCACCTTGAGCCAGGGAAACCATGGCTTCCTGGCAGTCAGCACTTTTCAGAGCCACTGGGAGCACCACAGGCAGTTTTGGGCACCCCCAGCACATGATAAATCAGAGTGGGTTTGGTGGAGGGAGATGCTCAGAGGGACAGAGCTGTGTGAAAAGAGGCTGTGGGAGATGGGAAGGTCCAGACTGGAGGACCAAAGGCTTTGGGGATCTGACAGCAGATCTGCTGGACCTACAGGGGTCTGTGCACAGGGGCACACGGCAGGACATCAGACACAAACTGCAATGGTGCAGGTGTGACCTGACCTAGAGAAAAGGTCCTTCCTGGTAAGGACAGTCAAGCACCAGAACAAGGACACAGAAACTGAAAAACCTTTGTCTTTGGAGGGTTTAAGGTCTGAATGAACAAAGTCCTGCTCTGACCTTGGTGTACACCCCACTTTGAGCAGCAGGTTCGACTAGACACCTCTTGAGGCCCTTTCCAGTCTGATTATTCCACAATGTCAACTTGGATCCCAGAGAACACCATGATGTCCTGCTACAAATTTACTGTGCCAGGTTTTACCTTTCAAATCTTCACTAACATGCAATCACTATCAAGAGGAGACAAAACTCATGCTTTTTGGTTCATCTCCTCACAAAAGCTCAGGCTCCTACCCAGGATCTGCAATAGCTTTGAGTATCAAATCTAGAATTCCAAGAGATTTTAGAGGTGCAGAAGTTACCAGTTACCTGAATGCAGTACAAGTAGAACCCAGTGCCTAAACATTCAGAGCTTTTTTGGGAGAAGGTGGTGTTTACTCTGAGGCAGAAAACATCACACATCCACAGCAGCTCTTCCTTAAAGTAGCAGCTGTGTATTTCTTGAAAATTTCATGTTCAGCACCTACCCTCAAGGAATAACCCCTACATTCTGATGCTGTAAAGGCACAGGGTAAGAAGCTGCGTCGCTCTCTCTGTATATTCAGGGTGTACAGCTCCACACCTGGGAAAAGAAGCCTCACTTAGCAAACCAAAACCATGTCAGCTCCCACCAGGAGCACCTGCAGTGGTCGAAGCAAACTGGTTTGTTTTTATTCTTCTGCTGGGTGCTGTTGCCCCTAGAGCAGAGCTACTTAAACAAAGGCTGTTTATTCTAAATGAATTGATTCTGCATTGAAGCACACAGAGACAACTCACAAGGACCATTACTCTAAGTCAGGAAGGGGACCTACCACCTTCAAGCAGGGAGCAGAACATCTTGCGCCAACACAGAAGTTTCTGCAGTGATTTCCTATAGGCTAAGTGATTATTCACCAAGCATGATGCTTGCATAACCATACAAAGGATATCCAATGTTAATAAAGTTATAAGGACAAGCAAATGTAACCATCTTATTAGCAAAAAAGGAAAAAAAAAAGAAAAAAAAAGGAAATAAAGAACCCTTTTACTGTTTAGTGGTTTGGGGGATTTTTGTTTGTTTGGGTTTTCTTGCATTTTTTTAAATCAAAATTCCCCCGCCTGTACATGGACTGGAGGGATGTAGCAAGAACTTTTTAAAGCACCAGTTTTGTACCAATCGACTAAGAGACAGGAGCAGATTTCAATGGAGCATATGAACATCTCTCAAACGCGAGCACTGAAACATACAGTCACCCAAAACCTATTCCTCGGAGGGAGCAAGTTAAAAAGCTGTGAGACAGGATCCAGAGAGGAGAGGTGACAGGATCAGCAGCACCAGCTCAGCGCACCGAGCCTTCCCCTTCCACAGCTCACAAACAAGTCTCACGCAGACAATAAATTATGACTTCGCATGTCTGTTTACCGGTGCCACAGACCATGTTTACCAGTACCACAGATCACCGCCGCTCGGCCACGCAGAGCGTGCCAACCGCTGTGCCCGGGCACCGCCAGGCCCTCCCGTCTCAGCACCGCCAGACAACCGGGAGCCACGGCACCCCACCGGGGGCATGCACACCCCACGGCTCCCCCACAGCCAGAACCTCGCTCAGGCCCCGAAGCTCGGCCAGGCGAGCTCCGGGCCGGCCGCCCCGCTCCCGGTGGCGAGCGCAGCCTCAGCCCCGGGCCCGGCCCCGCAGCCCCCGGCTCCTCGCCCCGCACCGGGACCCGCCCCCCGGGCGGCCGGGCAGTACCGCCCCTCCGCCCTCCCACCCCCGCAGCGCTCCCGGCCCCTCGGACCGCCGGAGCCGCTCCCCCGCCGCCCTCACTCGGCGCCCACCGCGCCCCGCGCACACCCCCGGCGGGTCGAGCGGGCCTCCGCCGGCGCGCCCCTGCCCGGCCCGCTCCCATTGTGGCGGCGGCCCCGCGTTCTCACCTGGGCGGCGGGCGGGGGCTGCGGCCCAGCGGCCCCGGGAGCTGCGGCCGCTCCGGGAGCTGCGGCCGTCCCGGGAGCTGCGGCCGTCCCGGGAGCTGCGGCCGTCCCGCCGCCTCCTCCCGCCTCCGCCGCTCCTCGAGCTCCGCCGCCGCTCGGGGCCGCCCCCCGTCGCAGCGCCCGCCTCGTCCCCCGGGCAGCAACAGGCGCCTCCGCCGCGAAGGTTCCGCAGGGCGCAGAAAGGTTCCCCCCGGCCCGAGGGGTCCCGGGGCGGGAGCGGGATGAGGCGGGATGCGGGGCCCGGGCTGCCTCTGCCGGTGCCATCGGCTGGGAGGAGAGCGACTGCAGGGGGCAACCCCCCACCGCCCGCGGAAAGCCGGTAATTAGCCACGGGGACCCGTGGTCATTAAGGCTGGGTAGCCTCGGGGGCCTCTCCTCCGGCCGGCCTCAAGACAGGGACAACGAGGAGCTTGGCTCTGTGCCTCGGCCCATCAGCGTTAAATCCCTCCACGGGCACAAGAACCCATCAGGCTCCGAGCCCCTGCTCCACCGCTGGGCTCTTCACAGGAGAGAACTCTTTTCTCGTACCCAGTGATACAGGACCCATTTATGTTCACCACTGCTGTTCCCTGTTCTCCTGCCATCAGTCTGGCTCTGCTGTCTCCATCCCTTGCCCAGAGGGACTGGGCAACCACCACTGAGCCCACCCAAATCCTTCTCCAGCTCGACATTCCCATTTCCCTCAGCCTGTTAAACCCCAACCTTTCTGCAGCCTCCTCAGGGATCTTTAAAATTCAAAGTCTGACACGCCAGAGGTATCCAAAAGCACAGACAGCATTTCAGATATGAGTGCTAGGCAAAAGGTGAGCTCGTGTCTCATCTCCATGGGCTGGCTGTGGTGCCACAGCCAGAGAGCCCAGCGCGTCCATAGCCTCTGTCCTGGCCAGGATACTCTGCTGACACCACACCAGGATGCTCAGCCTACACAGCAGCCCATGTTCTGTGTTTTCATCTGTTCCAGGGAAGAAAAGGACAAGGACAGCAGAGAAGGTGCCTGGTTCCCCTGTGCTCAAATACCCAGAACATGAAAAATATGAGTGGGAGACTGGTGTCTGGGTGTGGATGTGTACTGGCAACCTGACCATCATCAGTGTAACTCAAATGTCAGTACTTCAGGGGCCTCTTGCTTTTGGGGAAGCCAGAACTGGTCCAAAATAAAAAGGCCACAGATCTATCTTACAAATAATGTGCTCCAGGGTGCTTGGCAAAGGCATAAAGGGATCACAGTAAGCCTTTACCCTTCTCCCCAGCCAGACACATCCAAATCCTCTACGGACCTTTTGCTGTTAAACCTGATAGGAAAATCCAGATTTTCCTTCCCTGCCTCAGCCTGTCACACAGGAGGCCTTCAGAGAGAAGGGTGGTGGCAGAGACCTCAGAAACAATGGGACAAGTCCAAGTTAAAGCAGGCAGGATGCCCCCCAGCAGAGCAGCAAGGAGTCCTTATGTGCTTTTATTCTCTATGGCAACCTTATAACGTGTTATGCTTCAGGCATTTGCCCCACAGCAACACAAATAAGCACAGCCAAGGGTGGATGTTTCACAGGCCACTCCTCTGAGCACTCCAGCAGCTAAGCACCTCCTCCTTATTTCTAGCAAGTTAGCTGAAACAGAAAGCCTAGAAGGTTATTCTTGGTTTCTGTAGATGTACAACCACTATCTTTCACAGCCAACGAACCTTTGCAGTGGGACACCCATGGTGTCTGGTGGACACATGGGGCTGGCTGTGCACAGGGAGCTGCCTGCACAGTCCCACTGCAGAGCTCGTCCCTTCACACAGCTCCACATCTCCCACGCTTCCCCAGCAGGCAGCTCGTGGTGCAGCCTCAGGACACCCACTGATGCTACAACCAGAAACACTCAGTCCAAGCAGCAAGTGTGGGTTATGACTGCTGGTTTGCAACACCGAGGCTGGAGTTACACCATCCAGAGAGAACTGAGGTAGCAAACTCAGGTGTCACTTCTCAAGGAGGTACCCTCAAGTCCCATCACACACAACGGCTCTGGCTCCTTAAACAGGTACCAGCTGTCCTTTACCATCTCTGGTAGAGGATTAATTTCTAGCAGTGACTCCTCCCAGAATGAGCAAATAAAGAAATGGTCTGAGATCTTCCAGGTGGGATCAGTGGTTGCCTTACACCTTCAGTGGAGCAGCCACCTACACAATCCTCAAGTGCTTTCACAGCCTTTCACACATCAGCCATCAACAAAAGTGCTCTACAACCAACCAACACTGTTCCTCAGGCCAGTGGCTGGTTGCTCACCACAACATGTGACCTCTGCCCTTCCCTCATGTCCTGTGCCTCAGCTGAATACAACGAGGCACCTGCAGCAGATTTTGCTCTTAGCTGGGCAGGCACCCAAGCACTGGAAAATTCCTGTACCTGGGTGTTGGGAAGCACCAAAGCAAAGGGACATGGAGCACTCCTGCTTTGCCAGGCTCCTGCTCTAGCCTACAGCAGTTATTTCAGTCTCAGAGTTGACACTTAGCTTTTCCAAACCCAACCAGTGCATGGACCCAAGGGGAGACCCATAAGATCTGAAGAGCAGTTGATTTTGACCTGCAGATCAGTATGTGGGGGTGGAATATGTGAACAGCAACAGAACATTTCCCACCTGAGTCCCAGGCTTTCTCCAACACTCCATTGCACTGGGTCTCCTTTGGAGATCCCTGCACACATCCAAGGAACAACAGAGCCACACCTCTAGGGATAAATAAAGCTGACTGATTGATGCCCTACAACTAGATCCCAAAAGAGCAAGGCAGACATTGCCTTAATAAAGGAAAGGCCATCAGATTTCAAAGCAAGGGCTTCAACTTCTGACTCTTTAAATGCTCATATCATTTACAGTCTGAATGGGGTTCTTGGGCAGTATGAGTTACATGGATTAGGAGCTGTAGAGGACATAAGTACAATTCCTCTTCCTGAGATTTTTACAGCTTAATGGACAGGAAACGTTGATGAGCCTCCAGCTTCTTACGCTATGACCAGAATCTCCCGATCTTCCCTTTGTGCTTTTTTCTGTTCTAGAATCACTGTCAATTAACAGTACACAAATAAAACCGATGTCATCCATCTCTCCTAAGCTGCACATGCATTATTCATCAACATGCCCTAATTGATTCTCTTATAACCATGAGCACTTCTGCACTTGGCAGTGTTCTTCTTGTTCAGCAGAGCGAAGTTTATGAAGTTTTATTCCACTCGGAAAAGGCACTTTCAAAGTCACTTCCATGACTTTTCTGATCAGAACATCAAGTTTGATCTCAATGCATACAGACTTCAGACCTGGGTTTTGTACCCAGATGAAAGTGTCAATCAAGTAACTCTGGTGCACTGATGCTCAGTGTCCTGACTGTGAGGTCAGTACTATTCTGGATACTCTGGGCCTTCTTCCCCATAATAGGGTATATAAAAGAGGTAAAAGGGAAATTTTGAAAAGGACTCCACAGTCCTGATTAAATGCTCTACAAAACACATAGGGAGCCAAAATGCCCTCACAACAGCTTTCCATGGAAGTTATAGAAGCATCTCCTGAACTACTCAGCCAACTACTCTCTGAAGACTCCCTCTAGACCAAGAGAAAAACACATATCCTATTTACATGAGGATAGCTCAGCTTTGCCTTCAGCACCCTGATGCTGAAATACCTCTGGATTCTTTCATCCTAATCTTTGACCTAGATTTCTGGGATCTGAAAGCCTGTGACAGAATGCTTAGAAACAGCACATACTATCAAGGTGCAGTCCACACACTCAGTGAGATGAGCAGGCCTGAATTTCACTCTGGAACCCAAGCAGATACAAGTCAGCATATGACACCCTATAGAAAGCAATTAATTAATCAAAACTTACCATTGTGAGGTTTGCACAAATCGTACAAATGTGTTTGGTTTGATGGGACCATACATCACAGCAATTTCTTCTCAAGTACTCTAGTGGCAGCACAATTCCTCCTACTGGTGGATGTGCCCTTTCTTAGATCCTTCTCTTTCCAATGTGGGGTCTAAGCTGTTATGTCAACTGGTTATGTCAACAGACAACAGTGTGCCATGGTGATACCATCTGTGCTCTCTGGAGACCTTCTGCAGCCAGGGATGTCACACAGTGCTCTGCATCACCATTAACCACATCTGAGTAGTCTCTGATATTCCTCTTTTCTCTATTTGGTGCTTGTTCCAGATGCTATTCACTGGACCTTTTGCTTGCTGCTGCACTCTTCCATTGTGAAAGAAAGGGGGACACTCCAGCCAGTCCCTCACAGGAAGCCCATCCCAACTACAAGATGGGAAAGCTGATGGTGCTGCCAAGCTGTTTTCATCCTGAGAGAAGGGCTCAAGCAGTCATGCAGGGGAGGCAGAAAATCAGACGTTCACTCGGTTTCTAATATCACACCGTAACATTGAGCTTTGTGCTGAAGGACTTGGTCAAGGAGTCACAAGGGAGCCACGACTCAGAGTAGCCTGTTAGGTTTGTGGTGCTCCAGCCTCACGGGCATTTAATCAGCCTCATGAAATCCATGCTGGACTTCACCTGCACTTCAGCAGTCAGCCTGCAGCCTCCTTCTTCCCCCGCTAGAAGGGGCTGAGAACTAGCGACTGCAGAGCAGGAGCAAGGGAGCTTCCTTAGGGGAACTTCAAGGCAAATCCCACCACACGAAACTACTTGGACACTTCTGCCTGTTAGTCTCTGCACCAGCCCAATCCAGAAGGGATTCGGTGTCCCTACAAAGCAAGATCTCTCTGCTTGAAAAGCTGATTTCTTAACCCTATGGTGAGCTGCTTTGGGGAGGATTTTAGTACTGAAATGCTGTAACATCATTGCATAACTCAGCACATGCTGCTCAATTGAAACACTCTTCAACCATCAACACTCCATTTTCAACACTGCGTGCAGAAGGTAAAACAAGGCACCACTTTTCCAGACGAAGCTGGAAGGGTTTAAGGTTTCAGGAAAGCAAAGAAAATAGCAAAGATATGGTGATATTAACAGGAGGGAGAAAGATCTAGACAGGGAATTTTGCTCAAAGAAGAGGCAGTTTTATATTTAAAGTAACTTGTTAAAGTATCATGTTTACAAACTAATACAAGGCAACACCTTATTAGAAGAGGTCACCCAGCTGCTCCTGGCAGTCCCCAGAGCAGGGTGCTGACTAAACCCAGGCTCATTCTGCTTCATCACCCACTCAAGGGTGATGTCTGTGAGGCCAGCAGAGAGCCCTCAGACAACCACAGTGCTCACACCTCCCACAGAGGGGGGCAGAGTTAAACCCACAGCTCCAGCACATGTCAATGCATCATTGAACTGCCTTGTGAAGGCCCATTAGCAAATTCACAGCAGGCAGCTCTTGACTGGTCCTTACTGGGGGCCAACCAACTTTTACAACACTCCAAGGGGACAAGGCAACCTCCTGCCAAGAGAAGAGCTGCTCACAGATCTGGGGTGGCTGCTGTTCACTTTGATTTTGCCTATAGCCAGCTCTACTTTTCTGCCATTAGCTGTGGGACAGGGAAGGTGACACAATGCACAACCAATGTAAGTTTTACTGCCAGTGCTCGGCCAGTACCTCCTTTTCAATGCTGCAATGAGCTTTCCTGAGGAATTAACTTCGGTAACAGTTCATACAAAGGGGTGCTCCCCTGTGTGAGGACACTGTCCCTGTTGGGCTGCAGATGTCAGGGCCATAGTGTCCCTAATGCCCTAACCAGCCTCACCTGGGACTTTCACCCACACACCCAGCACTGCTCATTAGCACAGGGGCTCAATTTAAGCCCAACTCTGGGCATTTAGTTTTGGTTGATGCCTGCTTTGTTTTGCTGGGTCTGGCCTGCAAATATTCCCCCCCCCCCCCCCCCCCCCCCTTTAACTTTCACTCTGCCTTGTTGCCATGAGTGTGTCTGATCTGGATCTGACCTGGGTCTTTGGTGATGCTGCTTGCTGCTCCTCAGCCTGCCTAGTTCTTCTGACTGTGGTGCAAGCACTGACTGGGGAGACCCCTGCCCTGCTGGTCCTGGAATCCCCTTGGCTCCTGGTTTCTTGTCTCTTTAAAGAGTAGCAGGTATTTGCTGTTGATGGAGAAGTGAGGAACTATTCAGCCTCTGCTCTTCCCCCCTGGTTAAAGCTGTTCACATTCACCCTCTGAGTGCATTAATGAAGACCCTGGGGCTTTGCCAGGGACAAGGAGGAAGGCTGTAGTTTGCTTCAGACAGTGAGATTTATATTGTTTTGCTCATTACACAACTACATTTTAATTGATTAGCCCGAAATTTATCCTTACCCAAGGATGGCACAAAAAAGAGGGTTTTTTTAGGAGATGAGAAGGATATGTGCAATTAAATGACTAATAATAAAAGACTTTTTGGTTTTGAGTAGCTATGCAACAGACATAATGACCATGAGTGGATTGTCAACGTTTGGGAAGAGAATTTAGAGCACTCTTCATATTAATGCTAGTAAAACCGACATTTTTTTCTTCTATCTGTAGGCCCATCCAGGATTTACTATTAATCTGCAGCCATAAAACAAGGTAGAGAACTTTTCTCTGATTTTCAATACACTTTCTACTCTTTTGTTCTTCATGTAGGAGCTAATCTTTTGTTTTTTAGAACAGTTGTAATCACTACAAATTCTTTAAGCAGCCCATATATAGGGCTTGGTGTTGATTTCACTTTTCATTTATTAGCAGTAATGCTTCTTTTTAGTATCATAATCCTGAAACAGTTGTACCAGGTGAGACTCCGTGGTCATGCACAGAATTGTTAAGGCAATGAGTGGCACCAGGAGCTGTTCCTTTCCCTACACTCCCCTGGTATCCAGGGTTGGCTCCCACCTGGATCCCTGCAGGCATTGCCCACTGTTCACCAGTTGTTCTACAGGAGTGTAATCATATTAATGGCAAAACCTGGTGTGCTTGAAAGCCACAATTCATTATTCTGTTCATCCCAGTACCTCTAGTATTTGGGAGAGGTTCTTCACGCCAGTTATTTCTGCTTTTTCACTCAGTGGGAATACACTGGTGCAATTCAGTGCTCTCTGCAGCCTGCTCTCCTGCAGTGGGTGGTATCTGAGTTTTGAAATAGGCAAACACCATTGTAGCTGTTTTTCCTCCATCACAGGTGAATTCACTCATTTGAAAAGCAGTCCCTGAGCAACAACTGTTTAAACTACATTTAACATTTTCTCTCTCATTGACTCTTCTGGCTTTACAGTTGTTTCTGAGGTTTAGGAGATTAAGGAAGTTTCTGTTTCAAAAGCACATTTTCATTCCTGCAAGGCTCAATCTCTGGGGCATGACTTAACTAGATAATTTTGATGGTGGATGTATTTAAGTAGGGAAATTATGGAACTGTACGTATGAAGGAGGTAATATGGGGCTGCCTGTATGAATAAAACGTCCTGGTATATTAAATGGGAAGCACCATTAACACATTATTTCTTTGCCTGCATGGCTGGAGCCATGATGAATGACTTTCCCTGCTCAAATGCAACAAGATCTGCTAGCTAGGCCAATGCAGCAGGGAGAAGAGGATGATGCAATCAAGAGGCTGGACAATTATTTTTGGAAGCTTACTGTTTACAGATTGGAATAGCAGTTAAGGTGACAACATACCTGTTGTAAGAGCTTTGGAAACTGTCCTGGGCCCCCTTTCAGGCACTACCAAGGGGTTATGAAACAGTAAATGGTTTTTTTAATAGTGCAGGGATGTGTGTTCAGCATGTGGGGAAAAAACATGATTCAGATCCTTCCCTTTCTCCAGCTTCTGGTAGAGGAAGCAGCCTCTAGGATTCCCTTCATTATACTGTGTGGTGACCCAGCACAGGACCCATGGACATGTCCAAATACACTTTTTCTGACTTGAAGTTGCACTGTGCTGCTTCCTTTGCCCCAATTATGGCCCTGGTGAGAACAAAAGTAGGAAGTAAATTAAGCCATACAATTTGTGTTCCTGTCTCCACTCTGATCTAGACCACATAAAGGATGGTATTGAAAAAGATAAATTTGCTGAAGTTAATTGACATTAGGAGAGGGAAGATATAAGTAACAGCTTTACTTTATTTCCAAGCATCTGAAATAATTATGCAAAAAAAAAAAAAAAACCAAAAAAACCAAATTAATCAGCAAAGTGTCCACTGCAGCCAAGCTGCACACACCCATGGAGAGGTATTGTTATGGCTGAGCCTGCAAACCCTGCATAACAAACAGAATTATGTGAAGCATTAGGGCAAAATTAAAGAAAACCCACAAAAGAAGAGATAGAAGAAGGCAGGCAATGGCAGGACTGCATTGGAAATCAGCCAAGGGCTAGCAGTGAAGTTTACCCAAATATAGTTTTGTGTTCCTGCCACCAACTTCCTCAGCCCTGTGTGCTTTGCCATGGAGTCAGTAATACACAGCATGTGGGTAGAGAAGCTGAGAGCCCTGCTGACTCCTTTGCACAGCCCTGTGCTCCACAAGAGTGAAGAGCAGTGGGCAGAGCAGGTTTTCCCACTGACAGAGAGTCCTGGAGACCAGCAGCCAGAGGAGGTATTTTGGCACATCTGCTGTCAGATGGGCTGGAGGCAGGGACTCTGGTTCTTGGGATGCTTTGATGTTATCAGGTCTGTGCCCCTTTCAGGGTTGCAGGAAAATTTCAGAGCTCTTCAGCTGTTTCAGGCTGGAGATAATTCCACAGCACACAAGCTTGTTTTTCTTAGTCATCTTTCATTTTCTTAGTCATTTTCAGCTAGTCCACACCCTGGATTTAAAATTGCCTGTGTACAGTCTGGGTGCAGAGCTGAGCAGGAATGGATTGCTCCCAGCTGGTGTCTGCGTGGGAAGGAGACTGCTGAATTCCCAAGAGATGTTCAAGACACGAGTACTCCCAGCAATTCCCCAGCATCGAGTGTTTTGAGATGGGATGAGAGGCATGGACCAGAACTGGCAGACCTGCATGCTGTGACCGTGGCTGAATGACAGGGTGAAGTCAAAGAGCCCTTCCAGAATAAAACAGCTCAGGGACGTGGATACTGCACCTGACACTTACATGGGGAAGAGAGGAGCTACAGCCCTCCCTCCAGCAAATCCTCCTCAGCCAGTGCTGAATCCCTCCTGGGGATTACTCCTAACTGAGCAAAGCCCCCTGCCTCAAACACTGTTTCCTTAGGGTGGAAGGTACAAGCTCTGGAATTTGATAGTGTCTGCAGGGTGACATATTCTCCTTTGTGCACAGGATAAGGGGTGCAACTCCACCAATTACAAAGTCTGTGTGTTACTAAAGTCTTGGCAAAGGTTCAGCCAGAGAGGATCAAGAGAGAAAAGCTGCATTAGGAATAGGAGCAAAAACTTTTCTTTGTCAGTGTGAGGTGTCTGCAATCAGCCCATCAAGACAAAAGGTTTTGTGAGCCTGCCTGGAATAAAGCTGATTTCTTCCTCCTCCTTTCTCAGTTTCCAAGGCTCTTGGGAGAGTGATGCTGATCAAGTCCAGGCAAAGAGGGAACTAGAGGGAGCTTCAGAAGATCTGTAACTGTGAGACCTCAGCAATCCCTTTTCTCTTTGTGAAAGGGAGAGATGAGGAGTTGCATGTTTGGATCTGGAAATGTTGCTCTAAAGCAAACACTGAATATTCACCATCTGGGTGGTGGGTAACCACAGCTCGCTTGAAAAACTTTCCACAGCAAGCAATGTTGTTCCCTGGAGCTTTCCCTTGGGGATCCATCTTCCAGGGAATTCTTTCCTCATTCAGGGCAATTTTCTGTACCCCAGGAGAACTTTAACAGTGGTTAACAGTAAGTAGTGGGAGGAGGCTGTGTCTCAAGGAGCTCCTCTGGCCTGATGCACCTGTCTGCTACAAAACAGGCTGGGAACAATCCCAGACAGCCTGTTGGGAGAGGCTAGGATGAAGAGAATTCAAAATGTCTGTGGTGAAATCTCGCCTTTATTATCCTAGTCACTCACATCCCACATATTTCAAGGAGACCAGCATTTTACTCCCACGATCCAAAGACAAAGCAAAATAAATCTTGGGACTCTCAGCCACAGTGCAAAACTCTGATTTATAGAAAATAGCATCCTAGCCTTGAAGAGTGGCTAAATATGCCTCCTTCTTCCTTCCTGGCTTAAAGCTTTGCATCCCTATTGCCAAAATCTCCTGTGAGTTCTGCTGTCCAAACAGCCTGTAAAAGCCATAAACATCTCTCATTATGTCCTCCCATCTTTTTAACTTCTCTTTGGGCTAAAGCATTGTTTTTCTTGCAAACTACACTGACGACTGCTGCCCAGGTACTACATTAGATGTAATGAAATTATGATAATCACACAAATGTTACATTAAAAACAAATATAGACTGTGAAACAATGTAAAACAGGGAAAATTCCTGTTGATCCTATCCACTTGTGGATACACTGGTGATTTGGTATGTCCAATAACTGAAAATTATCTTTTTTCTCTGGACAAGACTTGATGAAAAGAGAGGCAAGACAAAAAAAAGTTGGGAAAAAAATTCTTCATTGGGGTATGTCAAAATGATTCATCCAAATGTCCATATTTCATAATTAGTAGCTTTTATTGCAATTTAACAATCATATTGCAGCAGGTAGGGACAGACACGTTGTTGCAAATGCCCAGTGCAATATTGTGGATCAAGTGCACTCCCAGGCTGTGAAGGTATCACTTCTCTATAACTGCTCACTGATAACATTGGGTTTTGATAGTTTGTTGCTCCTTTGCATCCAGAAGTGGTAAAAATGTTTTTCTCAGAAACCTCTTCCATCACAGGGTGAGGGGTGTGTGTATTACACATATACCTGGTGTTCAAACTGAATGGAAATGCAGAGCTTTGTATCACCCATTTACTGTCATTTGCATCACTGCACATCTGAGCTGCCCTTAAACCCCAGCTCCAGAAACAGAGAGGACATTCAGGTATTTTTCTGGTTATCATTAATGCAGGTTTTAGAATAAGGATAAGGATACAGCACTTATCTACATCCCAAAAGGACTAGACTACTACATAAAATATCCTGCACTCCTATAAATGCAACTAAATGTTCACAAACAAGGTTCCCTGGAGACCAAAGCTGATGAGGATGTCCCTGCAGTTGCTAACAAAGCATACTGTGCCCTGGGAGGTAGTGGGATTTTTCTCCTTTGTGGGTTGGCATCCAATTTGATTCCTAAAAGTTCAGTGCTTTTCCCTTCCTCCATATTGTCAGTTGCTTCTGATTTATTTGGGCAAAGAAAATTTATAAAGCTTGTCTTTTTCTCTATTCCCTCCCCACTGACTGGGGATATGAAGCTCTTGGAAGGAAGAAAAGACATTGTCATCTACAGGAGAGAACAGGAGGAAGAGGGAAGGGAAGGGAAGGGAAGGGAAGGGAAGGGAAGGGAAGGGAAGGGAAGGGAAGGGAAGGGAAGGGAAGGGAAGGGAAGGGAAGGGAAGGGAAGGGAAGGGAAGGGAAGGGAAGGGAAGGGAAGGGAAGGGAAGGGAAGGGAAGGGAAGGGAAGGGAAGGGAAGGGAAGGGCCTCAAGCTGGTGCTGCTGTCTTGATGTGGCACTTTGAGTTCAGCAGCAGAACCAGAACTTATGTTAACTCACACGATGTCAGGGATCTGGGTCTGCACCAGTAACATGGTGCCCCAAGGACCACCTGCACTCCTAGGAACCTGGGCTTGGAGGTGCTTAGTATTTCAGGAAACTGCCCTCAAATATCCCTGTCCCAGAAAGTTTCTGGGGCTGCAGAGGCTGTTCAGGATGAGGGTAGCACAGAAAGAGGTGTTGCCAGAGGGAGTCATTCCTTCTGGGTGAAAACACATGACCTATTTCATGGCAGAGGAAAATTTAGGGCGAGAGTCCTGGGTGAATCCCAGCACAGTCTCTCTCAGCTTTACATTACCTTGTTTCAGCTGGGGATTTGCCCCATGTCAAAATGTTTGATGCTTTATGCTGCTAAGGGAGCTTCAGAGCTTCTTCCTAAGTGTGGCTGAAGGTAAGAACCAAGCGTTCAGACTTTACAGTGCTCCAGGTCCCAGTGTTTGGGCAGTGCCTGCAGTGTGGCTGCTGAGAGTTGATATCTGTGGAGCTCCCAGAGCTATAAGAGCCACCATGGATAAGCCAAAAATTAGGATTGCCAGGAGATGCAGCATATGATGAACACCATGCAATTGTTATTAAGACCCTTGGTGGAATTACTCCATGATAAAACAACTCACAAATACAAAATTAACATTTGCAAATGTGCCTCCCACCATTATAGCTCGCTTTCACCAATTTGCTTATTGTTTCTATGTGCATCAAAAATGGAGACATAAATGCACTTGACCTAATTAACTCCTATAGGGAGAAGTGATGAAGAAAGCAGGTATAAAATCTGCACTTAAGGTCTGATAAAAAGGAAAACAAACAAACAAACAAAACAAAACAAAACCCAAAAAAAAACAACAAGAAAAACCAACCCAGAGAAAGCCAAAACAAACCCCACCTTCCCCTTACAAAGGCTTGTAGTCTTAAAATTGTACTTTTTTTTCTGGTTCTGTTTAGTCTTTGTTTTTTAAAGCTGCTGTTGTTGCAAGTAATCCCTAAGATCCTTGTTGCTGGAAAACATAAGGAGGAATTTGTTTGTATTCTCTGTGTGTCTTGCAGGCATTTCACAGTATGTTGCGCATAGTCTTTTCTTGCTTCCTTCTGTATGAAGAGTTTTCTTTGCTGGTTGTCTCCTATAGTAACAAAAGAGATAAAAGAAAAGAAAACCCTCGTTAAACCACAAAAACTAGCAAGGGATTTTGTGTAGTGCCTGAAATGAACTTTTAACATTCCCAGTTAGAGATATAAATTTAGTCAGGAAATGGTGTCTTTGTTGCCGTGATGCCACTTTCTCTGTATTGTCTCCCACTTTTCTCATGTTCTCCCTTGTATATTCTTTGTGCTTGGTTTATCTGTGCATTTCCAGTCTCCCAAAGGCTCCTCCTTTCATAGCTTCACACCCCTGGATAGCTCATATATCACAAGACACACCAATAACCTCACTTTTCAGTAATTTGAGAGAAAGGAGAGGTATCAAAATTTGCTTGAAGTTTCTGGGTGTGTGTGAGAAGCTGAGCACAAAAAACTCTGAGCAAGACTGGACTAGCAGCGTGGTGAGGATTTGGGGGCCATGCTGCTGAAAGCAAGGGGTGTATGTCAGTGTATACTTCATGCAACACTGATTACTTTGTACTATTTAACTTTTTTGTTGACTTTCAGCCTGCAAACGCAGATGTGCTGTCACTCAGATGCTCAGCTAGGCAGAGTCTTGGCATCACACTGAGTGTCTGAATGGAGCTTTTTGGCAGCAGCTTATTTGGAAGAGAGCTTTTTGCCTGCTCATGTTCTCATTAGTATCTGAGCTGATGAACGACATTCTTCTGCATTTCTATGTTTCTAGATATAGATCTGGCTTCTGTCTTCAGTCTGGGCTAAATGCTCAGGGGGAGCTGGCTGGGGAGCCTGTGTCTGCACTGCTGAATCCATGCAAACGCTGGGAGAGCCTGGGGAGCAGCCTGCCTGATGGCAAGTCCTGCAGATCCTGTGAGTGTCCAGAAGAGTTGGTGCAGCTGGCCATGGAAAGGTCCTTGATACTTTCAGGAGTGAACTGCTTCTACTGATCTACAGTAATAAAGCAAGATGCAATGGCAGCTCAGCCATTGCCAAAATGTAGGTCTCTCCCTGTCCTCTCCTCATAAATAATTTAGCTGGTTTCAGTTTGTGTTGCTGTTTTAGCTCCAGCCCGGAGAAAACCACCCCAAAATGTTGCTACCACTCTCCCATCACTCTTACCCCACAAGCAGCCACCCTTGAAATCCTTCTGCAACAGGTGCCATCTGCCTGCTGTCACCATTCCCCTCTGTCTTTCTGCCTCTGTGAGAAACTTTTCCTTGAGCTTTGCTTGGCCTTTTCTGCTGAAAGGAAACCCCAAATGCTCTCTCCACACACAAGAGCAGGCATAACTCTCAGAAAAGGTGGCAACTGCATTCCCTGTATCAGCGCCCACCTCTGCTGCTCTCCGTGCATTTCCTCTGTGTTCCATTGATGAGCGAGCCTCCCCTGCCTTTCTCACCATCACTCAGAAATAGCGAAGGGGCACAGGCAGAATTCGAGTGAATGAACACATTTCGCCTGCCCTTTTACATTTGATGTCTCTCTCCAGCTGCTGGGTAGTTCGGCTGTGTGTGTGTGAGCACACAGATGGCTCTAAGCACCTCGGCCCCGGATGATTGCATTTTAATTTTTGCTTTGGGCTATTTTGAGCTTTTTCCTCTCCTCCCGAGAGGATACTGGTGTGCTGTGATGGCGTGCCACCTAGTGATTGAACTATTCCCTGGTCGCACATAATTTATCGGAACACTCAGTGCATGTATTTTGGCCCCATTTGCCCATGGTCACCTGGATCACAGGTAACCTGTGGCAACGCCTGCAACCCCTTTGCTCTGCTCAGTCTGTCCAGGCAGAGGGGATCCCACTGAACTGCTTTTTCCTGCTTATTTCACTTTGTACCTTTTTTTCCCTTTGTATCTCTTTCTACAGTATTATCTGTAGTTTCTCTGATGTGGGCAAGAAATGGGAGATTTGAGAGGTGCTGGCTGCCAGCTTGCAGGTCATCCATGGCCATAATCTAATCCATCAGGATTTTAAACGTAAAAATTTAGGACTAGATACGTGTCATTCAGATGCTCTGGGGGAGTCTAGACAGTGTTTAAAGCCCTTTAGGTATGAGTGGTATCATTGCAGATATTTATCGTCTTCACACCTCATAAAACCACTTCAGAACTATTTGGGCAGATCCAGGCTGGGAGAGCAATAAATCGTGCTAGGGTTGGAAGTGAGGCCTTTTTGTCGGGATTTTGTGCCTGCTGCCCACTCCCCAGATTGCCACAGGCACCACAGCCGGCTGAGCTCCGCTGCTGCCCTGGCAGCCGTGCTGTGTTCCCAGGTGCAGCTCCCCAGACTCTGACCTCCTGCCCGGCTCCTGCAGTCCCCCGGGGCATGGGCGTTGCGAAGAAACACCTTTCAGTTTACAAGCAGCTGAGCAGGGCAAGTTCAGACCCTCCCAAAGGTTCAGGTCCCGGCATTGCTACCCTTCCCTGGATGCTGCTGGGAAATCCAGCTGGTGCTGGGTGCAGCTGCAGAGGAATACAGAGTGCTGTGAAGGGACTCAGCTCTACTCCTGGGCTCACTGCTCACCTGCTATGAGTCATGCAGTAAAATTGTGCTGCAGAGGCTGGTACTGCTCGGTCAGTAACCACCGTCACAACTTCCTTTCAGCAGGAGCTCAGTTGCAAGGAGAAACACGGTGACAAGCAAACTGAGTCCCACAAGAGGATGGGGCAATTAATGACAGGCTAAGGGTAGGAAGTCAACAAACTTTATCACTGTAGATCTGTGCTGGAGGTCAAGGTGAGAAATTAACACTCCTGAAAGCCTAAAGAATCTGTCCTCTCCTCATAGGGCAGCTGTGCTGAGCGTCTCTGAATGCTGTGAGCTTTTTGATCATGATCTTTTTCTCATTCTCAGAGCAAAGGTCTGTTCAGGCAGAAGGTGAAGCTGCTGCCTGGAGCCTGGGTCTGGGGCTTTCTGCCTCTGCCAGCAGCTGTGAGAGATTAAGCAGCCCAGACACTTTTCCACCCCTAGCTATACTCAAGGCAACCTTTGGAAATGCAATTTGTGTCTTCCTGGCTTCTTCTACAGGGCTGTTCCTTCTTTGATCCCACAGCTAATTGTCGTTAAGTCTATAAGTTTATTAGGGCCCCATGAAATGGATTTATTCTTTCCTGGTAAACTACAGTATTGTGAGGTGATCTGAGATGTGACAGCAATGGGGAGAAGTGGTTGCTTTGTTCAAGAAACCTCAAACTGTGATTCAGCCACAAGTCACTGTTACCATCAGTTGGCCATCCTGTGGAATATGTTGTTCTTCTGGCAGGGGAGCCTATGAAGGTGAACTTTCCCTACCTTGCACACCACAGGCCTCTCTCTCAGCTACAAGATCCCACAGGGCAAGAGGTGCCAGCTGGCTACTGGCCTGTTATTTTTATTGCTCTGCAATCCACAGCCATCTTTTACATTTTTTTTGTGGGCTTTTTTCCTTCAATTGCATCATTAAGGTGAAGTGTTGTTGTGAGGATGGGGGCTTACTCACTATACCCAGTGCTGCAGGATTCCCACTCTTGCAGTCATTATCCTGGAGTTAATCAAGACTGACAGTCAAATGTTGGAAGTGTGGTAGCAGAATCTCTACCTGTGCAAACACTGCCTGGGGCAGGGATTTATGCAGCTGCAGTGCAAGGAAGTGGATTAATGTGGACACTGTGGGGCAACTTTGGTAAGAATGGTGCCTATGAAGCTTTTCCTTAGGAGGTAGGACACTCTTTCCCCTTATTTTGTGATCTTTTTATTAATATTTATTCTTCTATGAGAAAAGCTTCTGCCAGTACCTGGGCAATTACTAGAGCACAGCAGCACAAACAGATATTTCATTGCTTTCATGCTGTCTTGTTTCTGACAGGTGAGCCAGTAGGACTCCCACCTGCCCTGTGGGAAACAAGAATGTTGGACTGAATCCTTCCTAAATATCTTTGAGGTGTGGAAATGCCAGAGCTGGAGGCCTGAGCATTTCAGGCAGTTTGTAGAGGAGGCTGTGGCAGAGCCAGGGGGTGGCTGCAAGCTGTGCCCTGTGCCAGCAGTGGGCCAGGCTCTGGCAATGAGGAGCAGGCTCTGAATCTCATCTGCTCAGGTGAGCTGGGAACTGAACATCACTCTCTGAGAAAAGACCCTTTCTCCAGCACACCACAGATAAGGCAGGAACTGAAAACTCTAATTCTGCTCTCAGCCCTTTGAACATGGGGATAAGGAGTGAGAATGCAGACCTCTGCAGCTCCTCTTGAACAGCCCTGTGGATGCTTCGAGGCTCCCAGGTGCCTTGCAGGGGGAGAAGAAGGTGCAGCTGTGGATGTGATGATCTTCCCTGGATAATAATGTTGCAGGCAGGTGTGATATGATTTGGATGATCCGACCAGCCATGAGGGCCTGGGTGAGAAGTGTACTTTTCCAGATCTTCCCCTCAGAAACCGTAACTTCGCTGAGAGCATGTGGATCTTCTCCATGGGTAACTTGATAAAGTGGGGCAAGGGACCGTGCAGAGTAACAGTTCAGTACCACTGTAAAAGCACACAAGAGCAGGGATATTCCCACTCTGGAACCAACAAAGAAAAACTATCCCAGAGGAATAGAAGAGTTTGCCTGTGGAAGGCACACAGGGATGGGGCTATACACTGCTGAATGGTTTCTTTGCACACAGGCTCTCTCTCATCGCAGGCAGGTGCATTTCTCCTGCACTGACAGAAGGAAGGACTGGGGAGTGGATGAGCTCTCCCGAGCTCGTAATGAGCAGCTGTAGGAAGGGCGGGAACATGACAAGAGGAGTTTTCCTCAGGCACTCAGGAGAGCCCGAGTTTCCTCTTGCTCCTTTGTTATGGTCCAGAGCAGAGGTGGGGTTTAGCTGCAGCTGCCAAACTCAGCCCTCGTTTAAGTGTGAAGAAGCAGGACAATGCTCCTTCCCGTGTTGGAGGTAAGAGCAGGAATCACCCTGGAGCAGGAGCCGGCGCGTTCGGCATCCGAGCTCTCCTGAAAGCTGCCCTCCCTCTGGTGAGTGAACAACACAGTGAACAGCATTCAGCCTTGAGAAAGGAAGAGCAGCTGCAGCTGATCATAGTCCCGCCGTGGGACTGGAGGGCGGATGGCGGCGTGCCCAGCAACACGCCGCTATCGGGGCCGACAGCTGCTGCTCGGCGGCTCCTCCGTGTCACGGCGTGCCGCGGAGCCAAGAGCCTCGCCCCTCTCCCTGGAGACCGCATGCTAGAGCACCGATGCCCCCGCCCGAGCCACCGCTCTGGGCGATGGCGGCGCGCGTCGGGAACTACAGTTCCCAGCACCCCCTGCGGCGGCAGCTCCTGAGGGGCGCATGCGTCCCACGCGAACTCCTGTTCCCGGCAGGCCGCCCGAGAGCGTGGTCTCCCGCCCCGCCCCGCTCCCTCACGGCCGTGACGCGCGCGTCGTGACGCAGCGCGGTGACGCAAAAAAGTGTGCGCCCTCCACAGCGATCGCGGCCGCCGCGGGGTGCGCGGGACCGCCAGCAGAGGCCGGGGGCGGTGGCGGCACCGCGGGGCAGCGCGCAGGTACCGGGGTCGGGGCGGGCGGGACGCGCCACTGTTGATTCCCCGGAGCCTCGCCGGGCCGGGCCGGTTGGCGGCCGCGGCCTCCTCGCCGGGCAGGAACAGCGGCAGCGGTGGGTGGGGGGGTGCGCCTCAGGGGCACGGGGTCGGCTGCAGGTCCGCCCCCGCGCTAGGGGGCGCCCTCGGGGCGGGGGGCCCGGCGGGCCCGGCCCGGCCTGTCCCGTCCCGTCCCCCCCGGCGGGACCGGGCCTGCGCCGCCCCGCCCGCCCCGGGCCCCCGCGCCCGCCCCGCCCCCTGCGCTGGACTCTTCCTCCCGCCCTGGGCCCGCTCGGACGGGAGGCTCTCTGGCTTTTCGCTCTCACCCACTCTGGTCTGCGCCGACCTTTAAATGTTGGGGCCGCCCGTGCGTCCCGCGGAGCCGGGCAGTGCGCGAACCCGCGGGAGCTGTCACCGGCCGCCCCCGCGAGGTGCGGCCCGCGTGTTTCCCCTTCCAGCCGCGCGAAGAGGAATTGGTGTTGAAACGGAGCGGGGCTTTCTTTTTTTTTTTTCCTCTTATGTTGTAGACAGCAGAAGTTCGTTCCTGTTTTTTGGGCTTGTCCTGCCAGATCAGAACGTACTTCTAAGTTTTTTTTTGTTGTTTTTTTTTTTGTTTGTTTGTTTTTGTGAAAGGAGAAATTCCAGGAAACTGAATAACCTTGTGGTCTTCCCCAGTTCTTAAAATGCCTTAATAAAAAACAAACGAAAAACCCCAAACAACAACAAAACCCACAATACAAAACACAACCAACAACCGAGTTTTTAAATACTTAAAAGGAACATTAGGGATATGTTCAGTATACTGGGGCTGTGTTAAACAGGAAGCTTGAACAAACGAAGGCTTCCCTCAGTGTAGGACACCAAACCATTTCTTGTGCTCCAGAGATTGTGAGGCTTTTCTTACTTGGTGCTATATTGTTTCCACTACTGAGCTTCAGTGTTGACAGTTTGTGATACTTTGACTTCCACGTGGTTATTTCAGGCTCAACAGGTTTAGACAAATAGGTGTCATGTGCCTCATTTCTTTAAAGGGTATTTGTGATGAGAGGGAGAATTTTGTTTTTTCTTAAAGTAAGGAGTTCCTTGTGTTAAAGCATTAGTATGAAAGAGCCTACAGATGTACTCAACTTTGCTGGGCAATTAACTAGATTCCAGCTCATTAGTGGTGTTATGTTTTTGCATTAGTCTTCTCTTCTGCATTGTTTTCTCAGCCATACTTAGAATCATGTTTGGGAGCAATGTAAAACTGGACTGTTTAAGCTGGCTCAAAGTGCAGTTACTAGAATTTGGGATGCCCTTATGCATCTGGAACTACAAATCTTCATGTGATTTTTGTCCATTAATTTAAATGTGCAGTCTTCTTACAAAGAAGAAGATTATTTGAATTGCGGTTTTCAGGAGATGTTTTTTTTTTTTGCTTGAGGTATAATTTTTGGTTTTATTACATAGCTCTTTCATTTTCCATTTAAATTGCTAAGTTAGGCCTTTTGTGATCATTTCCCAAATAACCAAACTGTTGGTTTTCAGATTGTATAATTATATTTATATTCACTGAGAGGTTTCATGCTTTAAAATGTTTATCTGTGGGAAGTCAGTGTGTTCAGAACCTCCTAATCCTTTCCCTGAACACAGCATCAGTGAGGGAATGAGCTGTTGTAGTGGTGTGGTTAGTGTGAGGCTCCAATGGACAGCAGGGTGGAGCTGAATTGCTCCAACTGTTCCAGGCACTGAACCAAGGTTTGTGGTTAGTGTTTACTGGAATTTTATTTCCTCACTGTTCAGAGGTGTCTCACTAAGGTGACTCAAGCACTAAAGTGTCTGAGGTTTCTAAAACAAATGAGTACTTTGAGGAATCTGTGTCTCTCTACTCCTTGGGTTTCCTTTTATGCCAGATTCTTACATGTAAGCTCAGAAGAGTGAAATGGCCATAAAGCCTTTGCTGTGACACAGGAATAGCAGGTGGTGTTTAATATTAAAGCAATAGCATGTGCACCAACAGTGGTGTGCTCAAAGAGGCACATGTGGGTTTTCAGTGGCAGTGGCCACCATGGTAGTTAAGACTGCAGATATTTGTCTTTCAGAGTCAAATTCTTAGAGTAAATGCTTTATGTTTCGTTAATATTGATTCTAAATATATTTTGGCAATAGTGCTGTTTGGGAAAAAAAAAATCCCATTCCTTAGCTTATTAGATGTTCAAACTGAAATCTGTAGTAGGCTGTGATTTGCAAAACTTACTGAGAGAAAAAAATTACACCCCCCTCACCCCCCTAGTTTAAAACTGATCAGTTCTGCTGTTTCTGGATAGCAGTGTAAGATGGAATTTTTTCAGCAACTTGTTCAAGGGAAATAGTGAAAGTCAGAGCTCTTCTCCCAGTTTTCCTCACTGTCAGGCCAGGTGTGTTGCTGACAGTTACAGGTTAGTTACTGTCATTTATATTCTTGTCTTCTCTGCAGAGCTCTTCACTCTGATTTAAGATGGAGTTCTTGAAAGAGAACACAGTAGGAGTTTCTGTAGTGCCCTCTGAAATAATTGTATTTATTTGAATAGATTGGGAGGGATAAGCTTGTGAAAGAGAGGAGATGCCTTGGCGAGACATTCACTGTCCCTGCTGTGTCCCAGTAGAAAGGGTGGCATTTTTGTTATAACTTCATTTCAGGAAAGCACCTCTCTGTCAGCATCAGTTCTTTAGACCCATAATGTGCGTTGTTGAGGCAATACTCCAGTTTTTAGGGATGGCTGGGGTTTTTCACTTGATTTTGGTATAGCACAAGCTGTCCCAGAGGCCAGTGTAAGCGGTTCCTGACTGGGACTTTGTTGACCTGTTGCAGGTATTGCTGGGTCTTTTCTATTTTCCAGCAGAAACTGTTAAGTGTTGTTAGAGGAAGTAAATTGTTGTCCAGATTGCAGGAAAGTCTGCACAGGCCCTGTACAAGCTCTGAGTTCACAGGGCCTTTTTTTTCTGTATCCCTTGAGTGCAGAATGAAGGTGGGGATGTCTGAAATGGTTGAATGTGGGTTCTGTTACAGCACTTGTCTTCTGAGGCCCAGAGTGGATTTGTCTGAATGTTTTTCTGTGATATTTAAAAGCTCTGAAGTGCTGCTGGCAAGTGGTGTTCAGTTAATGAACAAGGAAATGGAGCTTTGAGCTTGGAGTAGTTTTTATTTTCAAAGGTGTTTTGGGGATGTGTGTGTGTACAATCTCATTATGTTTTTGCCTGCATCTAGGTAGCGTTTCTTCCTGAGCAATTTATGCATTTGCACTGAATTTCCAGATGTGGCATTCTGAAATGAATGAATGAATAATGAATGCCCTAGATAAAATCATAATTACTTGTGATTTAGGAAACCTCTTTCTTCATGCTGAGGTGGTTTTTTTGGTAGCAGATGCCCACTTCATATAGTACTTATCAAAATTATGTTCTTGTAGTCACAGGTTTATCTTTTCATAGTCTTTGGGTGATGACTTTTTAATGCAGTTTCTGCCAGTTTAATCTACAGCCAGTGTTCTTAACTTCATGTTTCCCATTTAACTAACCAGTCCCAGTACATTAAATTCAGAAGCATTTATGAGACAAGAGATAGAACTGCAGGATTGTTCATTCATTCCCCAAGTGAGAAAAAGTTTTAAATCAATTGGAGGTGTCCATCACACAGTTAAATTATGGTGATGTTTTTTCAGAGGCAACTTGGGCAATAAGTGCATATGTGATCCATGCTATGGCTGCCTTTAGAGTCTGTCATTTGACTGACTCCTGAACATGTATTTCAGGAGTTGATGTGTGTGACACTGTCTTAAACGCTTCTGTATTTAACACTGGTTTGAAAACTTCTTTCTCTGGGTCAGTTATGACAAATGGGTATTTAATCTCATGACAGGTGGATATTGAATATGTTATGGCTAATGAAATGCTGAAAACCTTTGTGTTTTTGGATATGAAGAAATCTGTTTTGCTTTGTGTACTCTCCCCCACCTGAAATACAAAGTCAGTTTATAAATTAGGTTTGGGTATTCCTTCCTCCAGAAGTTACAACTTCACAGCAATCACAGTCTGTCAGGTTGGAAGCTAGAGGCACAGCAGTATCTTGAGACAGATTTTGTTCTAGTTTAAGCTGTTAATATTTTTAGTGGGTTTTTATCAGATCAACAGAAGCTGACACTTGGAAATTTAAAGGTTTAAACAGAACCTACAGTGATAGTTCCCTTCATTAAATGGTACTTCAACAAGTCACTCAGTGCTGTACGAGTTTCTCACTTCTGAGGATGGGAAGATAAATCTTCTGTCAGCTGCTGTCATGCAAGGAAAGGCTGATAAATCTGAAGTAATTGCTCCAGTGCTCCCTCCTGTGATCATCCTTCCTTCCTCTTGGAGCCGTTCAAGAAGTGGTGCCCAGCTCTTTCCCACCCCGGCTGTCCTGGGGCTGCTCCCACTGCCCGCAGCGCTCAGGGGCTGCCTGTGCTCTCAGCACTGTGCACCTGAGGAGGCTGTTGGCACTTGCACCGCTGGCTGCAGGGCATTAAACTGGGATAGCGACACTGATCACACTCTTGCTGCCCTGGCTGGGTTGGTTCTTGAGTAAATCACCACAAAGGGTAGCTCAGGTGTGCTGCTGGAGTTGAGGTAGAGCTTTTAAAAGGCTCAGCAGTGAACACAGCCGTGGTGAGCTGTGCATTCCAACCAGCCTGGTCGGGGCTGGGGAGCACCAGTCAGGACTTGTGTTCAGAGGTGCACGTGTTCTTTGGTCTGCAGGCAAAGGACCAGAAAGAAACTTTCACCTTTGAAAGCACCGTTCTGTCACTTTATCTTCTCACTCCTTTTTGCTGAGTATTATTTGCCTCTTTCAAATGACTTGTAACATTTGTTTTAGATTGTTTCAATAAATACAGTAAAACAGTGGGATTTCTTGCTTATTTTTATGCCTTTTTTTTTTCTGGTTGTTACCTCTGCCTTAGGCTAAGCCATGACTTCAGGATCTGGGCATGTGGACTCCAAGGCTGAGCTCACTTCTTTGCTTGAGCAATGGGAGAAAGAACATGGCAGCGGGCAAGACATGGTCCCTATTCTCACCAGGTAGGATCTGTTAAGCAAATTCCTAAAACTGAATATCTGAAGTTACATGACAACAGCTTTTACCATGTTTTTTCTTGAGATGTTCACATACCTGATAACCTGTAATTCATTTTCTTGGTCTGGAAAATGAACTGTTAATGTGGTATTTAAATAAAAACTTTTAGTAAGAAATTTTTATTACAAAGACATCTTACACAAGCTGTCTCTAAAACATTCAGAGAATTTAATTCTCTGAAATAGTAGAAGTCAGGAGCATCATTAAATGCTTGAAATAACTTTGGTATCTTCAATTGAAGCTTGTAAAACATTCATCAAGGTGGGAAGCAAAGTGTGAGGGGTTTGAGATTGCAGTGACATTGATCAGATTAAATGAAAGGGTGAGAGTAGGAGGAGCTATATTGAGAAGATATTAGTTAAGCTCATAGGGCATGTTTAAAGTGGAATTTTAAAACCTGTTTGTTTTTGTTTTTTAAGCTGTGTGATGATTGACTGGCATTGTATTATGAGAAAAATATTCCCTGGACCAATAAATTATCTGGGGCTGTGTAGGTAACGCCATTAATTATAAGACAGTATCTAGTACAAAAGAAAGTTTTGAATCATCAGTTGCATTTGTGGTTTCCCAAGCTAGGCATCATTTGGGTAGACTGACATTACTCGTGCTTTAAGGGGAGATTTGCAGCAGTTCCCCCAGTTCCTCACAGCTCTGCTGGCAGGTCCATGGCCTGCCCTGTGTGTGCATGACTCAACTGCTCTGCAGGTCAGGAGTAATCCAGGTGTCTCTTCTGCCTTCTTGGGTCAGACAAGTCAGTGCACAAAGCTGGAGCTGGCACTGGGTGGAAGTAACAGGAACCTGGTGCATCTTCTTTGCTCATGTGCTATGCCTAACCCACTGGGCACATTTTTTTTGCTGTTCTTACTACATTTTAAAATTAGCCACGCAGGAGAAGGAGATGAGCAACAGAAAGGCAGCCCTGAACACTTGAAAATTAGTAGGTCTCTTGAAAATCATGAGACAGATTTTGGTATATCTTTGTGTATTGTCTGAAGAAAGTGTGCTATTTCAAGGCTTTTTCTTGTAGGTGTAACCAGAAATTTACTGTATTCTAAGAAATTTAAAGACATTTGAATGGAACGTGTATTTTTTTGTGCTTATAGCATTCTGGCACTTCTTGTTCCTGCTCAGCTCCTGGAGCTCCCTACATTATTTATGCTTAGACAAATCTGATAATTCTGTTGAGTCTCAAGGTTTCTGTTCAGCAGGTGGGGTAGTTATGAATGGTGAAGGCTTGGGTATTTTTGCTTTAGTGGAATAGTATAGATTTATTTAAGGTAGCAAGGGGATCTAATGGCTTTGGCCAGAAGTTAAAATCAGAAATTAGATTTACAGTGCTTCAGTTATCAATGAGAACCATGTTTCTGTTTGTAGAAGAGAATTTTAGCTATTTAGAGTTTGCTGGTAGAGATGCTCCCGAGGAATCCTCACCAGCTGGAGCTTGCATTGGCCAGTGTCCTGAGGCAGGTCAGTGCCCTTGCATATTGGTTTGGTCTTAGGGCAGAGTGAGCTCTGGCCGTACTTGTTGGTGAGTGGTATTTCTCTACTTCCTTCTTCCTTGTGAGCTAAATGGATGAAAACTTCCCTGTGTGGATGGAGGTTTGTTGAATGTGATGCTGAGGCAGCACAGATGAGAGTGAAGTAACAGGACAAGGACAGCAGCAGTAATAGCACCAGTTACAGACTGCAGCTTGAGTTGTCACTTCCGAAAAGCTGGTTTTCTGGGTTTACAGACACTTGAGTGTTAGAAAGTAGGAACTGAAGAAGTTGCTTGGAAAGCCTGTCAGCAAACTACAGGTATTTAATATAAATGTTTTTCAAAAATATTATAAATCAAAATGATCCTGCGATAGTGTTACTTCATAGACTGCATGCAAGTCATGTTCAACCAATTGGGCAAATCCTGAGACTCAGATAATTTATTGCATCCCAGGAGCCTCTTCTTCAAGGGGATAATCAGTTTAACATTGTAACTTCATCTCCACAAACCAACCATACTGTGGTATGGGATCCTAGAGCATCTTATGCTGTTGCAATCTGCTGTAAAGGCTCAAGTTGGTCATTAATGTCAGGTGATGACACAGAGCAGGATTAGGATGGCTTTGTTGTGCCATCTAGATCACTGGGGGCCTTGCAAACTTGGCATACTTCTCTGTATATCCCTGTCCTTCCCCACTCCCAAGCTGAACTCAGTTTGTGGCAAGTGAAAATGAAGATCTGACTGACTTTCCAAAGACAGTTGTAAGAGAAAAAAAATTAGTTAGAAGAAAATAGCTCTGTGTAAATCCTAAATAGCTCTGTGTAAATCCTGCATCTTGGCTGCAGATTTGGAAGTGGCTGCAGAGCCAGTATAATGCCAAGTGAATGAAGGAAATCTTGAATAAAAGTTCTGTGGCTTTGTGAACTGTATTTTGTTGCAGCCCTGTGTACCAGGTTAGAAGGTGGGAATAAGCTTTGGTAGTTATTTGACACTCAGTTGCTTCAGTTGAGAATTGACAAAGCTGTTGATCTAGATAGATAAATCTAAGTCAAGTCACAAACCACCTTTTCATGTGTTAGTTAAAAGAAGGGTATTGTAAGCAAGCTTGATTTTTCTTTTTTTTTTGAATCAATTTCAAAGAGGTAATGCTTTTTTTTTTTCAAATTTTATTTTGGTCAAACAATTGTGAATAATTATCTCATAAACCTCCATAATTAGTGAATCATTTTTGTCTTTTATTGATCCTGTGATAATGTTGTTGTCCCTGAAAGCACTGGGAGCTGGCTTGCTGTTTGGCTGCCTACCCAGACAAGATGCACTGGCCAGAGTGTTGTGCTCACTTTCCATGCTGCTTGTCTGTCCTTTCTGGCACATCACCAAAATGCTAATTATCACCTCAAAAGACCTGACAAGGCGAGAGTGCTGCTTCCTAGCTCCCCGTTTGTCTGAGTTTTCTGTCAGCAGACATCCCTCGAGCTATTAGTTCTCATGGAAAAAAAAATGAGGAGCTGGCAGTGGAGTATTTAAGTAACTTGCTTGTGCCAGAATTTCTTGAGAGCTCAAGCTGTGCCACCTATTATTAACAAGGGACACAATTTGCATCCCTTCACAATCAGGCTTATAAAAGTAAATATTGGAACCCCACAGGATCAGCAGTTTGTTGGAAGATAATTGTCAGATCAAAGGCAAGCAAGAATGTTCTCTGCTCATTCCCAATGAGCTAATTTTCTGTTCCTAGAATCTGGCAGGAGTCATCCTCTGTCACTGGCTAGACAGTGTAACTCACAGAGCCAGGACTAAGTACATCTTTGCCTCTAGTCATGCCTGGGAGCACTGGATATTTTCTGGAAAGCAACAGGAACAGAGTAGAAGTCAACAGTGTTCTGTATATGGGGAATCCTCTGTGAAAGACAAATATTTTTCCAGGGATTACTGCAGACTTCCAGCAGTTTTCCCTCCCCTGTGATAAACTCTGCCTAGATCACTACTCTGAGGTATTAAGACCTTGTTTTAAAATGCTGTGCTGCACATAGATGCTGCCTCCCACTCTGGACCTCTCTAGAGGGGAAGGAATCATGTTTTTTACCAGGGAAGTGAGATTTAATTTCCTAATGCTTTTTCAATTGAATTGAGTGCTCTTTATTTCACCTCAAACTGCATATATTTCTGCTGTAACACTACATGGAGAAGGACAGTGAATGACTATGGAATTATTTATTGCTTGATCATAGAGATAATTTTTCTCTTCTTGATTTTGTGCAAATAAAAATAATTAATTCTCTTACTGCTCATTCCAAATGAATTAGAGCATAGGGTTTCTTATGTCTGCTGAGGCTGCTTCTCAGTTTAGGGGAAGGCACAGCTCCAAAGCAACTCAATTTTGTATTTCTGGTACAGAGGAGCATTTAATGTATTTTGAAGGTCTATGAACAGGAAGCTGCCTGAGTTTCTCCTTGTCTTATCTGTGGTGGTAGTTGACACATGGTAAAAAGTTGATAACTGAATAGAGGTTACACTGCACTTAATAAAAGTATTTAATATTTATTAAATATTTATATGTAATTCTGCAACACCATTGAAATTTAATGTGCAAAATAACAAAAAACTGCAGACAGTTTGAACAGCTGCCCCTGCACAGACTGAATAGGGAGAAGGATTAAGTCACCTGTTCAGGACTTGCTCTGCTGTGAAAGAAAGTCACTGTGGTGGTGAGAAGCACTGCTCAAGCCCTTTATTTACTCTAGTTCTCTACACTCTGTGTTGTAGAGCACCACGAGGAGTCTAACATGAGTAAATAAAGGGTGTTGGCCCTTCATAGTATCATGTTTATGCATCTCTGGGGTGCTGCTATAGGTTCAGTGCATTTTGGAGATAAAAATGAGATGAGATGGAGGCCAGTGTTTTCTCTCCCCACTATTGTGGACAGTAAGAGATCCTCTGGTGGCACTGACGCTGGGTGAAAGCTGATGGGCTGGTTTGGAGTGCTCTGACAGATCTGTGAATGTCAGGAGCTGTGCTCCAGGACTGTGAATTCTGCTGACTTTGTGTTGTTCCTGCTGCAGAATGTCCGAGCTGATTGAGAAGGAGACTGAAGAGTACCGCAAAGGGGACCCAGACCCGTTTGATGACCGACACCCAGGTAAGGGCCCTGGGTGATTTTGGCAGCACCAGCTGTCCCCTGGTGCTTACCTGGTAGCTCATATTCAAAAGTAAGCAGTTTTTAGCCTGAATGTGCAACTGCTGATCCAGATCTGACACTGCTTTTGCACTGGGAAGTTGTGCTCTGTAGTGCTGACACTAGAGCATCCCACAGTTGGTTTGGAGGTAGCAGTTCAATATTAATGCTGGCATTTTGAGGTAGGAAGATGAGTGTTTTCCTGTTTGTCCCACAGGTCGGGCAGACCCTGAGTGCATGCTTGGTCACTTACTGAGGATACTCTTCAAGAATGATGATTTCATGAATGCGGTAGGTTTGCTCTAAGAAGTTTCTCTGTTAATTCCTCACACCACCTTATGGCTTTTATTTCCTCTGTGCTGGTTGACCTTGGTGCTTATTTAATACTTATTTTAGTGGTGTCAGAATTCTCTTTTCTGCAATACTGGTTTTTAAGACGGGTTTAAAAGCAACTTGTATGCCACTGTTAAAGTGACTCAATTAAAGGGGACCTCATGAGCTATTGGAATGTGTGTAGCAACAACTGAATTAGTTGTTTTTGAAGTTTGTCAGTCTCTTTAAAGAAAATGGAACTTCTCAAATATGAGTCCAAAAACATAATTCTTTCTATAATGGAAATGAATGCCACTAATTCCAGTACCTTGTTTCTGAGTGCTTGAAACTGCTGGGCTGCCTGCAAGAGCAGAAGAGCATGTCAGCTCTAGAAGACTCAGGCAATCAGGAGGCAAGAGTCTGTCTTTCCACTTGCATTGCTAACCTCTAACATGACTTAATGGCTAGAATTTTGTTACCTTTGCATCCCTGCATGGACCTGTATCAGTACACATTGCCAGAAGGATTCTGACAGATTACTTGCATGTCTCTCTCTCTTTTAAACTGCAAATGATAAGCAAGTACAGGTGCAATTACAAATGTACAATTTCTTATGTTATTTTTTTTTTTTTAGTTATCTTTTCATGTTTGTACTGTTACTGTTACAGTTTTTCAAGGCACTTGTCTTTACAAATCAGTTCAAGATAGATATTTAGTCAGTGAACAGCAGATCAGAAGCTCTCTGCTTCTGTGAGAAGTAATTTCAACTTCTAAGTCACTGAGGGAGCAGGGTAAAGGCTGGTCATATTGAAATCCGGGGCTTAGACTGCCATTCCTTATTTTGTTGTTACTCTGCTGTGGGAGCTGTAAGGCTTTCACTGCTCTGGGTTTGGTCAGAGTTGAATTTCAAACCAGTGCTGTTCCTGCTCTTCTCCAGCTAGTGAATGCTTATGTGATGACAAGCAGGGAACCTCCACTGAACACTGCTGCCTGCAGACTTCTGCTGGACATTATGCCAGGACTGGAAACAGCTGTTGTCTTTCAGGAAAAGGTATCACCTGTAGTAAAGCTTGGGTTTTAAGCTTGCTTTATTTTGCCAACAAAATAAAAATTTCTTCTTCCCGAAGGAGAAACCAGTAAAATACCATATTGAAATCCTGGGTCTGAGAGTCAGTCTGCTGTTAATGGGTTTAGGCTTTTTGCTCTTCTTTGCTTGTTCAGTTAATCAAATCTTGGGTATTTCATAGCTTTTTTAAGTGTTATGTGACTGATTCAAACAGAGGATCTGGAACTTAATGTAATGTTTTTGGGAATTGTTTTAATTGGAATCGTTACTTTATAGGCCTGTGAATGGAGCAGGCTGTGTAGAACATGGAGGACTTGCCCAGTAATCCCCAGCTCTGGCAGAGCAATTGCTTTCCTAGAGCTAAGTGATAAGCAAGTCATACTTTAACTAAGCAGTCTAAAATCCATAAGCTTTGTGGGGATTATCTGGAACTGTGATGGACAGCTGAATCAGACTTCTGCATATTGACAGATGAGTTGTTCTCAGGGAATGCACACAGAGTGGAAAGTATGGAGAAAGTGAATTTTCATTCACAGTTTCCTCATCTGTAACAATTAATGTTTGTCTGAAGTTTGGAAATGAGGTAGTGCTTTATAAAAAAGTTGTAAATTTATTTCTCTACTATTGGAAATATATATATGAATTCTAAAGCATGATAAAAGAAAAGAATAATGTGCTCCCTTTATGAACCATTTAATTTAATTTGAGCTCTTTGTGATCTTTCCAAAAGCTCAGGCTGGGAAGCCTTGATCAAAAAAACAATTTAAAACCACAACAATAGTTCCCCATTTGAGGAGAATATAGCTATTTCCAGAGACCAAAGCTCTCTGTAAACTGAAATGAAATTAAATTTTGCACTTGGGGACTTTTTTTCTTTTTGACTTGAGAATATCGCGAGCTCTGTTCCGGCGCTTAGGGCTCCTGTACTTCGGAGGCTCTGGGAAGAGGGTGCTGCTCTTGTCACAAAGAGGCCCTCTAGCGACCAAAGGATTTCACAGCACATCAGTCAGAATTTTTTTTTTTAATTATTACATAAGAGTATTGAAATAATAATGCAATTGTCTTTAAATGTATAGCAGGCAACTCCAGAAATCTGTAAGTTAAGAGTTCCCGTTAAAATGTCTCTTCATTATTACTTTTCACTGATCTTTTATTGTATTGTACCTATAATTCAAATTATGGGCAAGATTTCTGTCATGATAATAAAGTCTTGTTGTTGGTGTTTCCAAATCCAGTGGCAATTTAAAGGAAACAAATTAATCTTTCTTTCTAAACATTGCATTTTTAATTGTCTGTTTTAAATTTAGCCAAATTTCATTTTATTTGATATAAGTTCAACACAGATTCTTTGAAATTTGCTAAATTGCTAAATATTTTTATTAGTGAAACTCACTGGAACTTAGGGCTTGTTTGTTTGGACTAATTCATACTTGTAGTGTTTTGCTGCTTCCTGGGAAATACCTTGACTGGCCATTTTTGCAGGGGTGCAAATCCAAACATTTGATGGCTGGGCATAGTTTCATGCAGCTTATAGTTTTAGATTTTTCTCCCTCTTTCTTTCTCCCTTCCTCTCTTTTTGGTTCCAGTTATTTTTATTCATTGCATGCTTGGTAGGAAATCCAGCTTGGTCATTGCTTGAGATAAGAGAGAATTCTTCCCAGCAGGTGCTTTTACTGGCCCTGAGAAATTAAAGATGAAATGTAACTGTTAGAACTGGTTTCTTGTTTTCTCCCTTCTAGGAAGGCATAGTTGAAAATCTCTTCAAGTGGGCACGAGAGGCTGATCAGCCACTAAGGACATATGCAACGGGACTGTTGGGAGGAGCTATGGAGAACCAGGACATTGCTGCAAATTACAGGGATGAGAACTCACAATTGGTAAAGATCTCTCAAATGCTCTCCCTTTGTGGAATGCAGTTACCTCTTTATAAATTTTATTTATGGGGAGCTCACATTCATGGGTTAAAATTACTCTTACAGTGGTTGTAATACTGTCTGTAAGAGTCATGGTTTCCATCTTTTCCTGACTGAGTTGGAGCATGCAGTCTGATTATTCTGTTTACAGCAGATCTATTTAAAATGCCAATGGAAACCTAAGCAGTCAAATACTCTACTTTTTAATGAGGTTCATATTCAAACTTTCCTTAAAGAAGAATTTTAAGAAGCTCTGCATTTGTATCTATTGAACATTGTGATTTGCCCACCAGATAGAGGTTTTGAAATGAAAGGTAAGTTAACATGGAGACAGCTATGCTGAAATTGTGATGACTTCTCTTCTAAACATTGAAAGTATGACCTTTTGGTTTTGTGGAACTGCAATTTACTGAAGCTGCTGCTCCTTTCTTTCGGGCTGGGCAGCGATGGTGGAAGGATGCTTCAAGCTGGTATGTGGTTCTGTTAGCACCACTATAGCTCATCTGCCCCTAATGGCTTTCCAGCCACTTCCTTCTCACACAGGAGACATGGTGCTGATATTTTAGAATGAAAGCAACTGTAGCAAAATGGATTTGAGTTCTTTCACTTACTTTGAAGTTGTTGTTTCTCTGGCCAAATGTACACCACAACATACTCAGCACTATATGCTGTGGAGGGGTTATATGATGATAACAAAAAATACGGCTGAGGTGAGTTGCATGATCAAAGCAAGGAGTGTGTTCTCATGAATGTTGCTTTTCTGAAACAGGTGGCTCTGGTGCTTCGTCGACTACGAGAGTTGCAGGTCACTGAAATGACCACAAAGCAGGAAAACAAGCGCCCCAGTCCTCGGAAAGTGCCATCAGATCCTCTGCTGCCCCTCGATGAAGAGGCTGTGGATATGGATTATGGGGAGATGACGGTAGATGGAGAGCAAGAAGAAGTTTCTGGTGATATGGAGATCTCCTTTCATCTCGATTCAAGTCATAAGACAAGTAGCAGAGTAAACTCTGCTACAAAGCTAGATGATGTGGGACTGAGAAAAAGCAAATCAGGGAAACAGCATGAAAGAGACGGCTTCCGGAAGGCCAAGCAAAAGCTGGGCTTCTCCACCTCAGAACCAGAGCGGATGTTTGTTGAACTGTCCAACAGCAGCTGGTCAGAAATGTCCCCGTGGGTGATTGGCACTAATTACACACTTTACCCCTTGACTCCTGCCATAGAGCAGAGGCTCATTCTTCAGTACCTGACTCCCTTGGGGGAGTACCAAGAGGTGAGCATATGAAGGTGGGAGTAAACACTCTGAGCTTTAATTCTCTGTACAAAGCTGAGTGGAATTGTGGGGGGAAAGTGGCAGAGCTGTTATATCACTCTCTGATATTTCCTGTCGTGATTAAGACTGGTAACTTTTCCTGAGTTGTTGATGACTTCTAAGTTGATGAAGTCATTAGTTTGAATATTACTTGGTGAGTAATACTCAAACCTGAACCTGGCAGATGTGTGGTCTGGTAGTTGGAGCATGGCTGTGGGGATTTTTTTCCATGTTCCTGCTAAATTTGGTGTTTGCTTCCATGAAGCTTTGTTTGAAATGGAGGCATTTTTCCTGTTTGCTATGGGGGATATAATAGATTCCTGCAAGTATAAGTCTGAGGAAATAATCAACTTGAAAATCTAAATGAAGTGGTTTGTGTAACCTCTGTAGTAGTTCTGAGGAGAACTGGCAGGGCCCATGTTATGCAGATGCTTTTGAAAACTGATATTATTTAAATGGACAAAATAATATGACTGTGTTAGATTTACCAAAGTGTGTTTCCGTATTTCTTTTTTTTTTTTCTTTTTTTCCCCCCTCATTTTTTTGTGGTTTACCCTACTTCATAACAGAACAAAGCAACACAGTGTTGTTTTGTGGTAGATGTTATATGTGTGCACATGTGTGCCTTGTTTCTGTGAGAGCCAGAGAAACCATTACCCCCTAACACCCTGCATGCAGACCGGATTGCTTCATATGCCAGCAATAACAGGCTATAAAAAGTAGGAATTACTAGCATAAAGGTGTTACAAAGAATGATGCAAAGGGGTTTGGTTTGTTGCCCTGCTCTCCTGTTTTTTCTGTTCAGTTGTTGGGTAGTTGTCTTTGCACAGATGGAAGGTGGAGCCTCTCTCCAGGGTGGTATCTGTGTGGACTTCCATAGCCGCACTTGGAGGAGAGTCTTAAGATTTCCGTGTGGCAGCTGCCATGCACCTTGCTGCAGTCAGCAGATGTATTACAAGAGGTCTGTTAACCTTTATTGCTTCCTATGGATGGAGCTGGTTACCTCTGACCTCTCATAACAGGTATCTGCTAATAGGGGAAAATTGGGGGTTTGAGAGAGTATAAACCAAAAGAGACCTTGTTATTCTCATGAAACATTCAGCTAGTGTCCCATTTTGATTTTTCTCAGCTGCTACCCATCTTTATGCAATTGGGATCAAGGGAGCTGATGATGTACTACATTGATTTGAAGCGAACCAACGATGTGCTGCTCACTTTTGAAGCCCTTAAGGTAAATTACTTTCATAGTACATAAAGTATACTGTAAACACTGTAAAAACATGGAATATATGCTTGCTGTGTGTCAAAGGCAAGTGCTCATCTTTAGACTGGTGTCTTCCAGCATTCCCTGGGGTTAGAATTGGCTTTCACTCAACTTGAATGCATTGCAGGTTTGTTTTCTAAGTGTCAAACACTTAAAATGAAAAAACAGGAAAGGAAGGAGGGAATAAACAGATCTTAATTGTGCAGGAAGGGTCATTAAGTTCACATTTCAGCTGCCTGTTTGAAGATTATAAAAATTCCTTTTTCTGTGAAATGATTCTGTTCCTGCTGCCCTTAGATGGCATTTCTGAGATATTCCACGGCCTGCCATCTCAAAGGACACTTGTGAGGGGTAAGGCACATAAACATCTTACTCCCAGAAGCTTCAGCTTGACATCTCTGAGCTCAGTGGCTGAAATGCTGGTTTTGTGTGAGTAGTTTTAAGGTTACCTCCCCAAGGTAAAAAGCCACACAAAATAACCTTATTCAAGCCAAACCTGCAGTGCAGCAGCACAAGTTAAACTTTTCTGTGCATTCTTTCACTCTTTCACAATAGCTTCTCTGCCTCTGATCCTCTAGAGTCTTGCCCTGTGTATCTTTGTCATTTGTCTGAGAATTTATTTTGAAGGAGCAGTGTTCCTACTGTAGCTGTAGGTTACTGCATTGGGGAGTAGAGTGGGGTTTACAGTGGTTCTTACTTTTCCTCTTGAGGTGTAGGTAATACAGAAAAGCTGTGTACAGTACACTTCAGTGCAGCTGCAAGCTTCCCTTTAAGTGCCTTTACACCTAATTTTCTAAAATTCCTTGTGTCAGCAATGTGTCATAATCAAAATATGAATGGAAATTGAAATCATTAGTAGTGATAATAGAAAGTGAGTGAATTTGAAGAGAATAGAAAGACCTTAAGGCAGCTGGTTGGATAATTTCTGAGTTGCTCTACTTTTCTTCTATTTCTTTTGCAGGATATATAGAAAGAAGTGGTAGTGCCTCTTTTTTTTGGTTTTGTTATTGGGATAAATACTTCATTCTGGATTAAATGTAATGGGAGGAGGAAGTGAGGTGCACAGAGCAGTTACTTTTTCTGCCATCTATTTTTCTATGGGATGGGGATGGAATTGATGGCAAGTTTGAAGAATCCTGGTCTAATCTGCTTTTATGATTCCTTAGCATTTGGCATCATTGCTGCTGCACAACAAGTTTGCTACGGAGTTTGTTGCTCATGGAGGAGTGCAAAAGTTGCTGGAGATTCCTCGTCCTTCCATGGCAGCAACAGGAGTGTCCATGTGTTTGTATTACTTGTCATACAATCAAGATGCTATGGAGAGGGTAAGAGTTGTTCTTGTGCTGCAAGTGCAGTGATTCCCATAATTTCTCAGTGTTTCTCCCTGTGTTCAAACAGTGAATAAATATCTCCCAAGACTGAAAGCAGATTTATATGGATCATTGATATATGCAGAGGCATTAGGAGGTGAATAAATATGTATTGTTAATAATACAATAATAATGATATGAATAATAGTGTTTTGTTTCAAGCTGTGTATATGAATAGGTGTTTTGTTTCAAGGGTGTGGATTTCAGTTCCTAGGGATTTAACTGAAGGCCTTGTCAGTATTGTCTCAATACTTTAATCACCCTTTTCATTCTGTTCTTCCCTCAAAAACCTCCTTCATTCTCATTTGCCTTTCTTTTCCTGTCTACTCCAGTGGACTACACCTGAGATTTTTCTCCATGCGTGGTTCCAGATGTTCTGCCAGATGTTATCCCCAATATGTTCAGATACCAGGTAGAGCAGGTGTCTGTGGTACATTTTGGATTTCAGAGGAAGCCAGCTTCAGGGTACAGTCCCTTGTCAGATAGTCCATTTCAGACCTCGGGTCTGAAGCTGGTAGCCCTGTATTCTTTGAGTACATCCAACACCAGCAGAGAAGAGATAGAAAACTTTGCTAACTCGACACACAGCAGCTGGTGCCAGCACTTCAGTTCCTCTTGTCAGTGACCCTGACAGAGGATTCCCAGTTCCTTCTCAGAAGAAATAAACAGGCACTTGGAAAAGTCCAGTTCTGAGCACGTTGTCTGCACATCTTAGAGGCACAGTCTGAGAATGGGAAAAGACCAGCCCAGTTGTCTGTTTCCAGAGAAGAGTAAGGCTTTAGACTTGCATTTGACAATCCTTGAAATTTCTCTAGGCTTCAGTGCTGTCAGAGTTTGCTAGTACCTCAACATAGCATATGGTACTTGGTTACACTGAGCAGAATTAGTTTCTTCAGTGGAAACTTGTCAGCCTCTAGCAATGCAGTCTTTGGATATGTGGAAGTGGTACGAAGAACTATATCTGTATATCTCTGGAATTTTACTGCACTAAGGCTGCTGTATTCATTGTGCTCTGCTCTAGGAATGGACCAATTTCTAGTCCTACATTGCCAAATCATACTCTTTGTTAGTCTAACAGCAGCTTTTTTTTTTTACTAGTTTTTTATTTCACATGTCAAGTGTCTCAAGTCAAGCTGGGAATAACTGATACTTGTGCTCTGTTTCTCAAAGAGTCTTCATTCTCCTTGGTCCAAATGTCTTAAGCAATCTGTTTGAAGTCGTCCTCAGAAATGTTCTTTTGCTTTCTAGGTGTGCATGCACCCCCATAATGTGCTTTCAGATGTAGTGAACTACACCTTGTGGCTGATGGAATGCTCCCACGCCTCGGGCTGCTGCCATGCCACCATGTTCTTCTCCATTTGCTTCTCCTTCCGTGCTGTCCTGGAGCTCTTTGACAGGCACGATGGGCTGCGACGTCTGGTTAACCTGGTAAGGGCTGTGGCTTTAAGTAGTGAACAGGGGTTTAGTGGCAGGTTTTGCACCCTGTAAGTGCAACTGTGGAGAGTTCTGTTCTTTTGTTTGGTTTTGTTTGGCATTTCTACTCCTCAATTCCCAAGAGATGGAGAGGTGGGTTGAGTTCTCTAAGCAACGCTCACATACATCCTTTTGTCTTTATTATTTTTATTTTTATTATAATGATTATTGTCTAGAGACTTTCTTTCTCTTTGGAGTTTTTTTGGTGCAACTCCTGGGTTAAGCAGCACTCATTTAAACAGTGGTGGCTTAGTGGTAGTCCAGGTGTTTTTTACCATTCCACATAGACGCACACATTGTTGGACGTGGATAAATGCAGCCTTATTCCAGGAGAGGTATTGCTGTGTGTGTGCACTGCAGGAACCATGGGCACAAGTTCAAGGCACCATTCATGTAGAAGAGCTGCAATGTGTGCAGGGCGTTGCTGTGCACTCCTGCAGCTTGGGTCGTGTCTAACTCAGGGACAGCAGTGCTGCAGGATGCAAGCACACTGTGTGGTATAGTACTCAGCACAATACTGCTTCCAGAGCTACACTGATGTGACTTCATTAGCCTGGAAAAAACGAGGCTCAGGGGTGACCATATCACTCCCTACAACTACCTGAAAGGTGGTTGTAGTCAGGTGGGGGTTGGTCTCATCTCCCAGGCAATGACTGACAGAATGAGAGGACACAGCCTTAAGCTGTGCCAAGGGACGTTTAGGTTGGACGTCAGAAAAAAACTAATTGAAAGAGTGATTGGGCACTGGAACTGTCTGCCCAGGGAGGTTGTGGAGTCACCATCCCTAGACGTGTTTAGAAACAGACTGGATGTGGCACTCAGTGCCATGGTTTAGTTGATGAGGAGGTGTTCGGTCATAGGTTGGATTTGATGATCTCAAAGGTCTTTTCCAATCTAGTTCAATCTGTGATTCTGTGATTTCTGTCTTCATAGATAGTGAAGAAGAGGGCATGGTTCAATTTAGGCTGTTAACCCATGCAGAGACCCTTTTCTGTTCAGACAGCCCTTTTCAGCTCTCAGTGTGCTTCTGTGTCCTGTACAGCAATGGCAGCATGTTTGGGCTTTGTACGAGAGCAGCTGGGAGTTGTAGGTGCTTTTTTTTTCCTGAAGACTAAGCTGATGAAACTTTTTTTCCCACACCAACTTCTTTCTGAAGATAAGCACTCTGGAGATCTTAAACCTGGAAGATCAAGGAGCCCTCCTGAGTGATGATGAGATCTTTGCCAGTCGCCAGACAGGGAAGCACACCTGCATGGCCCTGCGCCGGTACTTCGAGGCTCACCTTGCCATCAAACTGGAGCAGGTGAAGCAGTCGCTGCAGCGCACCGAGGGTGGCATCCTGGTCCATCCACAGCCCCCCTACAAGGTGAGGAGCACATTGCAAGCTTTTCACATGGTTATTGCATTTCTCATTTGAACCCGAGCTGCAGACATATGTAGATACCCTTCGAAGCCAATGCAATAACTAGGCAGGCTGCAGTTGTTTTATTTGTACTTTTTTTCTATTGTGTGGAACGGGACTGTAATAGGAAAATACAAAGGAGCCCTTGAGGTTTGTCTGAATTACATTTGATTAAGGCTCCTGCTCATGTGCTGTAGTACCCTTTGCATCTCTCAAAAAACTCAAAGGGGGGTTGTTTTTGGTACTTGTGGGGTTTTCTATGCTGTTAGTTTCTGAAAGGACAAAATCTGTATGTGTATAGAGGTGCCTAATGCTGTAAAACTCATATAGATAAGTTTTATTTGATAATGATAAATGAAGTGTCTTTTGGACACCATGTTTTTCGAAATTACCTGTGAGATCCAGATAGATAATAATCCATAGTCTTGGCCATGATTTTTTTTTCCCTGATTTCTCCCTGCAAAACTGGTTTTGTTGGTTTGTTTTGGGTTTGTTTGTTTGTTGGGTTTTTTTTAAGCTGGATTTTATGGTTGCTGATTTTGAGAAAGTACATTCACCTGTGGTTTCTGATTTAATTTATGATGATTTTCTGGAGGAATTGAAATAAGAAAATATAAGGGAGTTTGTTTCTGCAGAAATCACTTATTTTTAGTGACTAAAGAAAAGTATATAAAGTGTTGCTTTCTCATGTAATTAAAAATATTGAAAGGCAAACTTGCTAGGAGTTTTTTTATTCAGTATGTTTCGTAGTCAAAACTTAGAAACTGTAATTGAATATTTTTAGCAACCTTTATAATATTTTAGTATAAATGTACATTGAGTGACGGTGTACTAATTACCAGTTTAGTAGTTTAAAAGCAGAGTAGAATTTTAACTTAATGTAACTTTGTCTTAAATCGGCCTTAGCTTTTTAAGACTGTAAAGAAACTTAAAGGATGTTATCCTTAAGCTTATTATTGTATATTATAGTGCCAGTTGCTGTATTCCTTTATAACTGGGGAATAAACCAGAAAGTAAATACATAATCTGCAAGACACAGTGGTAGTCTAATCTTATAGATGCAGTTTTCAGTTAAATCCCAGCAGAGGGGGATTTGATGTGCAAATATGTAACCCTTGTTATCTAATGGTGTCCTAACCCTGCAGGCCTGCTCCTATACTCATGAGCAGATTGTGGAGATGATGGAGTTCCTGATTGAATATGGTCCAGCACAGCTTTACTGGGACCCAGCAGAGGTTTTTCTCAAGCTGTCTTGTGTCCAGCTCATGCTTCAACTCATTTCCATTGCCTGCAACTGGAAAACATACTATGCAAGGTGAGCTGTTTGCTGTAGTGCTCTGAGTGCAGCCCTTGTGACTCTTGGGCAGGACGTTACATTTCTAGATTTTTCTACCCTGATAGTGTTTAAAACAGGCATGTGCTGTTAGGACCTGTGCTGTGGCCACACAGTACTTATCAAAGCTAACTCTGGGGAAAGCAGGACTAAAATTTTAAGGTAGAGAGAGAGACGTCAAGAAGTTTCAGAAGAGCCAAAATGCCTCAGGCCTTTGATTACTATAACACTGGTTTCTCAGAAAAGCTTCATCACAATTCTGTGCCTCTTTCTATCTGTCTCAAAATTTCTTTTTTTATTTTGTTAAGAGAGGCTAGAAAATGCTCCAAAGAGAGGGTGAAATCAAGACCTAATCTTAATCCTGGAATGAGGTGGACCAGTTCTCCCTCCTCCTTATTTCTGCTGCCTACAGGAGCTCCTTGCCTAACTTAAATTGAAAGCCTTTGAAATCTGTTTTGCTTCGGCAGTTCCCTGCCTCCCTCCTACTCTCAGGTTGCACTCTCCTGGGTAGTTTGTGTTCTCCTGTTTCTTTCCTTCTGCAGCTGTTTCCTAATTGCTACCTGGGTTAACTCCTACCTTTCCACACAGGTTATAGATCTCCTTTTTTTGCATTTTTTCTGCTTTCTCACCTCTTGCTAAACATCTCTTTTCACCTTCCACACACCTGTGTCTTTCTTAAACTGGTGTCTGAGTTGGTGTCTTTTTGCCTATCAGAGTTGTCTGGTTTGCTGTTAAACGGTTTCCCTTGACTTCAGAATAACTTCCTTCCTTGTTAACTGATGACAGAGTATTTTGGACAGCAGTGTTTCCTAGCTCAGATGTAGAATTAGATTAGATTTAGAAGCTTAATTTAGAATGCTTTTGTTAGTAAGTCCTAACATTCTTATTTTTATAAATACAAAACTGCTGTGCTTTTAGGAGCCTGTGAGCCATGTGGGATAAGTGTTGGCAGACTGCAGGAAGTGGTGTGCATGTGAGCACTGTGTTCTATGGAGACTAGCCCTTTTCATTCTAAAATCAAAAGGCACCATCAAATGCAGCAGATGTCACTGATTTGCTTCCATTTCTTGGAGTAAATTGAATGCTATTTTATGTTGTTTAAACAACTCTGTACCTGCAATTCTCAGAAGTTCTTCTGCTGCTGTCTTCCAGGAATGACACAGTACGATATGCTTTGGATGTACTGGCCATCCTGACTGTAGTTCCTAAAATCCAGTTGCAACTGGCAGAACCTGTGGATGTGTTAGATGAAGCTGGATCAACTGTTTCCACTGTGGGTAAGCTGAATATGGTTCTAACGACTTACACATTTATCAGTTGTCTTCTGCTACGTGGGTTTAGGCTGGTTGTTCCTCATCTACAGTGAGACAAAGGTTAAAATAACTCATGTTCTCAGAGTTACTGTCAAGGATGCAAATAAATGGGAGAGTGCACTGTGGTTAAAATTGTCATGATTAGCACTGTGCTTGGGTTACCAATTTAGAGGCAAGTCTTTCTCTTGCACTTGTTTTCAAGAGCTCATTCAATACAGGTGGAGGCAAATAGACTTTTGTAATGGGACTATTAGGCTTCCTCAGTTTCTCAGAAATCTAGGTCTCCTGAGGATATGGCATCTGAGAGTAAGGGAGAGGAGCAATTATTGCTGTGTGAGTTATGCTCTAACTGGTTGCCTCCAGGTTCAGCGTGTAAATGAGTGAGGTGTGCCTGGATCAGATCCAAGTCTTCTGCTTTAACTGGAGCCTCACTTTTCTTTTTAAGAAAATAAAAATGAAAGGCAAGCAGAATACTAGATATAGGCAAAAGATAATTTCGTTTGTGCATAAAGTCACTAAATGAACATCAATTCTGTGCGGGTTTTGATATTCTGAAGTAGGCATGAAACTAACAGAAATTCTGTGGGGAAAAAAGCTGCCCTAAGGTTTCTTTTTTGCCTGATTCCTTTTGGAAGTTGTGGTATGATTATTTTGTCCTCAATGATTTGGTTCACTTCCTTCCTCTTAGCATTTCCTTTGTTAATGCTTATACAAGAGAGTTGCTCTATGCAGTAAGAATCGGAGCATGTCTGTGCATCTTGCTCTGTCCAGATACCTTAGATTTTTTTACTCCTGGGCTGTGCTTGATCACCATGTCTAAGAAATTGTGTGACATTACCTACTGATGAGGTGGAGGAGCAGCAGTGTAGGAAAACATTTTGCTAGGGTGGTAGAAGAATATGTCTTAGACTAGTTAGCAGAACTTCAGGAATTTCTGGAATTAAGGGAAATACCCGTTTTCTTCAAATTTGTTGGAAGACTCCCTTACTTGTCTGATCAACTTGTGTAAGATACATTTTAGAGTACTAAAGAAGCTACTTCTTTCCCTCACTAGGTATTAGTATTATCCTTGGAGTTGCTGAGGGTGAGTTTTTCATCCATGATGCTGAGATTCAGAAATCAGCCCTTCAGATCATCATCAATTGCGTGTGTGGCCCAGATAACCGGATCTCCAGCATCGGGAAATTCATCTCTGGGACTCCTCGTCGAAAGCTCCCTCAGGCCCCCAAGAGCAGTGAACACACGTTGGCCAAGATGTGGAATGTGGTGCAGTCCAACAATGGCATCAAGGTGCTGCTGTCGTTGCTGTCTGTGAAGATGCCGATCACTGACGCAGATCAGATCCGGGCACTGGCCTGCAAAGCCCTGGTGGGGCTGTCACGCAGCAGCACCGTCCGGCAGATCATCAGCAAGCTGCCCCTGTTCAGCAGCTGTCAGATCCAGCAGCTGATGAAGGAGCCGGTGCTGCAGGACAAGCGCAGCGAGCACGTGAAGTTCTGCAAGTACGCTGCCGAGCTGATCGAGCGCGTCTCGGGGAAGCCCCTGCTCATCGGCACGGACGTCTCGCTGGCACGGCTGCAGAAGGCGGATGTGGTGGCCCAGTCCAGGATCACCTTTCCTGAGAAGGAGCTGCTCCTGCTGATTCGGAACCATCTCATCTCTAAGGGCCTTGGGGAAACGGCATCTGTCCTTACGAAAGAGGCTGACCTGCCCATGACTGCAGCGTCTCACTCTTCTGCCTTCACCCCTGTTGCTGCCGCTGCCTCTCCGGTGACTCTGCCTCGCACTCCTCGCATAGCTAATGGCATCTCGGCCCGTTTGAGTAGCCACACTGCTGTAGGTTCCACTGCCACCTCAGTCCATGCTCAGGCAAGGCCGTCTGCATCCCAAGGTCCACCTGCCCTTCCAGGCCCTTCTTACTCCAGCAACTCTCCTCTGATTGGCAGGATTAGCTTTGTCAGGGAGAGGCCGTCTCCCTGCAATGGCAGGAAAATCAGAGTGTTGCGACAAAAATCGGACCATGGCGCCTACAGCCAGAGCCCAGCTATCAAAAAGCAGCTGGACAGACACCTTCCTTCCCCACCCACGCTGGACAGTATAATCACAGAGTACCTTAGGGAGCAGCATGCCCGCTGCAAGAACCCTGTTGCCACCTGTCCCCCTTTCTCTCTCTTTACTCCCCACCAGTGTCCTGAGCCAAAACAGAGGCGCCAGGCGCCCACTAACTTTACCTCACGGCTGACCCGCAGGGCGGCCTTTCCGAAGTACGGAGGGGTGGATGGTGGCTGCTTTGATAGACACCTTATATTTAGCAGGTAAGGAAGAAAACTGTTATGATCCCACTCAGGATGTACCCTGTGCCAAAAAGCCTTACCTGGATTCAGGCTGTGCAGTCCCATGGTGAAGTATCCTTGGAGACAAGAGTTTTCATTCACAGTGACAGTGAGAGAGCCTTGAAAGGCATTTTTAGTAGTTCTTCTGTTTGTCTTGTCCTTAGTGCCAACCCTTAGTACACAAAGCATATTTTATTTTCAGTAGCAGCACTGACTAATGAAGCTGGTAGCTCTTTGTTCTCCTTTGGAAGGTGAGTATGTAGCACCAATTTTATGAGTGTGTAACAGAGCCTTGAGGATCGTTGGCTGACAGATACAGGACAGTGAAATCTATATTTTGTTCTTGCAACTGAATCATTGGCACCAGCAGTTGCCTTTTTGTGTGGCCTTTCCTGAGGTTAAACTGGAAGGTGGTGTAAAGTTTATGAAAATAAAGGTGATGTGTTCATGAAATCTTCACAGTGGGAAGTTACAATGCCAGGATGTTGTTTGGCTCATGTGACATATTCTTGTGCTAAGTGTTTCAGAACTGTTAGGAATCTTTTTGCTAGCTCTCTGTACTTACCTAGGTGTTGACATTACAGGTTTTCTATCAGTCCAGCTTTGAAGATGGAGTCCAAGTGCTTCAGCTTAATGATGTGCTTTAACAGAAGTACTGCATAGTGGACAACAAAGCCTGAAAGATTGCAAACACTGTTGTAATACTTGAGCACTAGTCTTCAAACTGACACTTGGCTTACTCTAGAAGACAGCTAAAACTTGTGCCTGTGTAATCTTTAATATCATCACACAGCATTTCAGTTTTGCTTCTCGCTAGCTGTGTATTTTTGCCTTCTCTAGGTTCCGTCCAATTTCTGTGTTCAGGGAAGCAAATGAGGATGAGAGTGGCTTTACTTGTTGTGCATTTTCTGCAAGAGAACGATTCTTAATGCTGGGTACTTGCACGGGGCAGTTGAAACTCTATAATGTGTTCAGTGGACAGGAAGAGGCCAGTTACAACTGCCATAACTCTGCCATCACGCACCTTGAGCCATCCAGGGTAAGGGATCTCAGCTCTGTTCTGATTTTTAGCAGCTCTCACTGCCTAAACTGGGGGATGTTTTGGGCCCTCTGGATATGTACATCTGAAATGTACCTGCTGGCTGACCTGCAGTGCCTGTCAGTCATTGGAGTACTTATAATACTTATATTTTGTGAGGTCTACATTTAGGGCTTTTTCTTCCCAAGATAATAAAGAAGATAGACAGTGGCTGGGTGCCTTCTTAAGAAATCAATAAATGTGTCTGGAAGTGGAAAAATGTTTAAACTGACTATTGCACATTTCTTTGTCTGCTATAAGATAGAGTTTATATATCTTTGCTGGAGAAAGAAACCTTTCAGGGGATGATTCTAGGAAGAAAGAAAAGATTTATAAGCAGAATAGACTCCCCTCCTATGGCATCGGAGTTCAGCCATGGATTATTGTGATTTTATCTGCTGTTAACATCAAAGATTGTTACTATTGTTACCTGTAAAGTTTGTCTACCTAAGTCTCTTTGTTTTACATAGTATTAGATACTTGGGTTTTATCCCTGTAGGAGTAGTACTAGGCACCAAAGTCTCTACAGTTTCTAAATTGATCTTGTAAGTTAAAAGTGTACAGGTAAAATGATAACCTGTTTTCCCTGGTGTTCTTTTCCTTTCCTCGACTCCAATCTGGAAATCCAGGATGGATCTTTATTGCTGACATCTGCCACATGGAGCCAACCTCTGTCTGCATTGTGGGGAATGAAGTCTGTCTTTGATATGAAGTAAGTACACTCTGATTCAGCTGTGGAGTGTGCTGCAGTTGGAAGAACCATTTGATACAGGAGTAAACTCTAAAACAGAACAGCGCAGATCTCAAAATGTCTCTTGTGAAAAATAAAATGTGATCTCTTTCTTACGTTGGTAATTTCCCTATTTTATTTGGTACAGAGCAAATTCTAACTAAGCTCTACCTGAAGTCTTGTTTCATGCAAGATGTTACTCCTGAAGGCAAAGAAACATGTTTGTGTTTTTATTGTTATGTTTCTAGATTATCTTGGTATTCTTTCTGTAGCCAGTTCACAATTTGACTAGCATGATGGTTTGCATGGTGAATTTGTCAGACCTGGATTGCAAACTCTTTAAAATCTATTGCAGTATTTACAATTGCTCCTTCCCATAAAAAAATGGATGGAAAACTCTTCATTTTTAAAAGGTTTGATTGTTGTCTACTTTAGTTGTAAACAGCTGTGTGGTGTGACCTGTGTGGGGTCAGCTGGAGCCTTTTCTTCAGAGGAAAGGTTTAACTCCCTCAGGCTGCATGTGTTTCAATGTTCACGGTGCCATCCATTGCTGACTTCTCCAAAGTGTTATATTGATGGCAGGCTCTGTTGATGGCAAGTTTGAATTTGCTACTGCATTCTTATGTGGTTAGTGGTAAAGGAAAGGGTTTCCTACATCTTTTCTCCATTGTTGAAACCTGTGCTGGAACTGTTGGGGTTGTTTAGGTCATGCAGAATCTGCAATTCCTTGACTTCTTTACTGATTGTATCTGCAGGCATTCCTTCCCTGATGACCACTATGTGGAGTTCAGCAAACACTCTCAGGACAGGGTCATTGGCACAAAGGGAGACATTGCACATGTAAGTACCAGGAAAGGTCATGGAGAAATATAACTCTCCATAGGATTTGTGTTAATTGATGTGAGTGCTTTGATGCTCTGTGTAACTGATGAACTTCAGAGGAAAGCTTTGAAAGTGTCAAATAACTTCTCCCTGTTCCTGTGGGTATAAACTTTACCATCACAAGCAGTGTGGATGTGTTGCCTCAGGGCAAGTATCCTGGCCAATTTGGGATTCTGCTTTGTTTTATTTGTTTGAGAGAGTTCATGACCTCTGAAGTTGCTTTCTTAGCCTTGCTTTTCACTAATAATAATAAAGTTCTACTGTAAACAGTAGCTCAGTCAACAGCTGTGGGAAATGACCTATTAGAAATGTGCTCCTTTTCCCCCTCCCAAATTTGCAGCTTACTTTTGGGTAATTTAACTTTACCACTGTATCTTCAGAGAGTATTGTTGTAGTGCTTTGCATGAATTCCTGCAAATTGGACAGACAAGGCTTCAGAGAGCTTTTGCTGCTTTGCAGTGCTAATTTGCATTTGTTATAGGCCCCGTCTCTTAAAAGAGAATTTGCATGAAAGTTTTCCTTGAAATATTACTTATTCAAAATATTTATAATTTCACATGTTACTCTGGTTTGTTTAAGTAAACTCTCCACTCCTTCCCAGTTTTTAACTTGGATTTAGCTGGAAGTTTGTGTATTGTATTTATCTGGTAAACAGATTTGTTTTCCAGAAACAGAGAGAATATTTTCCTCTGTAAGTTTGAGCAAGAGCTAGGCTCTGAAGGATGTTACAGATCAGATTTTTCTGAGGAGATGATCATAAACTCTTTGTACTACTTTAAACGTTTTATAGTCCAAGTTTCTTGTGCCAAAGCTCAAACTTGCCTTTCTATGTAAATGCCAGGAATTTAAACTAATTTTCTATAGTTTCTGGCTTTTTTCCCCTCACTCTGTGCTTTGGAGTTTCAGTGTTTGTAAATACCATCTGCTCTGAAAGCAGTTCCATTTCTGAAATAGTTTCTGGCTCAGTGGTACCTTGTGATTGCAGCTTCCCAGTGCACACCTCATAGTGGGGTTATTTTATTTGGAACTCACCCTGATTGTACTGAAATGTGTCAGTGAACCTGCAGTAAGCCAAGCAGTGGCCAAAATTTGTTGTGAGGTTTGGTTCTAGCTGTGAAAAACTATTAAAGGGTTGGTAGGAAGGGTTATTTATGGAATGCTGTCACATGAAACAGAAAAGTGAAATGGGGAATGGGGTGATTCTGTAAGCAGTCTAGGAAGGGAAATGGGGGGATTTTAGGCACAGGTATATTACAAATTGTGACTAATCTTTCTTTTTCTTTTTAATTTAAAAGATCTATGATATTCAGACTGGCAACAAGCTGTTGACTCTGTTTAACCCAGATCTTGCCAACAACTACAAGAAGAACTGTGCCACCTTTAACCCCACTGACGACCTTGTCCTAAATGATGGTGTCCTCTGGGATGTCAGATCAGCACAAGCCATCCACAAGTTTGATAAATTCAACATGACTATCAGTGGTGTTTTCCATCCCAATGGGCTGGAGGTCATAGTCAACACTGAAATTGTATCCTTTGGGCCACTGTGATAACTGGTGCTGGGACCTCAAGAGCTGGTATGGATGAACAAGTGGCTGTTTGCAGAATTGTGTCAATGGTCTTCTGTGCTACATGTTATGTGTGGTAACAGGAGTTTCTCTCTGAATCGAGGAGACTAGGAACTGTTAGGTAGCTAATTTAAATCTAGGTTCTTAATACAGATAGAGAGCAAAGAGATTTTCTTCTCTGATACACTCTGTAGCACCTCAGCTCTCTTCCTATGTCTTAACAAGATCAGTCTTGAAGGTACTGCGGTCACCTCTCATGACGGAATGGTATTTTGAGCAAGAGCTTTCTCATTTTGAACACATGGAATGGAATTGTAGTGCCAATGTCCACCTCTGCTTCCATCAGAGGAATGTCTTGTCTATTTGCAAGACAGAGGCAATGAAGTTCCTTGAACACATTTAGCCAGTTCTTTGCCACTTAATTTGAAAGGAAGTAGAAATTTTCAGTTGTTTGTTGTTCCTTAGCCTGTGTTTTTTCAGTGGGACCTCCGGACTTTCCATTTGTTACACACAGTACCTGCACTGGATCAGTGTCGTGTGGTCTTCAACTATACTGGCACAGTGATGTATGGAGGTAGGACTTCTCCCCTTACATCACTCTCCTGGATCACCTCTTGTGAGATTAGTAGATGCTTTTTCAGTGAAATGGGAAGCTTCCTGAAGTAACTCCAGGCTTTACTGGCATGCGTGAACTGGATTTTTTCCAGGATGTTCATGCTACCATGTATTGCTGACAAAGGCAGATTTCTGTAACATCAGCAATATCACAACTAATTAGTGAGATTAAAAAGCAACCTATTGTATAATGGCGGATCCAGTGATGCTTGAGAAATTAATTTTGTCTTCTGTATTAGGTTTTGATGATCCGTAGTATCAATAAAGGCATCTCTGGAACAGTAGATATTAAACAGGTCTTGCCAAGCTGTTAAATAGAAAGAGAATTCATGTCAGAGTCTCATTTGATCTGAAGTTGATTAATGGTAGTGACTTATGGAAGACAGATTTGTGGAATAATCTTTCCTTTTTTCAGCTATGTTGCAGGCAGATGATGAGGATGACCTTCTAGAGGAGAGAATGAGAAGTCCCTTTGGCTCTTCTTTCAGGACATTTAATGCAACTGATTATAAACCTATAGGTAAGAGTAAGAGTGGAGCCAATAGCTTTGTCTGGAGGTTTGAAGGATTTTTTGAAGTTTTCTTAATAACATTCACTTCTCTCTTTTCATGTATGAGAAAACAAATTGCTATATTCTGTTCTGGAGGAAGCACAGGACTTGGGTTTTAACACTGACATAATTTCAAGTATCATATCCCATTCTGTGTGTGACTGCCTTGCTTGCTCCTGTTCAGCAGTTCTGGCTTTATTTCCTCTCTTCTTTCCAAGTAAGGCATAATCTGAGACAGTAGGTCACTTGGCTGGGATGTCATTGCTCTCATTTCACATGGGGCTCTTGTTTTAGCTCATGGAGCTAAGCTAATTGCTCCCCTAGACATAAACAAATGTGGCTTTTGCTATTGAAGGGAGGCATAGGTCACAACTCAGTCCCTTTGTTGCTGCCTATTCTGAAGGATGATCTCTTGTTTCCTGTGCTTAGGGAAACCAATAAATTTATTATCAAGGGCGGAGGCACCATGCAGAGCAGGTTAAGAGCTTACGTAGCTTTTTTCACAATGGTCTCCCAACGTTTCTATTCTTTATTACAGGTTGAATTATCTACAAACATTCACTTCACTCACTTCAGATGTTTTTTCTTGTCCCATGACTGTATTGTTTGCTATTAGATGCTTCTTTTTCAGTGAGCATTAAGTAACCTGCAGTTAACCACTGAGTTTGTTCTGTGATGTTTTTCAGCTACCATAGATGTAAAGCGGAATATCTTTGACTTGTGCACAGACAGCAAGGACTGCTACCTGGCTGTCATTGAGGTAAAGCAGCTAAAATAAACTCTGCTCTCTGTAGCTGTGGTTTGAATGCACTGTTTGTTGTTTCTTTTTTGGAGTTCCTGCTGTTAAATTTGTGTTCTAAGCAGTCGTGGTGTTTTGATGGTGCTAAGGATGGTGTTCTTTTTTTTTATTCTGTACCCCCTGCAATCTTGTTTTGCTGCCTCTTATTCCGTAAATTTCCAAGCACTTTTGCTTCTCTTCTTCAATCTCTTCCCAGTTATAAATTTACAGGGATTTTCCTTCTTGTGAGCATAAAGAAAAATATTTTTTTTCCTTATTTAAAGCAGTAATTTCCTATTTTTGTGAATTAAAATGTGCATTGTACCAAATAACTGGGAAATGCAATCTTTTTGGGGCTTCCCACTGGGCTTTTCTGTGAATCAGTCTTATTGCTCCTTTTGTCTTCCCAGCAAAATTCAGAAGCTAAGGATTTGAAGCAAAAATTGCTGAGCTAAACTTCTGGTTTGTTAGGGATGCAGTTCTTTGGTCCATAATGTGTTGTCAGAACCCAATTTCTTGAAACCTGATTATGTACATGTATGAGTAATGTAAAATCGTGACAGCTTTATACTCTGTGAACCACTAGTCCCTACAGACCACAAAAGCAAGTCAGGAATTTCTAGCAGGGTGAATGTCATGTTTGACTACTGAAGTTGGAAATGACAATGAGACCAGGAAAATTTTCTTCCATAGGAGTCATTGGAAATGTTACTTCAGGGAACATGGCAGCTCTTGAAACTAAAGAAACTAATTTTTTAGTGCTAATTGTAGTGCTGCTGGTAAATGAAAGGGAAGGATTTTGGAAATGTTGCTGTGATTGAGATCAGATGTAGCATTGAATATGACAGCTGAGCTCAGTTCCTGGGGTTAACCTGTGTGTGGGCATCTCCCCTGCAGAACCAGGGCAGCATGGATGCCATGAACATGGACACAGTGTGCAGGCTATATGAAGTGGGTCGGCAGCGGCTGGCTGAAGATGAGGAGGATGAAGAAGAAGATCAGGTGAGAAGCATAGCATTGATCTGGGTGTTCAAGAGTAGCTGTTAGCCCTCTACATGTATTCATTTATTACCCAGAAACTACAGAGGCCTCATTTGGCCTCACCTAATGTGCAACAGATCACTTTACTGTTGGTGTAATCCAAGACCGTCTGTGCAGAACCTGTGTGAGCAGTAACTTTTTGCACTGTTAACTAACACAATCATTTATAGTTTATTTATTAATTTCTGTAAGTATTCAGTCTTCATCAGGAGCTTTGCTTTTTGTTCTGCTTTTTCTTTTTTTAAGTATTTCAACACCCAATATAGACAGTAGTGCTTAAGGCTTTCCTCTTTTCAATTCCAATTCTCATATTTGGACATAATTCATCACCAGTTTCTGAAGGAGGCACAGCTTGTGACTAATTCAGTGAAACTGCACAGTATTTCTACACAGCAAAAGGTTTAAAGAACTTTGAAGAGGGGTGTAGGTTTGCACTGGGATATGTTCCTTCTCTGATTGATCAGCTGTTTGATCTATGGCAACTTGACAGAAGAGCTCAGAACTGCACTAAGTGCCCCTCTCAGGGTGCACCTGGTAGAATACACAGTAGCACAGAATACTTACTACAGTAAAGTGAGAATTAAAATTCCACAGAATCAGTTTTTAACTTTGTGGGTGTCAAATGTTTTGGGGGTCTTTTTGGACAGGCACAAACATTATGCTTCAGTTCCCTAAGGATTTAAAAAGCATTATTCTTTGCTCTTTGGTATCTGCATTCTAGTAAATCATACATTTGTATCTCCTGTGATAAAAGCTGACTTCACCTTTTTCCAAAGAATACCAGAAAGTAATACTTTCTTGGTGGGTTTGTTTCCCAGACTATGTGGAAAGCTGGAGTTGTGCTTCCCTTTCTAGCTCAGAATCTTCCTGTTACTAGGTTAAAACTTGTACTTTCTAGTTCAGAAGACTGGAGAGCAGGACTCAGGAAAGAGTAACTTTCTTTGCAGTGAGTTGTTGCTGTTACTAGGTTTTCCCTGTAATTCTGAAGATGATGCGGTAGTTCTGATTTGGGTGTGAATTGTGCTTTCCTGGCCACTGAGAGTGCTACAAGGTTGCAGTTGAAGTCTTGGCATTCCTTTGCAATCATTGGTCACTGCTTCTATCCCTAGATTGGATAGATTAGAAGAGTAGGATTTCCTTGGAAGCAATAAAGAGGGAGATGAGGTTGTTGCTTCCTCCTTTCTTTCTACATCCCAGCCATCCCGTGCTTGCTGTGGGCAATATTTACTATTTCTACATCCACTTCCACTGGTTTTGTTCACTATTGTTTCACTATATTTTAGTATTCATATTTTCTTTATAAAATCTCCAAAAACAATTTGTAGCAGAAATGGGTTTTGCATTGTATAATGATTAACTAGCAGCTGGCAGGGCACTGCTTTGCAAAATCACTGGTAAGTGTTGACTTAAGGGAGATCTGTGTTTGTGCAAGGCAGTCAGTGGTTCTAGGCTGTAACACCAGGTACCCAGCAGAGATAAGGGATCTGCCACCCATCAGATGTGACTGGGGACACTTTCTGTCTTACAAATAGAGGTGGCCCCAGGCAGAGTCTAAGTGTGCTAAAAGCTTTTCTGTGAAGCTGATGAAGTGTTCAAACAAAGCTGCTCCTGGATGGATTTGCAAGCTAAGAGTGATTAGTTGGTATTGCATAACTGCTGCTTTTTATGATCTCCATTTCTGGGGTGTGTACATGTTTCCGAGGCAGTAACTTTCAGGGATGTTACAACCAAACTTCTTTAGTAAGAGAGATTTGGTTTTAACACAAACAACATTCATGAACCCAAATTCAATTCAATGTATGTATGTCTGGCCAAACATAAAGTAACCTGTTGCTCTTTGTCCCACAGCTGTTCTGTGCTTTTTCTTTAGGTTTGTTTTTGTCTTAGATTTAAAAATACAGCTTTTTGTCTTTGTGGAGACATCCGACATTGAGCTAGAATGAACAGAGGTTTTCCTGAATAAAGACAGAATCTCTTTGGTACACTTGTCTGTTGAGAGGTTCCCTGATGGAATGATTTTTGTTTGTGTGCATATCCTCACACATATGAAGGTGTTCAGTATTTGCCTAGTTTGTTTCTGTGATTTAGCTTTTAAAAAATTTGGTATAACATTTCAAACTTGTTGGAACTTCTCACAGATACTCTAAAACCTCTTCTGGCTTAAAGAGGATGCTTTCTGATCTTTCATGAAAGTGTTGGTGGGGGGAAATGCATATGAATCAACATGAATCTGGTGTCTTTTTGGGTCAAGGCTTATGTGGTAGAAACTAATTTGTTTGATCCCTACCTCAAACTAATTTGTTTGATCCCTACCTCTTCACACCTTGACTTGATATATATTTGGATTTTTATGTCTGACCTACATGGGTCCATGGGTACATTTTTTGCCTGTAGAGAAAGTAATGAGTACTCAAATAGAAGGGTGGCTGATAGGCAAGCCTTGCTCAGAAGTCATGTGATGCACAATGAAATTGCTTTAAAATTTTTGCTAAGAGATAAGACCTATGCAGAAATAAATCTGCCTGACCTTTTTTAACCTTACATTTTGATGCCTCACTGTTAATTCTGACAAATGTCAGCTGATGGCTCCGTGACAGCTTTTTCAAAAAGCAAAGACTGAAAGTCTGTAAAGTGACTGTAGCAGGGATGTTTGGCCTACAGATATCTTTCAGTTCTTTGTGTAATTTAAGAAACAAAACAGCTATGTTATTCTTCCTATCTCAAACCAACCTTCTAAGATTCAACTGATCTGCTACATAAATTACCCTCAAATTAAATGATGGGTCTGACACAGTGGCTTGAGCATGGGACTGCTGCAGTGAATGTTTGTGGGTTTGTTTGAAATGCTCAGGGACAGCACCAGTGGGGCCTGGTTCTTCCCTGCTGCTGCACCAGCCTTTCCAGTGAGGTCCCTGGGAGGCTGCCTTTCCCTGGCTATGGTCAATAATCCAGAGTTGTCAAGCCTTGTTAAACAGAACAGATGCTAATGAATGTTGATGCTTTGTGGTCTGCACTTACCGTGCACTGAGGGAATGTGAAGGTGTAACATGCTTAACAAGACTGTTTGCAAGCTCTTTGGTTGGGTATTTTACTCCAAAATTACCAGTGTTCCTGCCTTGAACTTCCATGAGTTTTGTGAATTATTTCACTACTGGGTGAGTATCCAAGTGTGTCCATCAATAACCAGCAGTCTTACTCACAAATATTTGCAAAACTGTGTTCAGTATACTGGGAAATAGGTAAGGGTTTCCTATTTTTCAGTCTGTCTGCAAGATCTTCCTCTTTTTCCTCCTCTATTTGCCACTGTTCTGATATAACTCTTTCAGTTAGATTTAGTGAAAATGGGTTGGGTGTCTCAGCTACTGGTACAGATCTTGGATCATCTTTTGGTTGTTAGCTTGCTTTATTCTTACTTATTTCTCTTTCTTGGCTGATTAGAGGTTTTCCCTTTTTCACTTGTTAAGCTACTGTCTTCTGTAGTGAGGCAGATGAGAAATTTCAGAGGAAATGGCACATGGCAGCTGCCATGGGCTAGAAAAGGAGACTTCAGAAATATTATGTGCTCAGAAAAGCTGAAACCAAGGGAACACGGAGCAGACTAAAAACTGTGAAACTGAAGTCTGGATGAAGTAATCTTCTGAGTGGGTTTTAGGATTTTCAGTCTGTGTATTTTTACTTCCCTGTTTTAGCTTTTCTTTCCGTATTAGTTGTTTAAGGCCTGTTTTTCTCTCAGTGGTACATGTGGGTGATATTTAATCTGTAAGGCTCAAGTAGTGTCCTCAGTTATTGTCATGTTCAGAGAGATTTATGGCTTCAGTAGCACATTCCTTCACCTAGCTGTCCCTGTCCTATAAAGTGTGTTCTACTTCTTTTGCCAGACCTGAAGAACTGTTAATTATCCTGCAGTGCTTCTGGGCTGTCGAAATGGTTGATGGTAGGTGTGTAATTTGTCTTTTTGCATTGGTTTAGAAAATTCTAGGTGATGGGTAATAAGCTTTGTTGATAAGGCAATGAAGACTTAAAAGACAATCACTGTTCTACTATATGGTTTAGTCAGGGTGAAGAATGTTTTCCTCAGCTTTCTACGTGCTCTTTGTGATCCCAGTTTCTACTTTTATTTTGGGATTTTCCCCCATCTGCCTGCAACAGTAATTCCAACAGCAATTCCACTCTACTTTATTGCTGTTGTTTAATGTTGTTGGTTTGATTTTTTCATGTGAATACTTACTTGCTGGGGAAAGACACCACAAACCTTAATCCATATTGGCACAAGTATTTGGGAATCATCAGACCGTGGTGGTGTTTTGCTATTATAAGCTGACTCAGAATGGTTTTTGTCATCAGGGACCCCAAAGTAAGGGTTTATTTTAGGAGCTGATCATGTAATATTTGAAGGTATGGTTTGATTGCAAGTCTTACTCAGGGATAAAATGGTTTACAGAATAATAGCTGTAAATGCCTCAAATGATAGTGTCTATTGCACACCTCCATAGAAATCTGGGAGCTTAGTGGCAGCTGGGAAGGCTGAGTAAAGAGTGGTTTCTATCAAAGACCTTCTTATATAACAGACACATCTTTTGAACAGGCCTCCTCAAAAACAGATATTTAAAAGAACAGTGCCTGTACTTTTTATTCCATTTTTTGATAGTAGCCAATAACTGTGACTGCTTTAGCCTATTCTACTGTTTAAGGAATCTATTTTCAGTAGCTCTCAGGCAGTGCAGAGGAAATTCTTGGAAAGAGATAAGTATTTGGAGTTTCCAGAAGGGCAGACTTAGTATAATGGAGTAAAAAAGCTTCAGCAGAGATAAAAACATATTCTGCCTGTTCAGTGACGTATATCAAAGATGTCCTTCCTCTTGCCTAACATGTTTCTAGAATTCCCACAGTAGTTGGGATCCAAGTAAATAAAAGCTGCCTCAGCTGTGATGAGAGGTGCCAGTCAGAGGCTTGAGAAAATAAAAGAACAAATTCTTGTCCATAGAGAGGGAGTTCATTTACCTGCCAAATTCTTAAATTCCTTTATGCAGTTTTGTTCTTTTTCATGGAATTAAAGGAATGAATTTATTTTTGTAAGTGAGAATGTGAGATCAGTGAGAGAAAGGAAAAGAAGTGTATTGAGAAATTGTGCCTAGTTCTGTACTCCTTACATTACATTTGAGCCCTGGAGCACAGAGAATATAATAACAGTCACCTTAGACCCCCTTTATCCCAAGCATTTAGGAAGGTACCATCTGTGAAATGGTGGCTTGCACATGCCTCAGAGGACAGTGACTAGAGCCAGGTTGATTATCATCAGCTGCAGACAATTAGATTGAAATGGAAACATTTCATAGTCAAAACCTGAGCTTGCTCAAAAGAGCCCCATCTGAACCTCCTGATCCATTTGAGGCCCATTCCCTTAAAGCTTTTGTTTGTCTGTATCATGGATGGTTTGTCATTCATCACACGTCGTTTCTAGACAAGCTAAATTTACTTTCACAGACTAAGAAATTAACTGGTTTTTATTTCTTCACTCCATGTTTTGCCTCTGTGACATTCTGTATGCTGTGTGCTGTTTCCTGTTTTAAATCTGCACATACCTACACCTGCATAGAAGCCTATGGTAAGATTCCTTGCTTGTTACATATGGTAACTTCTGCACCTTCCCAGGCTTCTACATTTTTAGCTCTGTCTAAATAGCTATGAAGAAGTAGAAATCCTAACCCTGAAGTAGCCAAGAAGGTAAAAGTAGGTGCAGCCCTGTAGTGTGAAAGAGATGAATACTTGGAATTAATTTACTGGTACATAACAGGAATTACAGGTTTGCTAGCTGAGGGGAAGGATGGACACTAGGTGATCTAGGATATGAAAATCCTTATATGCTTGACCAGGGAGTTGGTTGGCTGTATTTAATTTTTTTCTACTACCCATTATCCAGGAATGTTAAGAAGTGGTTGGGGGAGGAGGAGTTGGATAGAAACTCTTAAGTGACTGAAAACCAGACATATCACTCTTGAGAATTGCACTGCAAAGGCCCAGAAAGTACCAACATGGTACTCACCAAAGAGTACAATTGTTAGAAGATATGAGAAGGGTAGTGTGAGTGGAGAAAGATAAATTACTAGAACAAGGAGAGACTTACTCCTCTGGGTGAAACATTCTTCAGTACACTTGTATTTGAACAATGATCATATGTCCCTTTTTATGGAAGCAAAACCCCTTCCCAGCCTTGGCAATAGGGAGTAATTAAAATAATGCTGATAATCTAGAAGGGATCAGATTACTGAAGTTACAAATTTTCTCTAGGAGAAACCTGGGGAAGGAGGGTAAAGTAAACCAATAGGCTGTTTCTTGCAAAAACAAAAAAAATTACCGAACTAATGAAACTAAGGTAAACATTAATTTCTTTAAAAAGAAAACAAACCTAGATTGAGAGTGTAAACAACTTCTAGAAGCAGATGTTACCAGCACATAATTTGACTTGGCTGAAGGTAGCCAGAGTTAATTAAATATGAGCTGAAACATTTGAAGTAGTGGGAAAAGCTTTACTAACATTGGTTAGTTGTTCTGCAGATAGCAAAACAATAGATGAAAGTAAGAATAGTTAGAGTCATACCATGTAGCATGATTCAGACTGAGAGGTGCAAGAGGGATTGTGTTTTCCAAGGCAGGAAGTGTTTCTGGAAAGCAGGTGGAGGTGAGAGGTTCTGCTTTGGAGGTGCTGATGGGAGGTGCGCAGGGGTTGGGGAAGGACTTCATGGAAGCAGTCCCAGGAAGCTGGGCAGAGCTATTGATGTGCTGCTTGGTTTTTGCACTGAGAGTCAGCTCCTAGTAGAGGAAGAAAAAGTCAATGAGGTACAAGACAAACAAATGAGGCTTTTTTTAACAGCTGAAACCATGTCAAAGAAGCAAAATATCGGTGACCTGTAGATCTCAAAATTTCCAACCCAAATATCAACAATTGCAAAAGACCTGTGGGGTCTTCTTTTGGCAACTAAAGGCCGTCCTGATTTAAATTTGAGAGACTGTGTAATCTGCAGTGGAAAAGTCTTGAATTCTGGTCATGTGGTCTTAAAAAACTTTTGGATTCAAGAAATGTAAGAAAGCTCTATAAAAGTGTCTTGGGAGTACTTGAAAGCAGGCTGGTGTATTTTTATATACTGTAGATATGCAGTGCTGTAAGTCATACTTCCTGGAAGCACTTTGTACATACACTAACGTTGAAATACATTACAGAAATATGTTAAAATCAAAAAGTTAAAGTTCTGCTTAGTTAACATGTAGTTTGCATCAATTTGAGTAAGTGGAATACTGGAGTTTCCTGAGCCTTTGAGTAATTTTTGAGAGATGAGCATCAGTAAGTATATCAAGTATCAATAAGCTTTGCTACCCAAAAAAGACAAATTTGTGAATTTTGTATGTGCAAGGTGATTGGTAAAGGGGAATGGTAAGAAAGTCAATGATGATGATGAAAGCTTATGAAGTGCGTGCCAAAAAGCATCAAAGAACAATATGGCAGAAAACATGTAATGCTTGAGCAAGTGCAAAGAGTACTAAGGGCTGAAAGGGCTGTAAAAACTGGCAATGTGAAGAATTAGGTCAAGTAGGTTTTTATTTTTTTGTTCCAGTGCAGCTACCCCAGTATCTGCCATTCATTAGGGGATGTTGTTTAGTTTTTTCCTTTGGGGGTTATAAGTGGTAAATTAATTGAACCAAATCTACTCTGCTTTCTGGAAGCAAAATGGTAGCAGAGTTCAGTTATCAGTAATTTGCTTTGGGATGATCTCAAGATAGAAAAGTTGATTACACAGCAAGCAACTGATTCTATTACATCTCTGTAAATTTTTCCTACACAAACCTGGATATGGTTTGGAATAGCTTAGTCTTTCTCTGTGACATGGCACAAGTTTTTTTTTTTTCTCTGCTCTTACTCAGAGTGCTTGTTTGAGTCCCTGGGGAAGGTGTGCCATTCTCTCTCTGTTAGGGATCCCTTACACGAGACAATTGTGGTGTCTTGTGAGGGCTCATCCTCATGAACAGCCTGGATGTCACTTACATGTGGTGGTGTTAAGCTGCACCTGGCACTCCCTCACTCCCTTCTCAGCTGTGTGTCCCAGGGGTTGGGTTTGGGAGAAGAAGCTCTGGGTGCTTTGTTTGGAGAGCTGTCCCCAGGCTCTGCGTGGAGCCATCTGCTGCAGCCAGGAGTGCTCCACTGCAAAGCTTGTGCTTGGCTTGGCTCAGAAGCTGAGGCAGAATTTATTTGCCTATAGCTTAGCAGAAGCTTCACAGTTCCAAGTGGTGTCTGGGTTCTTTAAAACATGACAAGGTACAGGTTTCCTCCTCCTGAAGAGTCTCCTCTTGAGCCCTGTGGTGTGTCACCCCTCCAGCTCTGTAAGAATGTCACTGTGTGTCACACTCACATGCACATGACTTCTCATACCATGAGTTTAACACTGTTTTCTGTTTTACCAAGGACAGGTATAATTTTTGTCTTATTTTACTGCTTATCTTAATGTGACCAATCACCAACTTCAGATTAAGTAATTTAAATGTAAAAGTGGAAACATTTTATTTTTTCTGTTTGTATTTTCACAAATTATTTTTTTCTTCACTGGTTGATGTGACCCTTCAAAGTTAATTTGCAGCTAAATATACAAAATAATGTGTAATTTTGCTCTTACCCTTGTCAGCCAGAAGGGATTGTTAGCTCTATACAACTGTATTTCATTTTATCCTATATTTGAAGGGTGATATTGGTATAAATGCCTTGCCTTAAGCTTGAATTAGAATGTTGATGAAACAGCAATTCAGTTGCCAAGAAATATATTATATATGAAACATAATCAAATTTAGTAGTTTTGACAGTTTGAATCCTTGTGGACTAGATATTTAGGAAAAAAATACTTTCAGAAATTCCACAAGTGTAGAAACACAGAGGAGACCTAACTAATTTCAGAATTTGTCAGGTTTTACCGACATGGACTCTAAATGGATCTTGTACACAACATACTTTCCCCCCAGTATCTATAGGTGTGTCTCTGCCTCCAGATACTGAGAAACTTTGTTTAATAGTTCCAAGATTTTTGGGTAAATTGATACCTCTTTTTAGCTTCCAAGTTGTTTAGACACTTAAAAAGGAAAATAAACTCTCCTGCCTTTTCAGTTTTTATCCAGCTTTTCAATTCTGAATAGAGTAACACAATTTAAGACATTGGTCTCTCTGCAGATACTGCATAGAACAAAAATAAATAGAAATTATTAAGACAAAGCTTTTATACTATATACAGTAAGTTTTATGGAAAATTATACCTAGCATGGCACTGCAGTTTAAAACTGAACTGCAAGTAAGATGTTTCCTCTCCCAGTGTGTACACAATTATGTCTGTTTATTTGAGGACTCATTGACTCAAAGTTGTAATTTCTTAAAATAAGCACTGGCTTTAAAACATATTGGTTTTAATTTTATATTTTGTATATTATATAAACTCTTTCATAAAGGAAATGGTATGTAGCCAAACCATTGCTTTTATACTGTAATCTGCATTTAAGTACATGGCACTTCTGGTCAGCAGTGAAGATTTAGCTGCCTTTTGCAAGTGAAGAAACAATACAATTTACTCAGGCTTTTTGGTTTTCCTTATTTCTTTTGCCTGTGACAGATGTTGGATTTATGTGGGTGTGGTGGCTTTTTATAGCACTGACTGAAGAAAAAAAAAAAGTGGGTTGTGGAGATGACAGTAAAGGACTTTCCTCTGTCCCTTTGGAATTGAAAATGCAGCAGTCTAAACAGTGAGAATGTGGTGACCTTGAGGGCCAAAGGAACCCTTGAAGTGGGTTGTTAGATATCCATCTTAATTGCTTCCTAACTGCAAAATGTGTCTCCTCCTGAAACAAAGGGACAATTAGGACTGAATGAGTTGAGAACATTCTGTTAGAGAAACAGGCTGTGGCTGAGATGTGCAGGTAGATTGAAGCATTCCTTTTAGTCCTGGCATGTTCTGGAGCTGGGCTTGTGTTGGCAGTTTGTCTGGAAGAAGGATAGAACTGTTACAGCTCCTTCCCACTCAGTCTCATCCACTACACACAGATTTCTGGATTTTGTCTGTACAATGAGGAATTTCACTGCTTTACTGTATGCAGGTTCTTATGGTTTGATAAAGATCTTGATTAATACACAGGTGAATACCAAAGATGGTGTTTCTGAGCTGCCTTGAACAATTCTGTCATCTGAAGATGAGTGATTCAGGGATTGGCCTAGGCTAAAAGTATATTTTCCTACATTTTATGCCTCATCTAAATGGCAATGACAGAGACTGATGCTGCATGTGGTTTGATGTCAAGTGGAGATGTTGGTCCTGCTGAAACTAAAGCAGTTTGCACAAGACTAGCAACACAGCCATGGATTAACAGGTCTTACTGCATGTCCTCCTCAAGGATGCATTGTAGTGACACATGTTGGTGGCCAGTCCTGGAGAGGAACATTGAGCCAGTGGTACCAGTTTGCACCAGCCTTTTGCAGTTAAGATTTTGCAGGCCTGCAGGTGATCTGGCATATGTGATATTCTGAAGCTCTGGAGAGAGTGCTTGGATGGGTGATGGGAGAGTGTTTATAATATCTGACGGCTGGATATGGGGAGAAGTGAAAACTATGGGTTTTCTTTAGTTACTGTTGTTCCATTTTACATTTAGCTTTTATGTCTGCAATTGACTACTTTTGCTGTCTTTATAGGAGGAAGAGGAGCAAGAGGAAGAAGATGATGATGAAGATGATGATGACACAGATGACCTGGATGAACTAGATACGGACCAGCTGCTGGAGGCTGAGCTGGAGGAGGATGAGAACAACGAGAATGCTGGTGAGGATGGAGAAAATGACTTTTCTCCCTCCGATGACGAGGAGATTGCCAACCTCCTGGAAGAGGGAGATGAGGGCGAAGATGAAGATTCTGATGCTGATGAGGAAGTTGAACTGATACTTGGAGATAGTAAGTGTGTGGCCCACCTTGGTGACCTTGTCCCATGCTTAAGGTCTTGACAAAGAGGCAACATCTAAATTTCCCCTGAAATTACTTAACTGACATTTCCCTGGCCATCATCATGGTTGTTCACCTGGGACTTCTCTTAGCATCTCCTGGTAAAAACAGCTCTTGTGTGAGATAAGAGCTTTGCGTTCTGGAAAAGGAGGCATCTCCTTTCTTCAAGTGCTCCCAGGTGTGGGTGTGCGTGTGTGTGAAAATTCCATTTGAAGAAGCTTTGTCTGATTGTTTGTCTGTCCTCCTCTTCAAGGGGACACAGGTCTAACTCTTATCTCACCTGTCATCTCTGCCTCATGTGAGCCTGTAAGGACAGAGAAGCAATTCTGATTCTTGGTGCTGTTCTTTCTCTTTTGTAATTGCTTAAAATGCAAAGCCAACATGACATTTCTGACTTCACTTCCTTTATTAGACTATCCTGAAGCTAACATAACTTTTGGGATTCAATTTAAATTGTTCTCTTCCTCTTTTTTTATTCCACAAATACAGCATTTGGAAAATACAAAGTGTGTGTGTGTGTGTATGTGTGTATAGAAAGGTCTGAACTTTTTATGTAGCAATAACCCTTGGAAAATGCTTCACAAGAAAGAAGGTGAGTAGGGTAGTATCAGGCTTGGGATTTGTGATACCAAATTCTGTTCCCTTTTTTGCAGCACAGTTTTTGAGTATGTGCAGCCAAACCACTTAGTTATTTTTAATTTTCAAGCTCTAAAAACGGACATAATATAGTTACCTTACTTAAAAAGGTTGGTGAGGATGAGTAATTATAATGTGCAAGGTGTTTGAAGTCCTGCAGCGACAGATTGATTCCCATCTCGGCTCTCACATCAGTCTTCCCTGCCAGTGAGCTGGAGGATGAAGCATGCCAGCCCCCTCCTTGGCAGTGATGTGGCTGGCAGACTCATACATGTCTCCTGTGACAATGTAGCTCAATCATTTTTAAGGCCGTGGCCACGGGAGGTTGCCAGAGTTATTCTGTGGGGTCACTCTGCTGTTCTCTAGAAGGAAATAGGTTTATACTGTAGGGCCATATAGGATATTTGCACAGCTCAGTCATTAATAGCATCTTGCAGTGTAACATTTTGGGGTTACAGGGAGCTACTGTGTCCTAATAGTGGACAGGATCTTCGTGACAGGACTCCACTTGTTTTTCCTCAGGGAATGCAGGGCCAGAAGCTCTTCAGAGAGCACCTGGGATGCTGTACCTTGAATTTCCCAAGAGGCAGAATGACAAGGATGTTGAGGCCATTTCAATAACTCTTCCTGGAACCAACCAGGGGCTACTTGGCAGAAATTTCAGGCTTGCTTTGCAGAGCACTGTGCTATGAAGTGGCCACATCTGTACATCATTTATGGATAGAGCTACTTGAGCAGAACTTTGATCTGTATGGCTGTGGAGCTGCAGCCAGCCCATCTTGTGGCTGTTAGGTTGCTTAGCAGCAGTTTTGGGAACTTAGAGCAGGAAGTGCAGCTCTGCCAGGTTGATGCATGCATGGTCCTTGATGGCTTTAATGAGTGGGGTTTTGTGGCAGCTTCCTTTCTGTTTTCCACCCAGCAAAGAGCAATTAAAATTTTCCTCTGCTTATGCTTGTTCCAGAATTAAAAGTTGTAGTGGCACTACCAGTGTAGCAAGTACTGGCATGGGCTGCATTTGGAGAGTTTCCTGCTGCAGACTCTTGCTGTATTGTGGGTGAACATCCATAACATACAGTGAGTGTTTCCAAAGCAACATAATTCAGAGAACAACTGATAAAGGGGGAATGAGTGGCATTGCTCCCTTATGGTTTTGAAGAGGTTCTAATTCCTTTTAAAAAATAATCAATGGAGAGCCTTTTAAGTATGAATTTGTCTTCCTCCCCCTTTGTTACCACTTTGGGGACATTAGACCTGTTTGTCAAAGCAGTTCATGCATTGTGCAGGTCTTTCAAGAGCTTATTCCTGGGCCAGGTAGGTGTAATTTTTGAAATGCACATGTGACATAGGATGGAAGAAATGTATAGAATTCTCACCAGCAGCATGGCTGACTCTTGATTCTGATTCCTCTTTTCTTCCATAATCCATAATGGCAACTTCGAGGCAGGTCTGTGCAAACTAACAATGCCAGGCAGTTAACTGCAGTCAGGTTTACTTGCAGACACAGAACTCAGAACTGGAAGGTTGTGTGGTGAACTGGGGTTAAAAAAAATAAAACAACAAAAACCCCCCCAAAACTCCAACTTTCCCAGCTTCTCTTCTCCAGAGTTTCTGGATTTTTATCTGGCTTGTGCTTCTTTCCCTCTTACTGTGTAACTGCAGCTATTGCAGCACTGGCTGGTGTTTTCTAACTCCCCATCATGGCTGTGGCTGTTCTGGGAGCACTGACGACCCCTCAGCTTAGGCTCAGTCTGATGGATGGTGAGATGGAGCATCCCTTGCTGATCACAGTGGAAAGGCAGCTGGCTAATCTTCAGGGAGGAGGGTTGGGGGAAAAGGTTTGTACCCTCTCTGCTTGCTGTGATTTTTTTTTTTCCCCCCTAAGGATAGCCTCTGAGAAGGGGTGAACCTTCCAGAAGGTCTTCCTTACCTTAACAGGCATTTTAGAGATCCACCATTACTGAGATGGCTAAGTGGAAATCTTGGTGTATTTTCTTTTCTTTTCTTTAAAAATATTTTTAACACCCAGTTATCTGCTGCATCCAATGAATTCGCATAAGAAAAAGAGCCAACATCACCTCTAAGGTAAGGCAGGAGCCCTCTTGCTGCCAGAGCTGCTACCACTTCCCTCTTGCACAACTGAGGGATGAGACATATTATGTTTTAAGATAAAAAGCAAGTGTGTGTATGTGTGTGGCTGCTTCTGGTAAATCCCTTCATGTCTTCATTCTGTACCATGATGAAGAAAACCAGGAAGGTCACCTTTAGGAAGTGAACTGTATTTAAATTCATTACAGAAGCCTTTGAGTTACTTGAGGAACGTTCTAGTTGGAAGTTTGTGGATTGCTTCCACCTCACTGGGGTCCAGTTCACTGCATAAGGAATTACCTTGTGCACATCATACAGGGGCCAGGCTGGTGGAGCTGTCCAGCTGTGAGGAATGACTGACACATCTGTCCAGCCCCTGGTTGAAGAGCTGTTGCTCTTTGTTGGGCACAAGAAGTTGTGCAAGCAGCTCTCTGCTGGTATCCTCCCCACCTTGTCAGGGGGAAAAGTCTGCCAGCTCATAGGAACTGCACCTGCTAAAGCAGCTCCCCTTGAGCCTGTGTTGTAAGCAGGGAAGGAAAGCTCTGGTGCAGATTTCCTGGCTGCTTTTGCGTGGTTTGGTGCACGGATGGTGCTGGCTCTGTCTGTGCAGGGGAGCTGCAGCCTCAGGCAGGGGTGACCATCTCCAGTGCCTGGGTGAGTGCCTGTGTCACAAACCAAACATAACCCACGTGTCTCCTTTGCAGCTGACAGCTCTGATAACTCGGACCTGGAGGATGACATCATCCTGTCCCTGAATGAGTGAGGAGTGGCTGAAGGGCGGGGTGTGGCAGGAGGAGACGCTCCCTTCGCAACAGAAGACCAGAGACCAAATTGGAAACTGACTCTGAACACCTCAGCCCTACTTTTCCTGAGAAAACCTGAGGATCTCCTGCCGATCCGCTGTGTTGGTTTGAGTCAGTTTGAGGCTCGGGGCTAAGTCTCAATAAAGAGACCTGGGGTTAGGCCTCATTTCTCTCTGCCTTTTTTTTTTTTTTTTTTTTTTTTTGTTTTCATTTTAGGCTGAGATGACTCTTCAAGGAAACTTCTGAAGATATTTCACAATATATTTTCTTTGTATAAAGTTCTTTCCTAAAGAACAGAAATAGTTTTATAAAAAACAAAAAAAAGGCAAGTGTTCTAGTAAAGAGGGGAGACCTTTGTATTCCTGTAGTACCTTGTTACCATGGGGTAGGTTTGGGGAGAAAAATTGTTTAAAATTAAAAGAAATTAAAATTTATGCACCTACGAAGTGAAATAAGAGGATCATGGTTTCTAATATTGTTGAGGAGTGAGAATATTTTTATTTTAAATATGATTTTATTTTTAAAAAAAGAACTACAGGTGTTACACCTGCTAATGCACCACTGTGTTCCAGATGCTTTTGTCCTCCAGGGAAGAGCCCCTGGGGTGTTTGCTAATGTCGATTTGTGCTGTGGTACCAGCTAGTGGGAGGCTGAAATCCTGGCTGGGCCTAGTCAGAGCCTGGTATTCCTGAAGACATGGGAAACAGGGATTGGAGTTTGAGCCCTTTTTCTCCCCTCTGCCCTTTGTGGTTCAATTTTTTAATCTTTCTTTCCTCCTTTTTTCTTTCATTCTTTTTCGTCTTGCCCTCTGTGTGGAAACTGCAAATTGAAGGCCTTTTTCTTTAATGTAAAGTGTATTTATTAAAAAATGAAATACAAATCCTGTCTGTGTGTATGGCTATGAATTGTAGCCATGCAAAAGCAGTGCTCCATGTGCCTTGCAGGGCTTGGCTGAGAGCAGCCAGGTGTAGCTGGAACCTGGCTGCAGTAAGGAAGGGAAAGGAAACACAAAGGAAACAAAAAAAGGGAGGTGGGAGCACTGCATGGCTGTGGCACAGCAGCTGTGGGTTCCAGTCTGATCCCTTGGGTTGTCTGACAGTGTGGAATTCTTAGTGGCATCCTCACCACACTGAGTGGGAGCTGTATGATGCCATACAGCTGGTGTTGGGCTATGGTTGTGTGGGGAGGTGCTCTGCAGTTCAGGTAGGGAATTCTGCATCTCCTGGGGAGTGCCAGGAGCTGGGAGCAGCACCAGCTTCCTTCCTCCTGCGCTTTGGCATTGCCCAGGCTGCCCTGTGGCTGTCAGGGCACAAGGGCAAATCAGGTGCTCCTGTGGGGGCAGGACAAGAGGCCCTGCCCTCAGAGCAGGAGGAAGAAATGACAGTGGATTGTTTGACTTCCCAGTGCAGCACCCAGCTGCACAGCTTGGGCCTGTGCTGTTTATTCCCAGGTCTTCAGAGAACACCCACTCACCTTTTTAACCCTTTCTCTGTTTTGGCCACTTTCAGAATAAGGTTTGAGGTAGAACAGGGAACTGGAGACATCTCTCCTTAACACTACAACCAGTTTTCCACCAAGAATGCTCATTTCAACTAAGGCTCAAGGTCTTACTGCTTGAAGAGGAAGGATTCCCTTTTGAACTGAAAGAAGGGATAGCTCTTTTTCCTTGCATCATTGCATCGACTTAATGCATGTACCCAGAGATGCTTGTTAATAATTAAAAAGAAAGGTTCTGCTGCAACTTCTAATGGATAATTGTACCCTATGCAGTCGATAAAGATGAACAAGTGACTACTACAGCATTTAAGACCAGCAATTGGAGTACCATTCTGATTAAATGATATGACTGGAAATCAGATATACTACTCAGGAGCTGTGGAAGTAGCTTCTGCCTTATCAGAAACCATCTCACCCAACTTCACCATAGAAAAATGTGCAGCTCAGGAGAAGAAAAAAAAGAAAGCATGTACTTAGCTACTCTGCCCAGGGAGATGCAGTGCCAGATGTCCGTATCTTGTTCTGGCGTTAAACCCCGGCTGTAATTGGCTGCATCTGCTGCTGGTTTAGGCTGCCTATTTCGGAGAAATTTGCCAGCTAGTTTTGTGAGACAGAACCAAAACGTCTGGAATGGAGCTCCTGTGTATGCATTTGACTTGAACCTGAGGTGCTGTAAGTATACGAGCTTTGTACCCTCCCACACAACTGCCCTAACTCCACTGAACAGAGTCAGAGGGAGGGGATTTGGGTTTTACCCTGTGGGGAAGGAGGCAGGGCCTGCAGGTCACCCCCCCCCAGTACTGCTGAAGCACCCTCAGCCACTGTCCTGGGAAGACCTGGCCTCTCTGAAGTTAAACACACATCTGGGAAAGCTGCCTGCACCCCATGCTACTGCCTTAGTTCTGGGGGTCTCAGTGAAGAGTTCTGGGGAACAGGTGACTGCACCAAGCTGGGTGCAAAATGAAGTTCAGAACTGAGGACTAGCAGGGATTATTTTGTTTTTGTTAGGCCATACTTCTGCAGCTGCTTGGGATGGGGAGAATTCTCAGCATTTGGAAAATCACCTGCCACCCTGGCATCATGATTTAATCTATTTAAAAGCATGTTGCTTGGAAAGAATCCTGTAATCTTCTGGAACACTCAGAGCACGTGGCTGATGTGGTGCCACATAGAATTTCTAATTTCTTCTATGCAGCAGTTACAGACCCTGTCTTAGGGGGTGGAAGTTTTAAATGTCCTGCCATCTGGCTAAGACATACTCCTACCTCTTCACCTGAGGAGAACAGGGACGATGCAGTTTCCTCCCACAATGGGAGCAGATGAGCCTGGCACAGCCCTCCTGCCACCATGGTCCTCATTGCACTGGGACCTGAGTACCTGCTTGGCCCATTTGGTGCACTGCAACACCCTTCCATGGAGCACAGCCTGTGGGATGCCCTGCCAGCACCCTGGGAGGGAGCAGCACATCCCTGCAAGGCTGGGGTTAAAAAATCTCCCACAGGCCAAGGCTGGGAGAACAGGGCACAAACCTCGCCAAGTGTAGCTGAGGGTAATGACTCGGGCTCCTCTGCACTGGTCAGAGCATGTCCAGGGCTAGCCCTCATCCCTGTTTCAGTAGGAAAGACAGCCAGCAACTGCTGTTAAAGAGACCTTGTAAGTCAGAATGTTTGCTGAAGGGGTGCTTAGAATAAAAGATGGGGTACCTCAGGCTAAGCATGAACACTCAGACTAGCCCATTCGTGTTCCCCCTCCAAGTTTCTGATCACCCCTGAGGAGCCAGACACCCTGCCCATCCCAGTTTAAGGCCCAAGTCTTTGATGCTGTAAGATCCAGATGCAGGGTTATTTTGCTGTAACTGCCAACCCTTTTCCAGGCCTGTTTCTCTTGGAATCAGCCTGGATGCCTCTGTGAAGGTGAGGGTGGTGGACATGGGTCCAGGATGGGGCCTTTGGCCATGGCACAGTCTGTTAAAGCCACGCTGTGGCTCCCTTGCCAGCTGGGGAGCAGGGAAGGCTCAGGTCATTGTGTTGGATGCTGCTGCTTCTCTCCCAGAGAAGCATGGTGTTTTTTCCATAACTCTCCAACTTCTCCTTTACACCCGTTAATTTTGGTAGGAGGGAGGTTTGTTGGTCCTGCATACTTAAAGCCATCAGCCACTTCTCTGGGAACAGAAATCCCATCATTCAAATCTCATACAACCTTTGTCTTCCATACCACCCCACACTATTTATTTACTTATTTCACAAGGAAAGTGGGAGATGGGGGATTTTGGGCTGTTCCTTGGCTTTGCCAGCAATCAGTTGCAGCTTTTAAAATTTACTGATTTTTTTTTCCTTCCTCTTCCTAACATACACACACAAGGCCTGTGCCCAGCACCATGAGCTGCAGCTCCCTCCCATTGCCAGCCAGGAGGGCACTTGCTCTGCCACCACATCACTGCCTCAAGCCGCCCGGACACCTCCAAGGCAGGATACTCCCACAAAAGCCTCTAATCCCTCCAGGACCAGCCACGAGGGGTATTTAATAGCACTCGGTTTCAGATAACGATGAACCGTTACAATTGTTGACATTTGGCACCATCGGGGACTCGGTCACCAGGGCGGAGCCGGTATCCCTATAACCCTGTGAAACCGGGGCAGAGCAGGGCCACCAGTGCAGCCTGCCCTGCGGGCAGCGGAGCTGCTCCTCTGCTCCCACAGCACATTCCCCGATCCCTGCTGTTCCCAGTGGAGCATTCAGCTCCCCTCTGACCCGTGTCTTCACGGAAGATGCATCAAGTGAAATGCAACCCCCCCCCCCCCCCCACTCCAACAAACCAACCCACACTTGTTGATATTAATGACCCATCATCAGCTGATGACGTCCCTACATCTGCAGGGTTAAAAAGCAAAAAATAATCACTAGACTGAGTTATGCTCCCTGCTAAGTAAGTCATGACACCAATCATACCTAAGAGGAGTTTTAGAAGGGCTTTTGGCAACCCCTAGCAAGTGACTTGCAGGGTCACAAAGATTGGTGTGAGATAAATCTGATTCTCCCAAGAATTTCTTCACTTGCTTATCATGAGAACAGCAACAAAAAAACACCTGCAAATCTAAAGAAACTTTAAAATGTATCATTTTTAATCCCACGCAGTTTTCTGTAAGTCTCCTAAAATCTACAGGCATCATTTTTAAAAATAAAAATATCCCCAAACAGAACAGTATGGATTTTAACTCCAGCTTGGACTTGTTACCACATCCTCAGGTTGCTGAGCACCCAGAGGGTCTGGCTGACCAACCAACTACCTCATACCACAGACAGCAAAGATGATGGATCCACCCTGCTTTAGAGCTCAGATTTTCATCTCGAGTGATTCCTCTGTTACAGATCACCTGTGGTAACAGAACACATTCTCAGCCAGACAGACACATTTCTATCTTTCTTTATAAGCCTGCAAAAAAATTAAACTTCGGGAAAAAAATAGCCATTTATCTTTCAATAAAGGATTCCAGGTAGTACATGATTGAATGCAAATGGGCACCTCCAGCTCACCAAACACCGTCATGCCCCTGACTTGTCCACATCTAATATGGGCACAAGAGGGTTCCCCCTTAAATCATTTTTTTTCCTCCTGCTTGTTTTGCCTTTTATAAAAATTGGGAATGCCAAACCTTTTTTGTTTTATCCAAGAACTTCTATGACTGAGACATGTGCCAGGTGGTCTCAAACCTCACCAGCTTGAATACAGGATCCACTCCTCAGTAGCAAACTTTTTGCGAAGTATCCACTAATTTTTTTGGTGTTTATGAAAAACACTTTTATTCTTGATCAGGATTAGCTTCCTTGGTAGCTGGCTTCCTGGGAAGCTTCTATTTTCAAATAGAGACTCAACAGCAAAGCATCCAGACTCAAATATACAAAATAAAAATCAAACAGGACCAAAAATAAAAAACCAAAAAAAACCAAACAAAAAAAACCACAACAGAACCAACCTTTCAGTCTCTGATACAGCAGAAAGAACCCCCCTTCTCCTCCCACCTTGAAGGACACATAAAGATGAAGGAGGTGCTCAAGGTTGGAATCTGAGACCTGGGCTGGGGCCTTGCCTGGCCTGGCTGCTCCTGCAGCACAGGGAACTCACCCTTCCTGGTCCAGAAGAACTCGGATACCGCACAAGTTTAGAAATCCATCAGTGAACAAGGCTTTACTGACAACTTTTCATACAGTTAAAAAATAAAAATACAGAACAACAGCGGACAGTGTCACATATTAAAAACGAATAAAATGGGCTCTATTTAAAATTTTAATAGATATTATAGGTATTAAAATTAATTAGAAACTAAAAATCTTACCACTTTGGTCAAGGTGTTTTGAGCCTCAACCAAAATGATCAGCCTTAAAAACAACTGGGCTGTGTGACACACAAAGAAAACATGGATTTTGAAAAGACAGTGTGGGCTAGGCAGTGTCTTTGACTATAACTATCACCATATGTTCTTCTTCTAACTTCCCCAATGTCCTTAGTGCTGACTGGAGGTACTGCTGAGAGAACTCGCAAGGAGGGAACGCGTAAAGCATGCCTGTGCTGTCCCTGCCCTTCGCCCCTCCCACGGGCAGGCTGATAACCCCAGCAGCCTGCTTCTGTTTCAAGTAGGAGACCAGATTCCTGAGAAGCCGTCGCTGCAAGCCAGGCTCTACCACAGGGAAGGTCCCCTCGGCCCCTGCCCCTGCCGGGGCGGACTGGGTGGCCAGGAGCACAGCGTAGCCGTTGGGGCTGCCTTGTTTGATGCGTCGGGTGACTTCATCCAGCTTGGGCTGGTCCAGCCGAAGTCTCTGAGCGATTTTGAGCTGCGTCAGCTTCCCGCCAGATGAATGGTCTTTGAGGAGTCCATTGATGACACCCAGGTCTCCCTCCAGGATGTGCATAGAGGTGGGGAAGCAGCTGTTTTTTAGCACAAGAAGCCCATTCCAAGCAAGTTGCAGTGTCTGAGCATATTCTGATAAATTCTTTAGCTTTTTGGTCTCAGATTTTGGCTCCTCGTGAGTTTTTGATTCCGATTCACCAGTTCGATGATTGCGTTCGCTGTCCCTTTTTTTGGGCTGGGGAGCATCGGCTGGCTCGCGATGGGGTTTCTCCTCAGCCGTGTGACGATTGTTCTGGAGGGAGTTGCTCTGCTCTTTCTCTGCTCCGGGTTCTGTAGTGTGATTCTCCTTGCGAGCCCTGTCAGGGCTGCGGTCTAGAGCTGGCCCACTGGCCTTTGTCCTGCTTCTGTCCTCGTAAGGCGAGTGAGTAGTCCTCCCGCGGTCACTGGAAAGGCTCCGGCGTCTCCGCCTCTCTTCCCACGGTTTGGGCACGCTGCGGTCACCGTCGCTGCCCCAGCGCTCCCCGCTCCGGCTGCGCATGGACCGGCTGTAGCTCTCCAGGTTGTTCCTGCGCTCGGCGTTTTTGGCAGGGCTGGCCCAGTCTGCCTCCACAAAGCTCCTGTCTCTGTCCGAGTACAGGAGGTGCGGAGGAGTCCTATCCCGCACCCTCAAGTCTTGCTCCAGGCTCCGGTGCCGGCTGTACCCGTCAGCCAGCAGCTCGTAGTGCACGGGGAGCGGCGCAGGCTGGTACTGCTGTGGGTATCTCGTCTCTTCTGCTTTGGCAAAATCCACTCGGAGCCTCCTCTCCGGTCCACCCAAGGGAAAGCCCCTCATCTGCGCACAGGCGGCCTGGGCAGCGTCCAAACTCTCGTACTGGATGTAAGCGAAGCTGTCGCCCTTCACGTAGTCAATAGTCCTGATACTGCCAAAGCGGTCGAACTCCCTGGCCAGGGCTGCCAGAGAAGTGCTGGGGCCAAGGCCCCCCACCCACAGCCGGGTGGTAGGGTTGGCTTTCCCGTAGCCGATTTTGATGGGGTTCCTGCCCACAACGCGGCCTGACATGGCCACCTTGGCCCGGTGAGCCATGTCCAAGTTCTGGAACTTGAGGAAGGCGTAGGCGCCGCCTTGGCCACGTGCAGGGCGCTTGATCACCACCTCCTCGATGATGCCATACTTCTCAAAGGCGCGCCTCAGCTCCACCTCTGACACGTTGTGGTCTAAGTTGCCGATGAAGAGGTTGCGGGTGGCTCTCTGGTCATCCTCCGGCATCAGGTCTTCCTCGGCCACGATGGGGTAACTGTACGGGCGACCGCGCTCATCGTACAGCCCGTAGTAATCCAGGGCTCGCTCCCGCTCCCGGGAAAGCCCGATGGCGGCCGCTTCCAGCGCGAAGGCAGCGGCGGCAGCGTGACGGGGCCGCGGCTCCCGCAGCAAGGGGCTGGTGACCGGCGACAGCGAGCGCTGCTTGTACTGGTAGGCGCTGTGCAGGGGCGGCAGGTACCCCAGCGGCTCCGGGGAGGGCGCAGGGGGCGGCGTGCGGCTGCGCCGGCCCCCGCGCAGGTACACGGGCTCCACCTTGAGCGGCCGGTCGTAGAGGAGCAGCTGCCGGGCCCGGGCGTGCCGACGGGCGTCGCGGGCGTCCCCGGGATGTCGGAAGTTCACGTAGGCGACGCGGCCGAGCTCGGGCGTGTGGGACAGCTTGACACTGATGTCCCCGGCGCCCCCACCCGCGAAGCGCTGGAAGAGGCGAAACAGCCCGTCCTCCAGCAGCTGGTCGGGCAGGGCCGCACTCAGCCCGCTCACCAGCAGCGTCTTGTACTCGCAGGAGCCGGGCGGCTCCCCGGCCAGCCCGGCCGAGCCCCCGAGCGGCGCCAGCAGCAGCGAGGGCGCGGCGCCCGGCGGCGGCCCGGCCAGCAGCAGCGACGGGGCTACCACGGCGCCCGGCAGCGCCTTGGCCTTGGGCACGCCGAGCGCCCGGGACGAGGAGGAGGAGGAGGACGAGGGGGCGGCCTGGCTGCCGCCGCGGGCGCCCGAGACCGAGCCGCTCCCCGCCGGGCGGTGGTTCGAGTCGCCTCCGCCGCCGGCGCGCTCATCGCCGCGGTGGCTGCGGGAGCTAGAGCCGCCTCCACCGCTGCTGCTGCTGGTGGTGGTGCCGCCGCCGCCGCCTCCGCCGCCGCCGCCGGGCGTGGACTTGTCCCGGCTGCTGCGGGAGGCGCCCGAGCTGCGGTGCGGGCCGCGCCGGCTGCTGCTCTCTCGGTCGCGGTCGCGGGGCCGCTTGGCGGCGGCGGCCGCACGTCCGCCCGCGGCCCCCGGCGGGCTCGAGTCGCGGTCGCTGCCGCGCTTCATCGCGCCGGGCCCGCGGCTCAGGAGGCGCCTCCGGCGGCCGCCGCCATCTTGGACAAAAGGGAGCGAAGGCGGCTCCGGCCGCCGCGCCGCGCGGGCCCTACGTCATCGCCCCGCGCGCAGCGCGCCGCAAGCCGGCGTCACGGGGCCGTGACGTCACACAGCGCGTCCCACCGCCCGCACGCGACGGCCGGACGGCCAATTAGGGCGGGCGGCGGAGCCCCGCCCCTCAGCGGGCTGAGGGGCGGGCACGGGGCCGGGCCCCGCATGGAGCTCGGGCGGGAGGGACCGGACGTGTCGAGACCCGGAGGGAACGGGGTGCGGAGGGGGGCGCGGAGGCGGGCGTGTCCGGCAATCACGTCACACAGCATGGCTCCACCCGGTACACACCGGCGAACTTTAATGAAAGTCCCGTACAAAGCGCGGGGCCGGCGTCGCCCCTCAGAGCCTCGAGGTCGCCCCTCACAGTCCCCTCGCAGCCCCGGTCTCGCCCCTCAGAGCCCCGGGATCGCCCCAGGGTCGCTCCGATCTCGGCCCTCAGAGGTCTGTCCGGGCGCCGGCCGCCCTCGGCGCGTACTTGGGCATCAGTTCGTGGATCCTGCGGATGAAGTCGGACTTCTCGGCACAGCCCTTGCACACCTCGCCCCAGTCATCCAGGATCCGCCGCAGCTCCTTGACGCGCAGCTTGCGCAGGTCCGCGGTGCTGAGGTCGATCTGCTTGTCTGCGGGGAGAGCAGAGCTGCACTCAGACATGCCAGGTGAGCTAGGAAGCCAAAACCCAAGAGGAAGACAGGTGCCGGAGGTGGAAGGAACGTCTAAATTAAGTTTTGGACAGCAGATATGGCTCTTAAAGCTAAAACTTATTAGGAGACAGAAAGCTTGGTTGGAGTTTAGATGCAGGAGTTCCACATGAGCCCTGAAAGCCCCTTTATTACACAAGCAGCAACACTTCCACTGGACAAAAGAAATGTAGCAGAGTGATTTCAAGAAAAATATAAGAAAGTGACACCAACAAAAAGCTTTTCAGGAAGCAACACGACCTTAGTAGGAGAAATGAGAAGTATAAAGACCCACAATCCAAGGGGTGTCTAGGGGGTGTAAGGGAAAGCTAGAGCAGGCATTTCTATGCCTGAATTTTGTATTAGTCTTTTCAGGAAGAGGAGTCATCTAGGAATATGAGAGTTCAAGGAAGGTAATGCAAAACAGAGAGTGGAATGCTCAAAGGAGACACCAGAGGAGGTGAGAAAGCAGCATTTATCACCCTGCTGCTGGAGAGCAGCTGGGACTGCAGAGTTGAGCTAAGGGCCCGAGCACTGCCAAAGCAACACCCCCGCCCACTGCCAGCCCAGGCTGTACCACATACCCTCCCAAACACGACATTCCAAACAGCAACGTGAGCACAGCAGTGCTGCTACACCTGGGAGTTAGTTATTCCAGGGGCTGATCAGAGCCCCCACAGAAGCCAGCATGGGTTAGCAGCCAACAATCTTACCTAAGCATCTCCACAGAACTCTAGGATGTTCATGGAGAGCAACCCAGGTTGCACAGCCTAACAAGGCTACAGAACTCAGGACTGAGCAGTTTTAGGATGTTGCTTCAACCCCACTGATCCACACCTCAGCAAATCACAGGCATTTTCTCTTGTGCAGGCAACTCACCGTATTTAAGTTCACAGATCTGACTGTCTTTCTTCTTTAGCTTCTCACAGATCTTTTCCACAGGAATGTGGTGACTCATGGGCTTCGATACCTCATTAATGATTTTGGTGGCTGCATCACTTGTGGCCCCAACATAATAGCACTAGAGGGAAGAAAAGAGTGAAGTGGGAATGCATGGAAAAAAACAAGAGTTTTCTGTCCCTGTTCTCATCTGTTTTTGCAGCTGGATGTTTACTGTTACAGAACCTCCCCAAGGGACTGCTAGAGCTGGACAAAAGGAGCCTAACTGAGCCCAGAATACTGAGCAGGTGTTTTCCATTGCACTGATTTTACAGCTGCTGAGGTTGGTAGTATTGTTTCTTAACTTTATAAAAATTGAAAAGGATTAGGAATAAAGTCTTCTTTCTTAAAAGAGCTTCTCTGAAGTGTTTCCCCTCTGCATGTCAGACAGTATCTCTGTAGTTCTCTGAGGAGAGTTCAGGGCCTTTTCCTTGGGCCTCTTCATTCACAAATTGCCTCTGGTTTTAGTAAGGGCAATTTTGTTTTCCTTCATTTAGTTCTCAGCTAAACAGCCAAACAGTATAAATATTTTAACAGATTTTACACCCCAAATACCATTTAAGGGAGAGAGAAGCCCTACATCAAACAAAAGCTTTGTAATTTCCCGTGCTTCAGTCACAACAGAGATGCCAGCCAGTCCAATCACTATTGACAGGGTGGTGATTTTTTCTTTTTTTTTTTTTTTTATGGTGAAGAGATTGAACTCAAGTCCTCTCTTAGAAAAATATACAGGATCAGCTGTGGCCGCAGAGCCAGCAAAAGCAGCCCCTGGGAAGCCACATCATACAAACTCAAGTTTCCCCTCATTTGCAGGAAGCAAATATTACTGCCTACCCCTACTTACCAGGCGGTTCTCTTTGCCCTTTGCTTCTTTGCAGGATTTCAAGAGCTCCTTTTCAATACTGGAAGGTGTGAATTCAATGTCGTTGTCCTTTAGACTCTGGTAGAACCTTCCCAGGAATGTGACACACACTGGAAGGGAAGACAGATGGAGTTATCAGCCAGAGCAGTAATCTCATGGGAGCTCTTAGAGGACACTTGTAGGGAAATGGAATCGGGGGTTTGAATAACAGAACTTTTCTGAACATCACCCATGGTTCAGAAAGTCATTCAGAGCACATGTGAACCAAGCACATGCCCTGGTACTTTTGGTGGGCTTGTAAGAATCTGAGGAATGAGATCCATGGAAGTGTCCAGGGGCCTCTGTACACTGTCCTGAGTGAGCACAGGATCATATCATGGAACCACACCCATGCAAAAATGTAAATTTAAAGTTGTCTTGCTGCTTTGGGAAGCAACTTGGGTGAACATGGGTGTCAAACCCAGTGCTGACAGAAAAACAACTCTGTACATAATCCTCTGAGACTCGCCATGTGCTGACTTCAGTAACGGGGTATCACTGATTACCAGGCTACTTGGGTTGAAATTACGTCCAAGAGAAAAGAAATGTGATCCCATGCTACGTCCATGTGGCACCTTTCTCCTTCTTTCATTTCCACAAGCTTCTGATGCAGTTTCAGATGGAAAGAGGGAAGACTCTTAGACATAACGCAACTCCCACAAGTGCAGCTGTGAGAGGACAGATCCAGGTTCCTGCCTGTGGGAAGGGCTGCACAACTCAGTCATTGCTCCTTCCCTTGGCAGCAGTCACTCTGCACGTGCTCCAAAGTGCAGCACTCCCGTGCATGGCTGGGAAGGAGGGCAGACAGCATGTGGGATGACTGAGGGACACCCCGAGTGTCGGATTTTGGTCATCCTGCTGCTCACAACCCATCTGTGGATATCAGCATCACCCGGACGGAGCGCTCTGCAGAGCCCCCTCAATTCCTGCTCAGCACCTGGGGATTCTCACACCTTCCTGCACAAGACAAGTGCCAGGAACCACTCAGCCTCTAAGGAACAAGTATGAGTTATAACTTTTATGGGATTTGTTTACCCCAGCCAGAAGGGACTGGCAAATATTATTGTCATTAGCAACTCGTGCTCAACTCAGAACACAATGCATGGCACAGTAATTGGGCAGGACAGGAAATGGAGTATGGCCATCACACAACTGAGTAGAAATGTACTTTCATTATATTAAAACTGGAACTAATTATAAGATGGGCCATTTTGGAAAACTTTTTGTATGCATACAGTACCCTTATCTATCTCCTACCAGTCTATTCCCAGTCACAGACACAACGATGTCCACTGTTGGGAATTGAAAACCTTGGAAAGAAAAATGACACTGGTGGCCACCATAGGATAGAAACACACTTCCACTCCGGTGCTGTGACAGCAGCTGGAAGTTTTGATTTACGGGGTTCCCTCCCCTCATTCCGCCTTATTGTCGGAGGAGTATTAGTATCTCAAACTCCCAACCAGCTATTGGAGCCCTCCTCAAGTTCTTGCTTCACTTGGGGAATCTCTTCAGTTCACTGCACAGGACCAACTTAATTTGCTGTGCAGCTCAACAGGTTCCACCCGAGGCGTTTGTATTTCCGTGGTACACAAAAGGCCTGACTTGATTTGGATCAGCTGCTCGCACTGAGAGGACTCCGAGCCCTCCATGAACTTAATTCTGTGATGACTAAGGGGGAGTCCCGGCGAGGTCCCGCTCGGTAACCTTACTCGCGTTCTCCTGCTTCCTGCTCCGGTCACCGTCACCCGGCTGGGACCGCTGCCCCGCCACTGCCGAGCTGCGACACTGCTGATCTCCCGGCCTGGAGACGGTCCGGTGTCGTCGCTACTCATCACCGTGGGGAGTCTACACTGACCCCGTGGAGAGGGACCGGCAGCTTCCCGACAGATGGAGTACCCTCCGAAGGGAGATCCCGTCCCAGGAGCGGGGCACGGCTGCAAGCCCCGCCCCGCCTGCCCCGCGAGCAGCCCGGCGCATCGCCCCGGCTCCGGACACCCCCGAGCACCGCCCCGGCACCGCTCACCCGCGAGCGGCGCCTGGCCCGGCCCGCCCGCACTTGGCCAGACTTGGGAGACTTTTCCTGCCGCTGGAGGCAGCTCTCCCGCCGGCCCGGCCCGGCCCCGGCGGCCGGGCTGTCACTCGGGGCTGTCACAGCCCCAAGGCTGCTCCGCGTCCCGGCCCCACAGCCCGGCGAACGGGCCAGACTGCGGGAGAGGACGGCGAGAAGCGGCCTTCCCCCCGCCGTGTCCGCGGGCCGGGCCCGTCCGCACTCACCCTCGCAGTCCCCTTCGCGCAGCGCCCGGCCACCGGCCGGCAGCAAGAGCAGGGCCAGCGCCGCGCAAAGCCCGTGGGCCGCCCGCATCCCGCCTCGCCCGGTAGCGCCCGCCGCACCGGCACCACCGGCACCACCACCACCCCACGCCGGCTGCCCCCGCCGCCGCCCCATTGGCCCGCTCCCCGCCCGGCCGCCACGCTCGCCGCTCCCATTGGCCGCGCCGCCCCCTCCACGAGAGAGTTGGCGGCCGCTGATTGGGGGGAGGTGGCAGAGCGCCGGCGCGGGTCCCCGCCCCCTTCGCCGCCATCTTTGTTAAGGGAAGGGCGCTCGCGAACGCGTCCTGAGTGCGGCCGCGGGCGCCATCTTGGAAAGGGTCAGGTCGTCGCACCTGCGGGCGGGCGGGGCTACCCTGGCTCTGTGCTCCGCTCTCCACGCGTGTCCTGGCTGTGGCGGCGCGGTGTGGGGCGCCGCAGGGTGAAGCTGAAGGGTCGCTCGAGGCTCCCAAGTAGCGTGGAGTCGACGGGGCTGAGGAGCCGTGTGGGCAGGGTGGGATGGGTGTCCCGTGAGGGGTGGAGCGGCTGGGACAGGCTCGGTGCCGGCACGGGCACAGCCCATCACGGGTGGCTCTTGGGTGCACCCTGTCAGGTACAAGGCCGGGACGATTCTGTTCCAAAAGCCCTCGCAGTTTGTGCTGTTAAGTACCTTCAACAACCCCAACACTGAGTTTATAACTGAAATCCCCTTCAGGTTGGGAGAGGAGCACACACCTGCTGAGAGCTCCTTGTGCGGCTTTACGTGTAACTCCTGTGTATCCTGGGATGTCATTCCAGTGAAAGGACGGGTGAAGTCACACAGCCCTGTGCTACAGCAAGGGAGCTCCCATGTAGTTCCGTGGGCTTTCTTACACAGGCTTTTTACCTTGCACTTCTTCTTGATCCATGGTGAGGTTTTTGGGGCTCTGTTTGTTCCACCACTCTCCAGGCCCTGTCTCTCTGCAGCCTTAGGGACTTGTCCTGGCTCAGACCTGGGTGATGGAGAGCTTGTGCTGGTCCTCACTGTTGTTTCTTCCTAGTGTCCAATCTAACCCTGGTCTTTGTCAGTGTGAAGCCATTCCCTCGTGTCCTTATCACTCCAGGGCTTTGTCCAAAGTCCTTCTCCTTGTTCTCTTGGAATCCCTTTAGGCATTGGAAGGTGCTCTAAGATTTACCTGGAACCTTCTCTGCTCTGCTCAGTCAACCAGTTGAGTGGGCAGGAGAGTTAATTTGGCTCGGTGGCTCTGTGGGGATTGGAGTCCTTGGGAAGTGCAGGTAAATAGAGGGTGTTCCTGGCAGCTGTGGGGGCTGGGGCTGGAGCTGCACTGGCTCTGCTGTCTGAGAGTACAAATCTCTTACAGCCATTGAGGGGATGAAGGGGCTCAGCCTCGGGTATTGGGGTGCTAGGACAAAGAAGTGAGTTCTGTTAAGGTGAAGGGGAAACACTTTGGATAAAGGTAATGTAGTACTGCTGTGAATGAATGCTAACTAGAAGATGAAGTGTAATAGACCTACTGTTCAAAAATTTGGTTTAGTTTATGTGGGATTGACAGTAAAGCCTGTCAAAAGGGAGAAGTGGTATGTGAACCTTGTCTTAAGACACCTGAGCTTGGAGCTCTGCCTTGTGAACTGTCTGTGTTTGTGTCCATGGCTTGTTAAGAGTCCTCTACAAATTTATGCACAGGGTGTAGAAGGCTGAATCTTTCATCTGCCAGGTTAAAGTAATATCTGCAGGTTTAATTTCTCCTCTTACCAGCTTTGTAATGAAATTCATACTGAGTTGGACAAGTCATATAATGAAATTGTGTTGAAGTTTTCTTATTTAGGTAAGAAGAGGTATTTGGATATGGGACTTAGATTTCAATCTGACTAGTAGCAGCTTAAATAAAGTATTGGACTTGCACTGTAAAAAAATTTGTTGGTTTTAACAGAAACTAGAGTATTTTTTAAATTCTTGTTTAAAGCTGAGGGCTTCACACATCTTATGTTGTGCCAAAGGACAGTTTTTATTTCCTGTGCTTGCTTAATAAATAGTTTTTATCTGAGTAAGAAATACTTAGCTAAGCTTTAATAAGCTGGCTTAGAAACACTCTCAAAGGGTCTGATTGAATGCAGGGTGGAACATCAGTCCTGGAAGGAGTGGCTGAGAGTCCCAGGGTGTTCAGGCTGGAGATCTTACCACATTCTACAGCAGCTTGAAAGGTTGTAGCCAGGTGTGGGTCAGCCTTTTCTCCCAGGGAACAAGTGATAGGAGAAGAGGAAATGGCCTCAAGTTGTGCCAGGGAAGGTTCAGGTTGGATATTGGGAAAAATTTCTTTACTAAAAGGATGGTTAAGTCCTGGAACAGGTTGCCCAGGGAAATGGTGGAGTCAGCATCCCTGGAAGTGTTCAAAAACCAAGTGGATGTGGCACTTCACAATATGGTTTAGAGGGCAGAGTGCTATTTGGTTGAAGGTTGGACTTGGTGATCTTGGAGGTCTTTTCTAACCGGAATGATTTTATGATTCTGTTTTATGATTGAGACAGACTTCTTCAGACATCAGGTGACCATTTTAGCTAAGCCACAGGTTGATACTTCAGATGCACTGAAGTACTGTGTTACGGTTTCTCTTCTCAGTGTTTGTATGTGGGTGCCTTGGCAGTCCATGTACATCCCGGGGCCAGCTGAAGAGTCAGACTTGCTGCTAAATGTCTTTTGAGACAGGTTTCAGAAGTTTTTTTGTTGGTTTGTCAAGACATTAAATGTATTATTTTGCCTCCTGTACAATGACCTTGTTTACTGGTGGTAATGGAAGAAAATTTGAGACTGGGAGCCTGTAGAAGTCACCATGGCTCTGAACTCCCAAATCCTGTGTTCCTACATGTCTTAACTACTATTCTTTCACATTTACTATGTTAAAATGATTAGTAAGTATTTAAGTACTATTGCAATAATAGAGTAGCGATCTTCTAGGCAGTGAGATAGTGGTGGTTTAACCCCAGCTGTTAAGGATGTGGCACCCTTATCAGCTACTCCAGAGCTGTCCTAGGGGAGAGCTTTGTCTCTGACAGTATTGCCCCAAAACTGTGCCTGGGGCTGTACCTGCTGCTTGCTTCAAGAAGTTGATATTAAATAACACTGTCAGCTAAAAGAGGGAAGCCATTCCCTTACCACACAAAGTCCTTTTGGTTGCCCCCATTTTTCTCATTCCCACAAAGGTGGGAAGTGAGGGCTGTTCCTTGTCTCTTGTGGAGTTTTGGAGCAGCCTGAGGATATCCCTGCCTCGAGGACAGCAATGACCATACAGCTGTACTGTTTTAATATCAGGTATTAATCTTTAATTCCACATCACAGCAGTTGAGTGAATGGGTAAGGGAAAGGAACCCAAAACAAACGGCAGATATTTACATCTAAAATTCACACCACTTATTTGTTGGTTCTGGAAACATGCTATCACAATATATACAATTAAGTACCTTTAGGACACTTGTACAAATTAATTTTTTTCCTTTTGAATTTGATTTCCATTATAGATAAGATAGCTGTTTTTATTTTATTTTAAACATGAATACACAAAAGAGAAGTGGTTAGAGGTTTTTGCCTTTTTTTTTTCCTTTAAATAAGCACAGAATGCCAGAGGTTAAAAACACATTTACAGGGCAGAATACCAGTCAGACATCACAATCTATACATTTTTTGCTCAATTTCCTGTACAAATACACAGCATTCAAATGGGGGTATTTACAAAGAAGCATGACCAGAGGATATTTTAAATATCACATAATTTGTTTCCCAAAGGCTCTTGCTCTCTCCAGCCTCCCCAGTTTTGGCTGATACTCCCACAGAAGGGATATGCAATATCCCTTACCTAAAAAAGGGTAAGTAAGCTAAAAACCAAACAGAGGAAAATATGAAAAAGGATTTGAGTCTTGCATACAGCAATAAAACCAACCCAACTATTTGGGGAAAAAAAAAAAGTAGGATTCAGAAAAATTGTTTTAATTGCTTTTCTTCTACCACTGTAGCTCATTCTCAATTTTGTTTCAGATGGGGCCAGCAGGTATATGGATGATGGAGAGACTTATAGCAGGATTCCAATTTTTCTCAGGAATGCACATGCTATTTTGTTATGCAAAGAAAACCCAATGAAGGCAAGTACATTGAGGTTTGAATTAGAGTTAGGCGTAGAATGTCAAGGTCCTGTTCAAAATATCCTGTTGCTGTGGTTTATACAAGGAATCTTCAAATCCTGTTGGGCAAGTGCAACAGCTGCTGTTGCTTCCACTGCTCCAGGACTGAGCTTGATGTTGGAGTTGTACTATGCTAAAAGACACCTCACCCTACGGAGAAATAGTAGTTCCAGGCAATATTAGTTCCAAGATTCACAAAATCTTAATAATAGTCTTTCTGTCTTCTGCTCCCTTTAAGGCAAACACTGAAAAGGGAGGCAGAATTCTTAGTAGATATCAGAACAATAACAAATTTAATTCCAGAGACACTTAAATTTGGCAAATTCAGCTATTTATTCCACCCTTCTTTATGTGGACCTGGCATAGATTAGGTATTTGTACACATCACCTGATTGATCTTCCAACTCTTGCAAATATACAGGAATGCCAGACTCCCCAAATGGTCTCACTGCTGTTGTACCAGGTCTATAATCAGAGCAGGATGATGCATTTTCAGACTGATTAGAGCTCTGGTGGGCAGGTTTTCCAGCTGCCTGGGACTTAGTTCCATGGTAATTGCATTCTTGGTTCTGCAGAGTTTTATTTGCAAGACCTGCTGTTTTTTCACATTAAGGAAGCTCGGTAAGTCACTACATTTACTACTTTTAGTCTTGCTGCCAGGAAAAAAAAAAAAAACAAAAGACACCAGGGCAAGGGAGATGGAACTAAAACTTAGCTCTTTTAAGAACTTCACTGGAAGAGTCTCAGTAGGATTGGAGGATAGCTTGTGTGAAAACGTTTCACCCTTTTCTAAGGAATTACCTTGACTTACCTTTACTGAAAAGATCAGTTGTTTTTCTACATTTATTCTATGCCAGAGATCCAGCTTGGTTTGTTAACATTGAAGACTGTCCTAGCATTGGAAAACTCTCCTTCCTGCTAAAGATGAGACATCCACTATAGCCCAGATTTTAGTATCATTGTTTAAATTGTGAAGGATATATAATGATTACAAGCAGCCTGTGTTAGTAACAAAATAGAGGAAGCAAGAGAGACTTTGTTCCAGCCAAATAGGCCATTTAAGAAACAAATCCATAACTGAGTGGTTTTGCATGGGGTAGAGCTTGAGAAAGAAAACAAAGAAATCCTCTTAAAGTCCCCTTTGTGCAACTTCTGAGTCCAGACTTTATACAGCCAGACTATCTTTAGCCAGTTCAGAAACCATGTACTCTGCCCAGTCACTGTATTTAGAGGTAGTGCTAAAGGTGACCTGTAAAATATTTATTATAATCCTTTTTTGCTTCTTTATGCAGTTTTTAGCAGGAGAAACTGAGCAGTTAGGCAAGAATTCAAGATGTAAGTTGAGTGCTGTTTCTGGCACTAATTTATATGGTGGAGGTCTTATTTGAATGTGCTTCAGATTTTTCAGTGGTAGGAAAGAGGGAGGGCTGTTCCCATCCTACGGAGTGTGCTTTGCAGTCTGCAGGGGGAAGGGTTATAGGGAAGGCTAAAATGTGTGTGGGTGTGGCAAGGGAAAGGAAGGTGACTTGTTAATCTAAAAACATTACGTATTTGATACTATTTTGATTGAAAACTTCTTGAAAAGTATGAAAACAGGAATAAAAGGTTTCTTAGAACCAATATATTTTCTTTGTAAAGAACAATATTACCCAGAGATATTTTTTTCCTGAACTGTGCAAGTACTGATTAAAAGGCATGGTTTTGGTTCATAGACCTGTACTGTCTTCAGCTCTGCACAGTTCTGGTTTGTGTGGTGTCCCCCCTACCCACTGGGGACAACCCTGGGGGCTTTGTGTCCCCCACGATGTTCTTCAGCCCTTTCTAGAGCTTACCAATAAAAATGCATGGGATTGGGGAAGGCTGTATTGCTGCCTGAGGAGAAAAGGAAAAAGAAACCAGAAACTCTCTTCTTCCAGAAGAGAGAAGCAGTAGCTCTTACTACACATTCTAAAGAAGCAAAAGAGGAAACAAACACTTGTTCTTTACAGGTTGCCTTTAAGGTCCCTGACTCTGGGGTGTACACTTGATATCGGGCAGTGCTCGAGTCTCGGTGTTTTCTGTCTGCTCTGAGAGATGGGACATTCTTTCTGCACACCAGCTGCAGTGAGTTGTTGGGAGGGACTGAGGATGTTAACAGGAATGAATCTCAGCTCCTGGGTGATGGAAGTGGGTGAGAATTATGATGTTCAGCCCTGAGGCAAGGATTGTTGGATGTGATGTATTTAAGCCACCTTTTCTTTACTGGCTGGATCATCAACCAGCTTGTGGCATGAGAAACTCAATTTGGTTGGTTTTGTTTTAATCTGGAATAGAAATGCTGGTGTCAACAGCCTGCCCAAAGCTGGGCATGGGAAAGGCCTACAATGAGGTTGTAGCTCCAGTAGCCACCAACCTCCTCTCACTCTGTAGCACAGATGAATAACACGATTCCCATGAGAAAGCAGATTGGCTTAGCCAGTGAAAGCAAAATTTAAGAAATGAAACAGTACATAAAAAACAAAGGAGGCAGAGTTTGTTGGAAACGATATCTTAGAGATCAGTGCATCAGCACTGCTTAGATTGCCTCAGCACCTGTGAACCAATGCAGGGAGATCACTGCACAGATATGTACAATCCTGCTCTCAAAAGAGCCAATTTCTTCTTAGAATTGCCATCTTTCCACTGCCTGCAGCTCATGCACCTTCCAGCCTGACAGTTCATGGAATCCCTGATTTCAGCAATGAGCTTTCAATTCTGTACAGCAAAGAAATATGTCCCTAGTGCAACTGCTTCTACTCATGTGCGTCTCAGAACTGGGAGGAAAGCAGGTTCAAAATCAACTTGCCACATTCCCCCCATTTTCCCCTCCACTTAAAATTGTATTTTTCAGCTTCTGCAAGTCTCTATGGCTCATATGCCGTATGATGTGGTTAAGAAACTGCAGAAGGAATAAACTGTCCACTGCACAGAAAGTTAAAAAACATAACGGAAAGGTGTAAAAAGAAATTAAAAAGGAAAGCAGCAACCTGCCATGCTGGCCCAATTGCTTTTGTGGGCTTCAGACATAACCTTGCGGCAGTAGAAAATCGGCTTGCTGTTCTCCGAGTCCTGCTCTCTCTCTGTTGTATCCAGACCTGGAATGCCAATGCCAGCTGCATCCAGGAGCTGTCCCTACTGCTCGCTGATGCCGTGCTCCCATGCCACCCTGGCCTGCTCTTCCTTTCCACCACTCACTGGTTGGGCCACTTTACGGTGCAGCGGGCGGTGTTTGTCATCATCCTCAATGATCATCCCCTCCTCGTTCTCCATGTTTGGCAGCCGGGAGTGGTAAGGTTTGGGGGGTAAAGCAGGAGGGTCCATGTTGTCCTGAGGAATGACTCCAGACGGAGCAGAGTGGCTTCGGCATGGCTGGGATTTGAGCGACTCCAGGACATCAGGCTCAGAGAGACTGTACCTGACAGGGAGGTAGGGTGTCTCTAGATCTTCATCAGTGTTCCAGGCCTGGCTGGGCACAGAATCCATGGTGTCTGTGCGAGGAGGTGGCTCAGAAGAATGTCCAAAATTGCTCTCGCTCAAGGAAGAGACACCACTGCTGGCACTGCCAGATAAAGTGGAGTTACTGCCATCTAGACCAGACTGTGGACTGGTGGGCGATGCAGGGATAGGATGAAGAGGGGACTGTGTGGAGAGAAACAAAACCAGGTTAAAATTGAAAAAGGAAGTAATGCTGCATCTTGTGTGTTGATCCCCATTTCAGCTTTTGACAGTGTTGTTAACAACGGCGCAGTTCCATTTGTGTTCAGGATGTCAAGGATTACTGGTTTACATGTATGGAAGTACCACTTGTGGGCAGACAAGTGCACTCAACAACACCAGAGCTGTTAGAGAAACAGCAGCTGAGGTGATGATCAGAGTGCTGAATTCACAGCATATGGTGAAAAAATGGAAAAGGGAAGGACCTACAACCTGTGAGTTATTTCTATAGCATTCAGCTGTGGAATAGGTTAAGAGCTTTCAGTGGGTTTTCTCATCTGCAAGTTACTAGCATCTTAAAAATAGTGTTTCTGCATTCAGAGGCTTTGCGGTGGGGACAGAGAAGGGAGAACCCTTTCAGCACCCCATTGTTGTCCCACATCCCTCTCTGCTCTCCTGCCATTACCTTGCGCAACGTTCGTGCAGGCAGTGCTGGAGGAGCATCACTGAGCTGGTGGTGGAAGGCATCAAAGTGCAGTGAGTAGTGTCCTGGAACAAGACAAGGGTCAGAAATGCAGACTTGTGCTGTTTCATTGCAGCCACAGAGCTGGGTTTGGCTCTGTAATGCCAGGTAACAGCCCCAAACACTGCTAACGCCAACCTGGGGCTGCCTGTCTGATGGAAACTGCAGAGTGCATCTGTCACACACAGGCTGCTAAGGAGAAATATAGTGCAGAGAGAGATTTTTTCATCGCTCCATTATCAAGGACCTCATGGCAAGTCAGGCTCTTAAACAATGAACATTTGAAGTTTTGTTTAATAATTTTAATAAATAGTTTAATAACTTTAACTTAAATCATTACTAAAGTTGGTCATTGGTAAGAAGCTACACCAAGCTTCAGCATTTTGACATTTAGTTCTAGTCCCAAAGTACACACAGGTCCACATTGCTTAAGGACTGCCAGAATATGAAGATTTTGGGGAAAAAAAAAAAAAAAAAAGACAACCTAGCAGACCAGGAAAACCTATGGGGTTTTTGTTTCTGGTTGTTTTTACAGGGGTCAGCTTTTAGGTGGTCTGGATCTGTGTGTGTGTGAGTGCAGGCATGAGCAGCAGGCCTGCTGGGCACGTCCTTACCATGGGGCAGGCTTCGGGGAGGCACTGGTGGGGCCAGGATGCTCCCAGCGTGGGCAGACAGGAATGGCAGCGCCTCTCGGCTTCCGCTGTCCAGGCTCCAGCTACTGGGTGCTGCTGGCACAGCTGGGGGATTGAAACAGATGTAACTCGGGTGATGGGACAGGGAGTCTGTGGGGCCAGCACTGGCTTTCCAGTGTGCTCTTCAGCAGCAGAGACACAGATTCCAGGGACTTGGTGAATGGCAGGATTGACAGCACAGAAAGGCTACAGAGTGTTAAGTTGAGAGATGATTTATTAGGGAAGTGAGAGTTAGGTGATGGCAGGGTTAGTCTGCCGAGCTCCCCTCCATTCCTGGGCTGGTTTCTAGCAAATCTGAAGAGCAGTAGGACTCTGGCAGGTTTTTTTTGCAAATCAGTGTGGAGGTAATAATGCAATCCCACCAATGGAACAGTGGCTGGATCTCAGGTGTGAGCTGTTCTGCTTGGTGGGGAGGGGTGACAAGGGAGCATGGCAAAACCCTCTCTATACACAGGACAGCCTGTGGCTGCACTGCAGGCTCAGTGAGGACTGAATAAAGACATGAGGGAAATTATATCGCAATCCCTTTCAATCTGTTGCAAAATAAATTATTTCAAAGCTTAAATTTGCTAAGATACAAAGTTGATCAAGAACTTTGATACAAAAATATTTAAGACAACATTTTGACCTCCTTGTGTTACTGAGTGTCCTGAAGACGTCAATTCTTTGCGAATCAGGAAGTATCTATATACTTCATTTAACAGAGAGTGAATAGTATCTTCATCGACTTGGTTTTTCATAGAAATAAAAGCTGCTTCTTGACATGAACCTTTGTCAAGATCTTGAGAATTCTGTCGACCTTGAACATTATTAAAATGCACCTTTCCTCCTTCCTTCCAAGCAAGACTTGATTTATTAAGACATGCAATAGTTGTTTGCTTATTTAAAAACAAGTATGCAACTGCAATTTCTTCAGATTAGCAAAGAGAGGAATAAAAGTAATTAATTGAGCCTGGCAAAGGAAACTGAGATAAAAATAGCTTTATCCATCTTCAGTTTGCAAAATGGAAGCCTGGAGAAATAAACATGGAGTTTGACATCTGAAGAGGATTTCTCCTAAATTAAAATGCCTGCAGCCATTTTTGGTGCATTTCTTTCTAAAATGACTTTGAAAGGTTTCTCTCTCTCTCTTTTTTTTTTTTTTTTTTTTTTGTCTCCCTAGTTCATGAGTTAGCATGAGCATGGGGGTCCCCAAGGCCTAAAATTCCCTAAAGTAAAAAAGATCACAGTGATAGCTTCATAAGATGGAACAAACCCCATAAAATATAAAAGTGATTTTTTTTTTTTCCAAAGAGAGATTTCAGCCTGAGAATCCAAGAAAGGCATATGAAGAAGACACTAAGAATCTTGACAGAGAACAGGTTCCAAACAGGGTCTACCTCTCCATACAAGTAATGTGGCTCCAGATGGATTTTCCCTGTGTACATGCCAATGCTCTCATTTGCACTACTGCAATTGGTGTCAAATGGCTAAAACAGAGGGACAAGATGTACAGCAGTGCCAGCCTTGCTCATCTCTCCTGCCATGTCCCAGGATCAAACAAAAAGGGCACAAAACTTGATTTGCTTGGCCTGTAAAACTATTGCTGTGCTTGTTGTTTTGGGGATTTTTTAAACACTGAGATGCAGAATGTGAAGAAGAACACATGGTACCCCGGTGAAAAATCCATTTATGCTTGCTCAGTCACAGCTTTGAGTATTTGGGAGTGCTGGAAGAAGGTGAGATGATTCTGAAGAGTGGCTGCTGCCCATTAAAACCAGTGTTTTAGTCAAAATGCTTCAGGGAAGAAGTGAAGCAGGGAGCTCCCAGTGCTGTGACTTAGCCCGTGACTCTCTCTGTGACTGTTCTTAGTGGCTCAGTGGCCAAGTTTAATTAGTGGGGTAGCTGCATTTGAACCATTCTGCCCTGGGTGATTGATGTCACCATTGTCACTGGGAATTACTGAGCAGAACTTCTGACAGGGCCAGGAAGGGGTGGGGGAAGTCAGGGCCCTGACTGCTCACAAAATCCAGGGCAGATGGCATCCCAGCTACATGGAAAGCTGAGGGTTCAGGCCTGCCAAGAGCACCTGCAACTGCATTTTGCCACCAGCCAGGCACAAGAGCTGAGATTTCTGCCACACCATCCCCACTGAACATCACTTGTGTCTTGTGGCTTCTTAGGCATTCTGTCCTTGATCTCTTGGCACTGAATACCTCACTCCTGCATAATATCACTCACAGATACAAACTCAAGTATTTTTTCCTAGAGAGACAATAAATATGTATCTACCTTCCTTTTCCAGATCTTTCTCCTGTCCAGTACAAAGATCTCACCATCTCTGTCATATGTTTGGTTCAAACCAACATGGCTAAGCTGGAGCTCTTAATCCCTCACTCTCCAGTCTTAGCTCTCTTGTCATCGCTCATTATTGTCATCAAGTCATCATTCTGCCATTTATTCAGAGCTGGTGATTGGTTTCAATCTGGACTGCTCATGTTGAAGTAGGGGATTCTGATTTATTAGAAATTCTAAAATAAAAATTGGATTTTTTTTTAAGGTATAGCTTAGATCTGGCACAGTTACTGAAACAAAAACACAGATAAAAGTCTGAGTGTATGATGTAGGTCAGGCTCCAGACTCAGAGTGGTCTTTCCTGGCCTTAAAAATCTTTCAAAATACCATTTTTTCCTAGCCATATATGACTGTTGCTTGCTTAGGCAGCCTCCTTGTCTCAGATTTTGATTCAGGAATTTTGCCCTCTTCTGCTTTTTCACAATGCTGCCTTTCAGATAATTTTTGAGCCCATCATTTTGTCCATGGCAATTCCTTCACAAGGTGCTCCTTTTCTCTTACACCATGTAAATTCTTTCCCCTTTTTCATTTTTTTTACCCCTGTAAGGTCTCTGCCTGTTTTTTTTTCCAAAGGAATGAGTTAAAAAAACATATATTCCTAATGATAAATAAATATAAAACTACCACAAAGAGGGATTACAAGGCAAGTTTGTATTTTGAGCAATACATGTATATTGAAAACCAGTATAACTCATGAACAAAAATATAGTCCAAATCTTGGGCTGATCTCAGATAACTTCTCATTTGCTGCTTTGCTTGACAAAGGCTGCAGGAATTGTTTCAATAACAAAATGCCAAACTCAGCTTTCTGAAATAGAGAGGTTTGTGCCACCCCACCCTTCTGTGAAGGCTCTGAAGTGAGGGTAAGTTGGCAGAAGGCCCAGTTCATTAAACTGTTAATTAGGAAAGTGTGAGAGAAATGCACTCTGCCAGGAAATGTAGAAGCCCATTTGTTACTTGCTGTAGCATGACCAGAGGAACAGTATTTTAGCAAGCATGCATGCTGAACAGGAAAAGGAATACCTTTCTCAGCCACAGACAGGTTGGGATCACTGCAAGGTTTGCACGGTCCAATCATTTGCTGGATCAAGGCGCGCTGGAAATTTGGAGGCTAAGAAAGAAGAAAGTTAGCAAAGAAGAGTTAAAAAAAAAGTTACAGACCACCTGGGGTAACATGGGGACTTTCTGTTCGTTTATTTATTTTTTTTTTAAGCAAAGAAGTTTTTTAATAAGAATTCCCTGGGAGCCTCAGGCTGTGCCTGCATTGGCAGGTATTGCAGTGCAATGTGAGTCAATCTCTAGGGTGTAACAGTGCTGAGGATCCACAGTCCCTGCTCTCTGGAGGAGTTATTTCAGATTAGCTCTAGCCTGGCCTTGTGCCCATTAGCAGCTGGAATATACTGTTTGCCCTCTGAAGCTTCTCTTTGGTTTTGTTTGAACTTGGATGCTTTGCGACGGCTCTCCAGTGCAAACTGAAGTGCGATAAGTGGGCAGGATCAGGAGATTCCCTTCAAAAGTGCAGGCCAGGGTGAGATTTAAATGCTTACATCTAGGCACACTGTTCAATTTGTCCAGAGAAATTAGGGCCCAGATTTTTTGGAGACACTGTATCAGTATATTATTTCAGCCTCTCATGGTTTTTGATACCTCTGGAAATCACCATAAAGTTATTTAGAATCAACTTGAAGGCTATTCTGTAGGATGGATGGCCATGGTTCTTAACAAATAAAGAAAATGGTGTGACTACTTGCAATGGACCAGGGCTCACATGATAAAGTTGGGAAGTGAGTCCATTTTCACAGGACATATCTGCTCTTTTAAGAGTCACTACAGTTTGTGTCACTCAACTGTCACAGTGGGTGCCTCCACCCTGCCATCCTCCAGGGGTGGATTAATAGGAAGAGTTCTGCTTCACCTCTGAAAACAATCCTAAGCTGCTGTGCTTTCCAAAAATACAAAAAAAAGCTTTAAGGTGGTCAAAGCCAGCAAAAATCCGGCCACAGTTTCAGGTGGTTGAACTGAGACAGAAGAAATGAGAGCTGCTACCTGTCCATTTTCCATGATGGCTGCGGGATACATGGCGCTGCTCGGTCGGTCCCGGTGCGCTGGCAGCAGCATCATCATCTCCCGAGAGTGGCGGTACTTATCTGGTAGAGAGGGAGAGCCTGTAAACAAGTGAGAAAAATCACGTACACGGGACAAACAACAGCCAGGTGTCTGCATGCCCGGGGCTCTCAGTCCTCCTGTGCGCTCGGCTCGGACGCGTGAGCTCACGGGACTCAAGGAACGGTGCCGAGCCCTCTAAGCAGCTGACTGTTGGTGGGTGCACAGCACGAGGCTGCAGTAAGAACTGGCTTCTTGTATGCAATTAAGGACATACCACGTAGGGTGTGTAAGATGTGCGTGTCCCTGGTTGTATGTTGCAAAGTACTTCCTTTTAAACATAAAGTGGGCGCCTGTGTGGAATCAGCTGTGGCTGTGCCTAATGCTCTCTTGTGTTGTAAAGTTACAGAAATGCCATAAAATTGTGCATTTTAGAACTGAATATAGGAGGAAGGGACAAAAGCTTCAGATATACCATTCAGTTCCAGCAGAAATCTGTGGGAAAATACTTCATTCCTTGGTTCTGGATAGAGATAAGTGTTGCCTTCTAATTGGTGCTATCTTGGTCAGCTTCCTCTTGTTAAAGCAAACCAACCCAAAAATAAATAGCATATTCTATAAATGTGAGAGGCACTTCGCTTACAATGCTGCTGTAATGATGATTACTACTGTGTTGCTGTACTGAGCCCTTGGATGACACTAGACATCTACCAGTGCTTAGAGTTTTATAGTAGGAATAATAAGCTTGATTTATCTATTGGTTATCTGTATAGTTGTCATTTAAGATATTGGGGTGTCTTACGAACAGCTTTCTGACAGGTGGAATTGCTTGGGACTCATGTCCTTCAAGATGAGTGCCACATAACAATACGCCTCCTGATGTGCAACAGCTGACAGTGGATTTGCCAGAACAATGACTCTCATTAGTGACTTCCTAAAGTCTGACACTACTGATACTCACAACCCTTGGGATGCACAATATTAGGCAGGAATTGATGTTGTGAGGCTGCTGAAGTGAGCTGTAATTTGCACTGATTGTTTGATTGCGTCACAAACACAAACTGAACAGATGGCAGCACACAGCGCATTACAGAGCCATGCCAGCTTTTGGGGAATACATGCCCCCTCTGGCAAACTTCCACAACCACACACATTACCTGGACAGCACTCCCAACATATGAGCAAAGGCATTGGTGCTGGTTGATGCAGCTTTTACCCTAGCAGAAGCAAACATGCAGTTTTGGGGACTAATATTCAGCACACAGTGGAAGGAACAATGTGTCCAGCAGAATGCAGGATAAAGTCCTACAATTTCAACAATTCCATTGGGGGGGGCAGATGCCAGATTAATCTACACCCCCCACTCTGACATGAACAGTGGCAGAGTATCTGCATTCTAGTCCCGAACTCATTTTCTCCCCAGACATAGAACAGAAACATAATTGGACGACATTCTTTGCTTTTATGTACAACATCAGCTTGGAGAACACAGTGTTAACACTTTGTGCTGAGTCTTTTCCTCACAGGTCACAGATAGTCCTGTTGTGCAGGACAAATGTTAAGATGCTGAACTTTTAGGTGTGCCCAGAACTACAGCACAGCACAACCTACACTGCAAACTTTTCCTTTTTTATTGATGTTGTCATCCTTGCTCTTTTATATCAAAGATGCAAACCACCTCTACATACTGTCAGTTTATATGGGATTACAGCTTCAAAAGACCTTGGACTGCAGGACCTGAAAAATCCCACATGTGCTGGCAGAGTGTAGGTTAAAAAACTGGTACCCTAATTTGTCATTAACTATAGCTATAAAAATGGTAATAGATTATACCAAGTGTTCAGTCTACAAACGTACTGCTACTTAGGACAGCTAGAGAGCACAACAACCACGGGTCCTTTCAGGGACTGGCAGAACCTAAAAAACAAAGTCAAAAAAAGCCTTCAAAGCTTCCAGAGCAGCCAGTGGCCATAATAAAATGCTGCAGCATGTGCCAGGGCTTACTCCTTTTAGCATGTAGCTTGGTTCACTTGATTTGTGCAGCACTGTGGGTACTTGCTAATGAGAAGGGAAAACCTGTGCTAAAGCCAGAGATAGTTTTGCTTTTTTAATTATAAATATGTTAATCCGCTTGTAACAAGTATTACATTAATGTAAACTCAAAACTCATTGAATCTCTTCTCCTGGTTCATAATTTTTATTATGGTTATGAAAAGTTTGCTCCTGCACCAAATTATATTTTTTTGATTAAAAAGGAAGTTTTAATGTAAGTACATGTATTCTTGCAAAGTGCTGAATAAGACACCAGGACTCATTTTTCTACCCCTTAAGGAGGGGCAGTGTTGAGGAAGCAGTAGGAATGCCTTTAGAGTCCAGTCAAGTGTCTTGTGGGAATTGCTTTTTGAGTGCATTGGAGGAATCCTAACTGCATTTTAAATTAAATTACTGACAAACCCTAACTCACTCCTAGCTCTTTCTGGGCCTTTTTGAGTTACAGTTTCTCACTTTCTGAACCCTGACTTGTGTAATCTTTTAACTGCAGTGAAGTTCAGCAGTGCCTCATGAGCTACTGCAAATGGAGCCAAACTGAACTGAATTACTTATTGACCTTTTACACAGCAACAGTGGTGCTTCCCTGACAGGGAAGAAGCTACTCAAGAGTCAAGCTGGGTGAAAACTGAGAGATACATATTTGTAGTAATGAGTAACTAGCAATGTCTATTCTTAGCACAGAATTAGCAAATTCTTGCAGTATTCTGATTTCAGTTCTGTTTAAGACTTCTTTTGTAACTTGTGTATATTACAACTAGTGTAATTTTCATGCCTTAATCTGCAGTTCAGTGATAAAACTGAATCGTTGATCAACCTTCCTGATGGCTATGCTTTAAAAATTCTTTTTAGATTAATAGCGTAGTTATTTTCTTTGGACAAACCAAATAATCACCTGTGTGGCTATTTTAAAGATCCATAAAAGGGTGATTTTTTAGAAGTGGAGAACAATTTAAATTCCTGCTGGATTCTTAATACAAAAGGCCACGGCTTGCTTTGGTCACTGATGGAGCTAATTTGTTATAAAGATACCCATCTTCTCAGGAAAGGACTCTGCAGTAAAACAGAGAAGGTGGTCTAAGTACCTGCATTATCATTTGAATAAATGAGAGAAGCATTTAAAAATCAGGCTAAACCCTAGAAATCCTACCCAACCATGCTCAGGTTAAAGCCACAGGTGACAAAGATGTTAAGTTGATAAATTTAGGTGGCCTTTATGAAATGAATTGTTGAGCTTTGTCCACTTCCCATCTGACAAGTGTTCAGCTGCAGCATCGTGACTCTCGTAGCTTTGTTGGCAGTCTCAGCAGAAAGGCCAAGGGTTGGATGGGTCATGGAGACTGAACTATCCTCTCACCTCTAGAGGTGGTCCCTCCAGGACAGAGATGAGGCACATGGGTGGGGGCAGCGTGGGGGAACTTGCACAGCTGCCGCCCATGCTGTATCTGCTCTGTGGGTAAATAGAGGGCTTCAGCCTCCAGTGGTGTCAATCCAGCACCTTTCACCAGCGCTAAATTAAAAAGAATATAAATAAATACAAAAAAAAAGGGAAAAAAAAAAAAAGGATAGAGGTGCATTGGCAGAGCTGCACATGATGTCATGTCTGTGAAGTACCTTGTTCCAGCCAGTGATACTGGTCTCATTTTCACAAGCATCAAATTCACCCAGTTAAAAAAACAAAACAAAAGGAAAAATCACCAAGGAGAAGAATACAGCTTCATTAGCATGGGGGGGGGGGAATATGTGTAAGGGCTTTTTCTCATTAGGAACAGCTCCATTTCCAACAACAGTGTTATAATAACCAGAACAGTGACTGGCACACTGGGAAACACTGATTGCATCTGAGACCTTACTAGAAGTGAAATCCCACCAGTGGGTAATGTCTGAATGCCGTGCTCACCTAATTTAAAAGTGAAAGGAACAGCAGAGAAGAAACATTGTATCACAGGCTACATAAATATTTTTCAAACTCATTGCTTCCCTTACTGTTTCCCATTGGAAATGTGTCTGGGTCCGGTCCCTGGGAGGTGCTGTTGGCTCACTCAGCAGCCCAGACGCTTTGGAGCATTCAGCATGTTGGTTTCTAAGCAACAGTGAATAACACCGTAAAGAGGGAAGCTGGTGATGCTGTGCAGTCATCAGGCTCAGAAGGACTGTCACAGCCTGTTACAGCCTGGCACTGTGAGCCCGGCACTGGACTTCTGCAGTGGAGAACAGCATGAAACAGTACAGCACCAAACCCTTCAGATCCCCCCAAAGATTCCCATGCCAGCTGAGGCACATCCACTTAGGGACTTCTTCCTGACATATAGCCCTCTCCTCAGTTCCATTTCCTGTTATTCCAGTTTCACCAGGTTACTGTTTGTCATGATTCGCCTTCCAGCCCTCGGTAATTAATGCAGTTATTTGCCTTTATTTGAAGTTGTTCACTTCTCAACTTCCTACTCCATCTGATCCCTCAATTAAATCACCTTGCTGCATCTGTGTCATAACAACAGCCAGTCAATTAGGATTTTACTGGCAGATGGAGCAAAAAAGCCCCAGGACTGCTTGAGAGAAAGGGCTCTTCTCCACATTCCCTCTCCATCAGGAGACACAGAATTCCCCTATGTTGAAAAATGGATAAGATTTAAATATCAGCCTCTGACTATATCCTGGACACCTTCTTCAGATGCCTGTGAAAAAGAGGTGTAGATCCTGCAACTGAGAATCCAAAGTGAGATGAAAAAACCCAAAACCTTGAAGAGAGGTTAGGAAAGTCAGTTCACATGGAGTGGTTTTGCTTCAGCTGGGGAAGAAAATAATTAGCAATATCAAGACCAGCTACTGTAACACAAAAGCAATATGAGTACCCCCAGAGTCTGCTTTTATATTTTTCCTTTCTTCAAGAATTTCCTAACAGGGAAACCCTTCTTTATCTCCCTTGTTTAAAATTCATATCTTTCAACATTCATCCTGTACATCCACTTTTGTATTCATATGTTTCTGCTAAACTGCCTCAAGTCCTTTTTTATGATAATTTCTTAAAATAATTTTTTAAAATAATTTCTTTAAGTTTGTAAAATGATTTCTTTGCCTTTGTCTTCATGATCTCTAAGTTCTGTACCGAGGACTATTCTCATTTTCCTCCAGACTGCCTGCCACAATTCTGTGGGGGAACAGTGGAAATCATTATTAAATTCAACTGCCTGAAACCAGCATGTATTAGAGATACATTCAAAATACAGATGGGAAAATGCTTAAATGGAGAATTAAACCGTTTGTGAAGAAAAAGTACTGAAGAGGTATTTAGGTGTCCGAAACAGAAACAGTGTTCCATGTCAGTGTAGGTGGTGTTTCCTCTAAGTCAGCAAGGTTGCCAGGCTTAGGGAACACCTGCAGGTGCCCCCAGTCAGGGCCTGTCCATGCTTACCTCGAGCACTGGAAGGGGCAGAGTTAATCATCTGGGATGGTGCCGAGTGAGTGGAGCTCAGGCTGGAGGTGGAAGGACTAGCCTGGGATGAAGATAAAACACAGACATTGGTGGCTGAACCTCGGTACCTGGGCTTAGGGTAAACAAGTTGCAGGAGGTGGAGAAACCATGAGAGAGACCTGAGTGCATCAGTGCCTAAGGGATTTACCTGTCTTGGATGAGCCAAGGCTGCCTCTGCCCAGCTTCAGTGCAGGCTGCTGTTAACCTGCTCTGTGGGACTTGTTCCACCTCCCCAAACCAAGAGCAACACTACCTGCACATGTTCAACGGGGCAGGTAAACAAAATGGGACAAAAATCTTTTTGTGAAAGCAGCAGGGTGACCTTGGCCTGCAGTGCCACAGTCACTGTACAAACACAGGAGATTTCTTCCCAAAGTTAATCTAGTGAGTTACTGTCATCTTTCTTGAGCACTGTTACATTCTACCTATTCAGTTCTTTGAAAAAAGTATCGCAGACAGATCCAAGCATGTGCACAGGTAAAGTGTACTGCTCCTAAGCAAAACCCTGTGGAACATGTTCCACGCTGTTCCAGGCACTGCTCCTGGCTGTGCTGGAGCTGTACCTGCATGTGGTACATATCCTCAGCAGTCTCCCCCACAGAACTGTCTGTCAGGATAACCAGGTTTCCTGTTTCACTGGAGGTGTGCGACGACAGAGAGGATGAGGAGTGTCGCACTGAACCAAGCATGTTCAGTGGGCTGGAAAAAAACAGAGCAAGGGCATAATTAATTTTTGAACCTGTTTGTGAAGCCTGATTTTTTTCCAAATTAATAAGTACCTGCAGTTACCTGCTGCTTTAGGTCACTCTAGATGTCAAACACTTTGGAAAAATCAGGCCAAACAAGCCCAAACAAATCTATAAATGTGGGTGAACATGAGAGAAGTGACAGGAAGATTACAGGTAAAACAGAATAGTACATAGGATGTTGAATTTCAGAACCCCAACCCAGGGTAATGTCACATCATGACCTTGGGTCCCTATCTGTTTTGTTTATAACAGAACACACTGAAACCACTCTCATTTTTAATGCTAAAGTGAGTGGGAGCAGCTTAAAGAAAACATTCCAAAGGAATCCAAGCACAAGACACACAGGTCAAAATCCAGTTTTCCTTATTGCATGCACTGGGCCTCAGCATTACAGTATAAGGCAATTTTGTAGCTGATAGTAAATTAATACAGCCCAGCTGGCGTGCAGGCTGCACCCTGATATCCCTCAGGGAATGAACTTTTCTTTGTCACTCTAATGACAAAGTTTCCCTAGTCGATCCTAAATACTAAAAGAGCCTTTACAAAGTGAGGAATTTTGAGGAAAAATATGTTATCACCCAGACACTGCTTGTCAACTGCTAAGCCATGGGAGCAGTATAAGCTACTCAGTTTTAATAACATGAAGAATGTCACCATCCTGGATTCACGGACCAACTTTTCACTGCTTTTTATGCCAGCCTTTAAAAGCAGCTAAAACATAGTGACCCAGTAAGAAAAATAAAAACATAAGAGCAATTAGCATTTTCAAAGCAGTGTTGGCTGGATACAAATAAAACTAATAAACAAACTAATAAAATTTTGTCCTTATAATCCTAATTTTTATCCTCTGTCATTATCTCAGATTTAATATATGGCCATTAAGTTTGAAAAAGCACCATACAGTCATTTTTTGATATTCTGATTAAAACACCATGGCAGCCTTTCTTGTATTTGACTTCTGATTTGGTCAGAATTATAAAAATAACTATGTTGCCAATTTTGATCCTTCAAAGTGAGTACAAATTGAGTTGGATTCTAAAACAAGCCATACAATTTTCCTTTTATAGTAGATAAGGACCCAGTTATTTGCTGTTGCTGCAACAGAAGCAGGAGAGGTTGGGACCTCCGAAGTCAGATTAAGTTTGGAGAACTGAGTGGCAAATTTGTTTCTGCCTCTACAGTAAGTAAAGTGATGGAGTCACACCTGGAGGTGTTCAGCATTTGCTGCAAGTTGGATTCCTCAACTTTCTTATTCCAATTCTTCAACTTTAATAATTACCACCGAATGAAGACAAAAAGCGCTTCTGCCTAAATTCGTGCTGCCTGCTCTGGAGCACTGCTAAACACTCCTTAGATCCTGGAACCTTGGTGGAACAGCGTGCAGAGCCCCTGGGTCTGTGGAGGAAGAGGGGGTTACCTGTGTCGATGCACCAGCTTGATGCTCTCTGGGCTCATGGGGCCGTGGGACACCAGCACGTTGCTGCGGGGGGTGCTGGAGCCAGAGCAGGCTGGGCTCAGCTTATCCAAACCAGGTAACTCCTGCAGAGCAAACACACTTCAGCTCAGTCAGTCATGGAATACTGCAAGTTTTCTTCATTCCTGATACTTCCAATTATGGTATTTCTTTTAAAGTGAACATCCAGCACCTCCTGTTAATTTTCCTCTGTCTTACATAATTTTCTGCTATGTGAGAGAGCAACTGAAAATTAAGCTTTACAACTACTCTGTGATACAACAAAAAACATACAATTATTAACAATCCTTGTTGAAAGGCCAAGTTAACATATTTTCCACAACTGCCTTCTTGCACAAAAATCAAGAATTTCTTTGGTAATTTGGCATTCCAGTAGGTTCAATCAATGCTGTATCAGCCCAGTTCTTTAGTGAACCTTACTGCAACTGACAGATGTTTAATCATATAATTAAAAAATGGGAAAGTGACTGCTGGCTTACGTGGTACAGGCTGGATCGCATCATCTGGAACTGATCTATCAGTTTCTTATGCAGGGGACGCATTTCAGGGTGTACAAATTTCTCATGGACTGCCAGACCCACTCCTAGGACGTGGACCTGTGACAAAGAAAATGCAGCATCAGAAACACAAGTAAATTGTGTCTAAGGGAGAGGATAGAAGCCTGCCCTGCAGTTCTGGCAATGTGCAAGGAATATGTCACAATATGACAAGAATGCTGGTAACCAATCAAGCCCTGGAGTCCTGGCAAGTTCATACTACTCCAACAAGTACTTAAGTGTGTGACAAGTACATTTGTGTCATGTTGCATTGCTTTTCTTAGGAGATAACTGAAAAAAAAAAAACAAAACCAAAACAAACAGCTAGATTCTCTCTGCAGAGTGAACAGCATTATGTCCTCACATAGATAATGCCCTGGGACAAAAACTCTTCCACCCAGTGCCAGGGATGGGGTCTGAGCTCCCAGCAGAGACTTCTAGAAGGAGTTTCTGATAATTGAGATGAACAGCAGCAGTGTGGCACATGCAGTCACTCCTCCTGTTCCTCATTAGTTACTTCTAAAAGTCACTTTTTCAAAGGTCAAACATATAATATTCATGATTGGATGAGATTATATAAGGTCTCAGATGAAAGAAAATAGCAATGATAGGAGCCTTAAGATGTATGTAATTCTCTACATGATCCAAAGTCTGTACAAACAACAACTAATTAATCTTCAAACATCTCCCGAGGATTGAATGGAGATAAGCATTATTTTACAGATGGGGAATCTGAAATTCGGTGATTTGTTGAAGAACAAGGCCTAGTAGCTCTAGTCAGATTTGGGCACACTGTTTAATGGGGTGCATCTTGCCAATCTTTCACTTAAGAGGGATGTGATTATCTGATTTCATTCCCATCAAAGCATCCGGCAGCTTTATCTACCAAGATGTTTCAAGGAGATACTATGGAAAAATAAAACTACAGATAATATAAATAGACATTAAGTTTTCATTTGTGGCTCTGCAACTTTAATCTCAAGCCTGACCTGTCCTGCCTCTGATTATCTTTGAAATTTGCTAGGAAGACATAGTTCAAAATGCCAAAAATGAATGGCAGGCTTGAAATGCAGCAAGAAGTCTGTTGGATAATAAATGTAGAAAACAAAATTAATGTACTTTCAGCTGAGCTTCACCTCACATCCCATAAAGTGAGTGACTTGTCATAATCTCCTTGTCCACCCCCCTCTCGGTTTTTGTTTGAATGTATTTAGATCTCCTGTACCAAAAATCTTTGCTTCTGAATGAATCAGTTGGATCTGATGTTTAGGCTGACTGCTGATGAATCCAGACAATGTAGCAATGTTCTTCTGCACCTGAAAAATAGTACCTGTTCCTGCATGAGTTCCTTGAGCTGGGTGATCTTCTCTGCGTCTCCGGGGTGCTTTGTGATATAATCCTTATCAAAAAAGGCCTGCAGGAAAAGGGGGAAGAAAAGTGCCTTTTGCTTACAGGAAGATGTTTCATTATAACTTGGAGTCAAAGGATGAAAGGAAAAGGTCCAAAAATCTTAGGAAAATTAAATATATTAAGATAACAGCAGAGCTTAATTTTATTGTTTTTTAGCACTGTAGGATGCAGAGAAAATGGTCTTTGCAGCTGAAATTATTCTGTTGAATCATGACTCTGACCAAGTTTCCCTCTGTGACAGTGATGTGCAATACCACTAAGCCTTGTATCTTCCAGTTATTTGAATTTTATGGTTTACTTCACATAACTGCCTAAAGCTAAAGGAATTTCATGAGTAAATTGGTAATTAATGCAAAGCCTGAAGAGCGTTCTCTCCACAGCTCCGTTGTGCAGACATCCCTGAACCACTGCTGCAGTTTTTCAGTATTTTACCCTAAACCTATGTTTTGCAATGCTCAGTTTAATAAACAGCTTGCCAGAGATTATGCTGGATAACATATTGTATTTAACATCATTTTAGTTCAACAGCGAGTCTGAAATTAGCCCATCAGCAAAGATAATAGCTCAATAGCATGGATTAGTGGTTTTTCCTGATTCCAGACCTCATCAGTTACCACCAGTCCCACAGCCTCTATTGCAAAATTAATTTATAACGTAAGTAGTATTAAAAAAGCTGCTTCACTGTTTTACCTGCCAAGTGAGGATTTCTAGGTAAACCAAGTGTCATCTCTGAGAAATCCTGCTGTTACCTGTACCTATTTCCATGTGACATCCTAGCTCCACCCCTGGAGCCCCCTTGCATATGGCTATGCAAGCACTGATGCAGAATAACCAAGTAGGGTGTGACCCCCATCTTTAGATAATGCACATGAGAATTTCTTACTTTATTAAGCCATACTGTCATTAAAACAGAAATGCAAACAGAACTGAGGAAGGGTGATACTCAATGGGCAGCAGAGCCTGGCTTACCTCCTGGTACCGTGCAATTCCCCCGTTAACGGCGGCATCAATCACTCCATTCAGACACATGCTGAGAAGATTAATGTTGCCATGCATTTGTTTATGCTGGTACTGGCTTATCAGTGTCCTCAGCTCCTGGTTTTTGTTCTCAACCACTTGAATGGCATTTTCCAAAGGACTTACTTCAACCTCAAAGGCAATAAAATATACTTTAATTCCATGGACACTTCACTGAGATTTATTATCTTCCTTGTAATAAAATGACACTCCAGGATTGTTCAGTGAGCTCCCTTCACTTTTACTGCTTTGTAGAAAATTAGCTCCATTAACAAACTCAACTGTTGGCAGTGCTGGATTTCAGGTCACTTGGTTGCAATAATAGGTGTCTTTCTATATACTGAAGACATGGCAGCAGTGCAATTACTCCATCTTTTTGGCACTGTCTCCATTACAACGTCTGTTATACAATTCCCCTAGTTACATTCAGCAATTATTTAGATGAAGTGGTAGAAAATGGATGTATTTAATCCTTGGTAAACACCATTTTAAATTGCAAGATTCCAGCCCAGTGAGTTTTAAGCTGCCTATCCCATGTCCTCAGTAACTCATCATTTCAACCCCCAGTTATAGGAATTATGAATGTTACCAATTCTCTTCTCTCCACTTCAAACCAACGAGAGATGCCAGGCAAACTGTGAGTCAGGGTCAGAGTGGTGCGTTCAATCCACAAGCTCTGCAAGGAGGAATTGAGGCTGTGAGGAACAGGGAATCACAACCACATCTTCTGTACTCTTACTACAGGTGCAAAGGGGGCAAGGCTCAGAAAGGAATGAGCATTAATTCTATAGAAGGTCTTCCTGAAAGTCACTTAAACAACAAATCAGGAATTCAGCATGCTTGGAACACATTCAACATTTCTAATAATTTTTAAAACTTGACCAATCACCAGTTGTGCCATGGGACCCAAAAAGACATTGTAGACCTATGTATCAGTAATAAAAAAAAAAAGTCCAGCCAAACAAACAGTGTCTTCTGTGACTAAAATAACTCACCTTTAAACTGGTCAATGCTTTAATCAGGTCAGAACTCAACAGTATTCAATCAAACATGGACTAAACCCATTCCTTGAGTTGCTGTGGTATCTTTGGCTGTCAAATCAGGATTACCTGAAGGCTCTATCAGCATAAAGTAACAAGATGGTATTCAAGAGATGAACATTTAACCACTGCTTATTTGCTGCTTGTACCTTAAACTCGTTCTCCTTGTCCTTGGGGCCCTTGTGGAAGGGTCTGTCGTAGCGGAACTTGCGGATGTTGTTGACGCGGTAAAAGCTCTTGATGCGATCGGGGACACGGTCCATTTGCAGCACGTCTATACTGTCTGGGATGGGAGTCACTGCATAGATCTGTAAATCTGGTAATTGTGCAGTCAAAGAAAGCTTTATCCATGCGTTTGGGAAGACAAATAGGAAACGGCAACCCACACAGGAGGCTCCATTTGCTGACAGTGTTCTCATGGTTCAAATCCCCCACAGTATATGTGCTGTTCTCTCAGAAGCCAAATAAGTGCAGGTTCCATGACTAAGCTCTCCAAAGTCCCTGCAGACCCCTTAAATGTGATATGGTACAGTCCTTAAATGTACTGAGCATTGTACTGGATGTACCAAATCCCAGTTCAGGTGACCAATGAGAAGAATGAGATTCAAAGCCTTGGGTGTAAAAAGGTTCAGCAGTTTTAAAGAAAGGGAAATTGCAAAAAAGTAAAATACTGAGGTAAAAAAAAAAAAGAAAGGCAGAATGGGAATTAGTGCTTTGGAACTGCATCTGTTCCCAGCAAAATACTGGGCAAGAGAAGGTATCAGGAGCACACCGAAGGACACAAATTGTTTGTGATGCCAGTACTGTTGGTAAAGCATTAAAACATGGGTATGACCAAGCACAGCCCTCTCCCTTCTACATGGAACATGACCTGCATTACTCCCCCAATATAAAGTCACTGCTCTCTCTAACACCACATCCCACAGTGGACCAGTTCCTGTCTGCTGCAGACAAGGTCTGGTTTTGTCCATAGCCAGCTCTACCTCTGTGCTCTGCCCCAGCTCCAGGGAGAGTTTGCCCTTTCACAGAAGGATACACTGAGCATCACACTGCAATATGGAGTCATCAGGGTGGTTGGGGTGCTGCATTGCAATGGCTTGGGGGAACTCACTCAGCATCCTCTGCTGGAAGGCTTCCAGCCTCTCATAGTCATGGCCCCGACACACATATTCTTTGTTCTGCAAGAAGGATAAGCATAAGTTAGTGTCCTTAAAAGTAACTTAAATTCTATTGACTTCTATCTCACTTTAATATTACTTTAAGACCAAAGATAAATGACGGTGGCAAGATGCTAATGTGAGAGTAGATGTATTTTATCCCTTCCTTTTTCTTTACAATGTATTTCATGAAGAAGTGATGAATGAGGAGACTATTCCACTGATCTCTGAACAGCACAATGCCTGTGATTCAGGCACACCCAGCATTTCAGTCTTGTGGTCCCTTCTTACCTGCTTTTCAGAAAAGGCACTACTTTTAATTGGACCATACTGAAATGTATCAACTAAAACTTCAGTCACCAGCTTGGCTGTTCTATGATGGGAAAGCTGCTGTCAAATACAGTGCACCAGATGGATAAAAGTCTTGAGGATCCCATAGAACAGAGGGACATATATGTTTATCATTTTATCAGTTCTCTTTAGAGAGAAGTTGCTACAAACTATTCACAAAAATCACTGTTTAATCACTGCTGTATTATCACAGCCGTACAACCCAGCCCTGACTGTGATGAACAATACATGCTCAGGAACTCCCTTGTCTATAGTACAGTAATACAGAAAAGCTTTACCAAGAATTCTCAGTGGCCACTTAGCAAATTCTCCTTTGGCTCTAAAAGCACTTTCCTCTTGATTAACAAAATTTTATTTCTGCTAATAATGGAAACTGCATTTAGATATGACTCTTGAAGCATTAAACCACTTGTGCAGAGTTCCTGGATACTTTTTGTGCCATCTCTAACTCCAAACAGCGCGATACAGGATTTCTAAAGTCTTTAGTGTCAGGAAGATTGTATTCCAGTGTCTTAACCCTCACAAACCACAGTTTTCATCACTGTTAATATATCCTGGTTCAAGTCCAATCAAAACAGGCAAATTCTCTAATTTTGGTAGTTTAAACTCTCATACATATAATAACTAGAAGAACAAGGAGTGTTTTCACCTTATGAAACAATTAAAAACTTTTTTAAAAAAGAACAGCCTTTTATTTCTTGCATTTAGAAGCTGGAGTAGCATTCAAGAATGTGTTTTTAATTGCTCTGGAAAAGGGATGTGGCCAAGCAGTTCTTGATCGTGTAGCAAAATTGAAGGGAAAAGTAGCAAAACCAGATCATAAAACACAGCTAGGGAGTTGTTATCTTTGGATTTGCATTTCAACTTTATGGAAAGGATCTCATGTTCTGGCTGTGACATATGTCACTTTGTATGCATCAGTCACAGCAACCAATGGACTGGGAGAAGAATAACATGATGAATCTTGACAGTTCAGTCTGTAAAGCTCAAACTTTGCAGCTATTATTAAATTTGGAGTGAGCCCATGTTTGAAGGTGAATCTCTTCATGACACTTACAGCAATCTCTGTTTTAGCTTTTGATTGCAGCAATCTAGAAAACTGTAAACCTATAAATAAACTTATTGTGATTCTAAAAATAATGCCCTGGAAACACCTCAAAGCTAAATTTAATAAGACTTTTCAGAGAGATGCCAAGGCAAGATCTCAAAACATGGCTTGTCAGGCCTTACTTGAACTTCTGGTACATGGAGGATATGGACAGTTTTAATTTAAATTTACTTATGTAGGAAGGATAGAAATAGATGCAGAATTCATAGTAACATGAACAATTACATTTTTAGACAAAGGGTCTTCAAAAACCAAAGATGTAGGAAAAAAGTCGTTATTTTCTGTTTTAAGCTATACAGCAATAGAAAAATACATGAGAAAAGGGCTTGGAGTTATTTGATCAAATTAAATCATTCCCGTATTCATTTGAAGATTTTAAATCCATGTAAATCTTTTTCTTCTCTAGAATAGCTGCTTCCAATCTCTTTACAGTGTGATCCATGCTGATGTGACTGCTAATGGGCTTAGTCTGTGCTCCACAATGTGTGTGCTGTATGGATCATTAGGGAGAGAAAGGAGGAGGATGACTTTTAATGAGATTGCTACTTTAGTAATCTGCTATCAGAAGTACTGCTACCAAATATAATTGCAGAATTAACAAGGATTATAATTATGTACGCTCGTGTTTGCTGGTAATGTCTCCAGCCAAGGATCCATGTTGTTACAGCACTTTGCAAAGAGTTAGGGCTGAGCACAGGGAGCTCGAGCAGTGTCAAACACCTCAGCCATGCAGGATCCCAGGTGAAAGGGAGGATCCACAAGATAAAGAGATGAACTTGAGTCACTGACAATACTTCAGATGTTAGGAATGCTCGTGTGCCGTGTTGACTGTGTCGGCACTCACTTGCTGAAACATTTGTTGTTAGATATAAAACCAGGAATTGTTAGTTTTCTCTGGAGATCTTCATGAAAGGCCAGCTCTGGGTTCACACTGCAGCACCTGTACTTTCTTTGGATTCCTCTGCAGGGCTGTTCTACACTCTGCTTCAGGCTGCTGCAGTCCTAATTCTGTGAGGAGCAACTGAGGGAGGAGGGGCTCAGACTGGAGCAAAGGAGGCTCAGGGGGGATCTTCTCACCCTCTAAAACTCCCTGACAGGAACTGGTAGCCAGGTGGGGATCAGGCTCTGCTCCCAGGGAACAAGGGACAGGAGAAGAAGAAACTGCCTCAAGCTGCACCAGGGGACATTAAGGCTGGACATCAGGAAGAATTTCTTCATGGAAAGGGTTGTCAGGCATTGGAATTGGCTGCCCAGGGGTTGATGAAGTCACCATCCCTGGAGGTGTTCAAGAAACAACTGGACATAGCACGTGGTGCCATGGTCTGGTTGACATCGGTCAATGGTTGGATTGGTGATCTTGGAGGCATTTTCCAACCTAAATGATTCTGTGATTCTGATTCTGGCACTGTTCACCTTCAAATAACATGAAACCACACCCTTTATCCACTGGTATTTCTTCTCCTTGACTAATTTCAACTTGCCTTTATTACCCCTACCTGTGTTTCCATTAAAATACTATAATTAAACCCCAATGTTGAAATCCTTGTTAAAAAAACAACAAGCAACTTCATAATCAGAGGGAAGTATAAGAGGGCAGCTTTCAAAATGGCTTGGCTTTGTATAGCTTCATCCTGTGTACCTCGATTGGTGCCACCTCTTGTCAAACCATTCTTTCAAAGAGAACACAAACCATGCACCTCCAGTCCTTGAAAGCTTCCAGTTACCTTGTCCTGTCACATTTGATGGCATCTGCCATCAATTTGCAGGCAGCTCTTTGAGCACTTGTCACATTATATTCCTTCCTTGCTCTAAACTAGCAACAAGACATTGTATAAACAAATACCCATTTAAAGTTTGATTCCTCATCAGGAAAAGAAGAAAATTTCACTTTTTAAACAGATTGGTACACCAGCAGACAATGAGCTCCAAGTGAGGATGTGTCCAAAGAAGCTGTTTGGCTTTTTGTTGAAGAGAGGAAATTTTCATTTGCACATAGCATAAGAGTCATCAGGCTGGGATTAGAATTCTGTCAAGTGAGACTTTTTTTCAAGTGTGATAATTTGAGATGATGAAAATTAGTTGTAATGACCCAGCATTGCTGCAATACAGAATTTCGCTTAATATAGAGGCAATTTGTGCTGCATCCGCAGATCATCAAAAATTTACAGTGGCATGAGTCAAATTTCTGATCTCTATTCCCAAAAACATTCCCAGTGGACCGTGTCCTTCAGTTCAGCCAGAAAACTGTTTTTATTTGTGCAGGCATAAAAAAATATGCTGAATAGTATACATTGTATCCCCAAAACAAAAATACAAAGCTACTCTGAGCCTGGTCACTTTGTCACATCCTGTATAAATTTGGCTTACCCGCAGGAAAAATGGGAATTTTCGACCATAAAAACCAACTCTGAAAAACTCTGGTTCTAAGCGTTGCTGTTCCATGATATTGTCATAATAGGTAGCTTCCATTTTCTGTGGAGGAAAGAGATAGCTGCTATCAGACCCTTAAAGCTGCACTTAAAACATTAACATCTCCAGACTCATTAAAATATCACATTACCCTTTTACTCCTGCAATTTTTAATGAAAAGACTAAAATTCTGTTAAAGATAAAAATTACTAATTAAACCAGTCTACATGGTGGAACAGACTAGAATATCACCATACTCATTTTATATTTTGGAAGATGACATATGAATTTTTCCTGGTTTATCTTATTTTAAATTAAACAGGTCTTGAATATAATTTTCTTTGCATTGTAGAATGAATTACCAATCTGAGATTAAAATCCACGTTGCCTGCCTCACAGTGTCCTATTCTTTCCTACAGATCAAAATCCATACCACTGCCTGGAAAATTACATCTAATTGGGTTTGCCTTAATTGAGTTGAGTGGCATGAAAAAGGAGAAAATTAAATCTTCTACAGCTCTGTGCACCAGAAGGTTTAACATGGAAGAAAAAGGTGGTTGGAAAGAGGAAAAGGATTTTCAAGAGTGGGATTCCCACACCCTTTGGCAAACTGAACCTCAGCTGAAAGGCACACAGGAATTTCAAGAAGAACCAGTGTAACACCACTGCTTCCACTGCAAAGAACCCTAACTTGCAATATTGCATCCTGGTTTGTGCTCAGTTCCCACAAACACTGACTCCTTCTCCAGAAAGGGGAAGGTCCCAAAGTCATTGCGGGAAGCATCAAGGAATGTGGTGGGGATGTGAATGGCACCAAGAGTGCACAGCCAAGCTGGACATGTGCTCTCTTTGGGGCCACTTGGGAGAAAACAGGTTCTTAAGAAGTACAGTTTATCAGACCTTGTTAGACAAGTGTCTTCAGATAAAAATAAACTGGACTTTTTGGAAAGAGAATTTAAACCACTGTGTACATTCATGCAAATCTGGACACGTGTATGCTACCCCAGGAGGAGATGAACTACTTTCACATTGAGAAAGTTTTTAAAAAATACGAATGCAGCTTTTTCTGATTAAAGCATGATGCTGCAAATGTGCCCTGATTTCATCATGTGTTTGGTTGTACCAGAGGACCAGATCCTTGTAAACTGGTAAGAATGCCACAAACATTTGCCTTCTTCAATCCCTCTCTCTTGCTCATCTTATCTCACTGAGGCACAAGCTGTCCTTGATTCTTTTGGAATTAAAATGGAATATGTTTTAAAAAATAGGCTATTTTATGCAAAAATATATGTAAACATGCCATTGCAATAGCAATCCCAGCTCCTGTGTGTGTGTGCTGTCTTCATATACTCACGGGATTTTACTGCTGCCAGAGTTTGGAATTACTCCAGTGGACCTACAACGTCAGCAATATGAATCAATGGCAAGGAGTCACAGGGAATGCATGGAGCTCTATAAGGAATGTGATTCTTTTTTAAATTCAGAATGCTCTGACAGGAGAGCAAAACGCTCTGGGGGACGATGTGAGAGTCTGCAAGGAGAGAAGGTGCAGGCACTTACCCGGATCCAGCTGAGGCTCTGGTAGTCGTAGAGGCTCTCGTACTGGATGGCCAGTTCTCGGCACAGAGGGATGCCAAACTCCCAGCTCTGCAGGGCCAAAGCAAATCACACTCACAGCAAACACACTGCTACTGCCAGCTCAGCTGACAGCAGTGTGGAGACAATTCTGGGAATTCATTTGGTATGAAATGGCAGAGATTAGATGTGAAAATGCAATGCGATGAAACCATTTCCATTAAATAGCAGATCAATTCCTTCTAGAAGATGGGAACAGAGGCATATGTTCCGTGGAAATTACACACACATACTGCTTGTTCTGGCAGTTCATTTATGAGACTGGGAACTTATCTGGAGAAAGATAATAAAACTGACAATTTTTCTTTTGCTAGACACCCCTTCAACTCACCCCCAAACAGCTCCTTTTCTTCCTGCACTAACTCCCTGGAGTACAGAGTTAGGGCTTGGCTCCCCAGCAAAGTGCTCCCCTTCCCAGGCTGCTCCTTCCCACTGAAAGCACAAACTGTCAGGCAGTGGGAACACTCCAACGTATAAAACATCCTCAGAACTGACCTGCATTACTGCAGTGACTCAATATCCATATTCAGGAAGCCACACTCATTTCTTCAGCTCCCAATCCCACGCAATAAATCTCTCCTAGCACACCATCCTCATCATCCCAGAGGTCAGGAGGAAGAGACCCACTTTGGGCACACTCACACTGAGAGAAAGACTCTCCTGTTTCCTCAAGTGGCTTTTTGGAGAGCTCATTTTACACTGAAATCTCCTCTTCCATCACCTTTTACCTGCACACACTGGAAGCCTTTTTGGGGGAGTGGCTGTTTCTCACCATGCTTATGGTAAAGGATTTAGAACACCAAGGTCTCAGCTGAACCTTTACTGGATTAAGTTTTATTATGCATTACTGGGCTAATTTGCCAGTTGTTTTACAAGGGACCCTGCTGCAGTGAAAACAAAATTAATGTGTGAGTTAGACTATCACCTTAAGTTTTAAGACTATTAATAGCAATATTATAAGTTCTTGGTAACAGTCATTAACAGCAATTATGTAAAATATTAGCATTTAATATGGAAAGAGTTTTTCTGGTTACATGTACCTTCACATAAAAAAATGAATCTCTACACTGTTTGATTTAATTTATGAGGCAGTTTACAGTGTTGTCCTTTAAGCCCACATTTGTAGTGTCTGTTCTCTCCTTACTACCACTTCTTTACTACAGCTCTTTAGCTTCAGTCAATTACAAAAACTTCAATAAAACCTTGCTAAATAAAATACTGTACCAGAATCTATTTGGATATTCTGATAGTATCTGTAGTTTGGGAGAATGGGAGGCCTGAGATTTATTTAGATCAAAGCAATTAATACAATAGGAAAGGAACTGAAACACCAGTTTCTTGACTACTCTGAGTATCAGTGAGGTATTTGTGATCTCAAATTAACAGGATTTTTCCCGTGGTTCGTCAAAGCCCCTGACACACAAACTGATCCACTGAATTGAGATCAACCATAGCCAGCTAAGTGTTTGTATGTGCAAACTCAAATACCACTGCATTTTTTATGGTTGCAGCACATTCTTTACAGAGGTACTATACATAGATTCTCAGTCCTCAGTTGATCTATGTTCACTTCTAAAACATCTTGCCAGGAATAAATGGCTTTTTTCCCCACAGAGAGTGTGAGCAGTCTTACTTCCAATGGGGATGCTGTGACTAAAGCCTACCTAACTCTCTAATCTGTGTGCTGGACAGAAGCAGAAAGCTCACTGGCTGTTTTCCCTTCAGGTGATCTGAGGGATGTAACCTTTCCACGCTCCTTTTCTGATGTCAGTTAAATTAACAACATGGTACCACATTTGATTTCTCTATATACCACCTCTTCTACATGTACCTTGATACCATTCCTGTCATCCTAACTCAGGCTCTCTCTTTGTTTCAGTTTCCACATGAAGAAATTGCACCGTGCTACCCAAGTGTTCAGCGGATACAAGATGAGATGGAGAAGTGAAGAAAAACAATATACAAGGCAATGTCCTAAAGAGAAAATGGTTTGTAGATATTTGAAAGGAAAAGGAATGAATGGATATCCAAGTCACTGGAGCTTCCGTTTTAAAATCTGTGATGCTAATGAGTAACATCTTCACAATACAGATAATTAATATGTAATTCCATGTGACGTGCAAGTGTCACTTCCCTCTTCAAATAACTTCCTGATATCTCCACTGGCAATTTTTCTCATTAGTGCTTTCTGTTTTGCTGACCTCTCATGTATTTGCAAGTTGTGTATTACTTGAAAACCACATTCATAGGGCATTTATTGCAGCCTTCTCCTATGACACCAGCAATTCCCAGCTGACTGCACACAAGGTGGCACAGGTAGAGACAATCAACCCTTCTGAATACCAGCCTTTCTTTACTCACATCCCATGTGCAGATTTCTTTTGGAAATGATTCCCATGAGGGTACGCAAAGAGTAATGATTTCAAGTGTTGGCTGTGGAGCACATGCAAAAACTAAGTGCTTTGGGAATGCTGCTTTGGGTCTCTGTGTGCACTTGGCTGCACTAAGGAGGGCAGAGCCTGCAATGCCAGGGTGGGAGCTGCTCAGAATTGTCAGTTAATAAATCAAACAATGAACTGGACAGGAAAGGGTTGTGTAGTTTTCGAGCTATTGCTGTGCACAAACATGATCAGTTGGGTTCAAACTCTTCCATTAATGGATGTCTTCAACTAGAGAACTTTTGAGTTTTAACAGTCAAAATTGTAACTGAGGGTTAAAAATATCTTCAATTTAAGTTATGTACTAGCACACACTGCCAGCTGAGCCCCAAACCAATTCACAGCATAGCAGAAATCAGCAGGAAGGGGCACATGACCAGTGAAGGCTAAAAGGGCTTTGGAACACTGTGTTCCTTCCCAGCACAGGGCTGCTGCTGATGCTGCTGAGGGTGGGAGTCAATTCTGCACCCACTGCACATCCCAAGCCTGCCACAGGCTGTGCCACTGGCATGTCACAAGACACCCTTGTGGCCAGTTTTCCTCCCATTCCTGTCCTGAGAAAATTTTCCTATAGACAAATGCAGAATTTTTACACCCTTTATACTCTGCCTTGACACCCACACTTGGTGGGAGAGGCCAGGAGCAGCATGAGAAATAGAACTCTGGAAATGCAACTGAAGGACAACAGCAACTCCCGCTCTGCAGAGGCTGAGGAGGGACCATCTCAGAATAGTGCAGAAAGAAGCTGTCAGACACAAGTAGAGGGTAGCAGGTTTCTTCCATTCCCTGAGCTGCTCCCTGTCACACAGCAAGAGTGCTGAAAAGGAGGATTTGGCTTCTCAGCATCTTTCACTTCCATAGTCTGAGTGACATACACACTGCTTAAGTGGATTATTTAATCATTCAGCTACCATTTGTAATAAAGGAGGATTAAAACACAAATCAAGTAACTCCAAAAACATCCAGTAGGGAGAAAACCTCAGAGGTTAATGCTCTATAAACTTAGGAGTTTTATAGCCTAATTACATCAGTCAATTTTTACTCTGCTTCACTGTGTATATGGATTCCCTGATGTTGTTGTCAAAAATTGAGACTCACTTGCTTTCCATAGTGCCTCTATCATCTTTGTCTAGTCAGACAGTATAGTACTGCAATATTTGTACAAGCCAGTAATTTGTTTTTAAGTGCAGTCTGAAAACCCCTGAAAATTTCTGAAATGAGAGAACCATATGCAGTGTTACCACAAAAGAGCAGCTCTGTCAGGCACACACAAAAAAATCTTGATCACTTCTCATAAATGGGCCATTTCTCCCTTAGCACAGGAATCTGACTCCTTTAGCAGGTTCTGTAGAAAATGTTTCTGCCATATGCAACTCCTATTACCAGGGCTAGGAATGAATTATCTGGAATGGCAGCCCCATAAGAACCAACTCGCATTTGTATTTAATGCTACTGTCATTGCCATCACAGGCAAAATTAACCCCAAGGCACACATACAGATGTTATCTCCCAAGAACATAAGCTGTAGGAATTTTCCTAGAGAAGGGAAAAATTTGAAAATACTCCAATAAATGATGTCACTTTTAAAGTTCATCTCTGAAATGTTCCCAAAACACCATGACACAAGGGACTAAAACATCTACCTCTGCAGTAATTGAAAAAAAAAAAAAATTAACTGTAGAAAACCCATACTCAATATATGAAATTGAAATGGATTGATTTCCTTCTTGTACAGTGGATGGAACTGCACTTCAATTGAAAATCACTTTAAAATAAGTGACACAGAAAGGATTTAAATCTTTTTCAATAAAGAGACCCCTATAGCATTTGCCTGCCATTTCCTTGTGTAGGTTCAGCACAAAACAAGTTCTCAAGTGAGTCATAGCACAGTAGTTTCCATAGACAGCTACAAAATGCAATCCCACCCCCCAAAAGCTGAGGAACTGGCCCTGTGCCACATCAGCTGATCCAAGGCTTGGTTTAAAGGTTTAAAACTGTTCTGGCGTTTGTCCTGTTGGCCTCCCTAATCCCTTTCAAATGCCATACATAATAAAATACCTTTTCTCATCTGTTTTTTGTCCAGAGAGCCAATCTGTCATGTTATAAACCCTTTTGAAACAAATTTACTTCCAGACTACTGAACTGAGATGATGGCTTGCAAGCCCTAAGTCAGTCAGGAAAAGGGAAGGAAGCTGCTGGAAGAGAGAAGAAGTTGGCATACCTTCCCTTTGTTGAAGTAATGGATAATCTTACGGCACAGACCTTCCTTACGTTGCCACTCTGACTGAGATGGGTAATGCAGGAACTCTCTCAGAGGTCTGTCCTCCCACTGAAGCAACTCACAGTACAAAAGCAAAGTGAATGCAGCCTCTGTAGGAAAGGCAGTTATGGAACACTGAATCAATGACAGAAAATAAAAACAGCCAATACTGAAAGGTCACAGACTTGCTTCTGACAGTCTGTGATTTCTGATTTATAGTTTGTGAAAAGAACCTCAGCTCTTAGAGGACCACTAAATTATTCAATTATTTAAAATAGCAGCACACGATTTTGAGGTACAAATCTGTCAAGTTTCTTTTTGCCAGCTACTTGATTTAAATGCACAGTCAGATGTTGAAATCTGTAACTAGATTTGGGACCTGCAGCTTTAAAGAGAGCTTGGAGAACACAGCATTAAAGTCCATACACATTCCAAGTGCTCCCTCAGCACTGCAAGGCAAGGAAATATGACAAGTGATTGTGTAATGGTGGTTTTGCTAATCTTCCTTTAAATTTCATTCTGCTGTTGTGGTATTTTTTTAAAATCCATCTTCTTTAAAGAACACTTTAATGTAAAATTTGAAGTGCAATGCAATAATAACGTGGTTGGGTATAAACAGACAGTATTAAACTTGAGGGAAGGAGCTGGGCCTCATCTTCTTGCCTTCCCAAGTGTCATAACTGAATCATGCTAATTCTTTCCAAAAGAATGACCCAGATATTATATAACATCTGGAGAGTTAAGAAGTGCCATGAGGACTCCAAGCAGACTGTGGAACGTGTGCCTCACCTGTGTAGTTGTCAGCCTGCAGGTGCATGTCACACAGCTTGTGGATATAGCGGATGTACATCTCCTCCTTGTTAATCTCAGATTTGTAGAAATTCTGTGAAAGAAAAAACACACTTCTTACTCTTGAGACTCTCAATTCAAGCACTCAGCAGCATATGTTGGTGTGCAAGGTTATTGAAAAGAGAACACATTCTTAGTGGGAAAGAAAATTAATAAATCTTTTGATGTTCACAGTGATCTAACCCACTAATTTTATATTGTGGCATGATTTTTTTTTTTTTTTCAAAATGAAGGTAGCCAAAAGCTGAAAAAAAAGGTGAGAGAGGTTGTAGAACCTGTGTCACAGGGATACACAGAACTCAGCTGGACACAGACCTGAGTAGCCTGACCTATCTGACCCTGCTTAAAGCAGCGAGTTGGACCAGAGGATCCTCACAATCCTCATTGTTCTCTTCTGTCATCCCATGCTTGGATTCTGAAGCTACTCTTGCCTGACAGATTCCTATCCCAGCCTTTCCCATCCCACTTTCAACAGTATCACAAAGAGATAAAGGAAACATCTTTACCATAAGGTTAACAGTGCAGCCAATCTTCTTGTTTTCTGTTTCATCTCCTTTCATACAGTCCCTAAGAAAGTAGAGCAATATTGAAACACACATCTACAAGAATAGTCCTTTTAAAATAAATTTGAAGCTAGCTAATCTTCCAGAGTTTCCCTGGATGGCAAACAACAGATAATCATATACTTCATTCTATAAAGTTCCTCTAAGAAAAATTTCCATATTAGGGCTGAGATGATGTGAGAATTGAGATGATGTGTCTCCTTACAAGTTTGCATCTGCAAACAAGCTCCTGAAGTGACTGTTCCTGCATTTCTTACAAGAATCTGAACAAAAATGAGATAATAGTGGTCAAAAATAGTCTTCATGGAAGATCTACTATAAAAGTAAAAAAACTCCTATTTATCCAGATGTAAACATTTTGTCCTAGTCAAAGGGTTGGCTTCCATAAATGCAGCTCTGCAGTGTGGTGTGGCACATGAGCATACAACCTGAGGGATTTAGGCTAGATTTCTAACTTCTGCATAGGTAAGTTAAATCACAAAACTTACCTTTGGTTTCTGGAATATTTTAGAAATTGTTTATATTCAAACAGTACAAGAGACTAAATTTTTAAAGCAGTGACAAAGTAAACCATCCTGAGAACTACTCCAGCTACTGACTGGCAGCTGGACTCTAAGAAATGCCTGTGCATTTCCAGATTCCAATGCCACATTCCAGTTCCCTGTTCTGGTAATGACAAATCAGCTGCAGATTGAAAATCAATTAGATACTGGTATATGCTTCTCAATTAAGCATGGAAATGTGGATCTGTTTGTCAAAGCTGTCTTGCTGGCAGCTGTTTATCATTAAAAAGCAAAAAACAGAAACCAAAACCACATGGCACCCCCCACCCTGCCCCCATAAAAAACCCAAGTAGCTCCCCTGCATTCCCTTTAAATATGTCTCCAATACCTGGTTGTGCACAGTAGTTGTAGAGCAGTTGCTGCCAGGAAAAAAAAGCCCTGGAGATTGGATCAAGGTGGTAGGGATAACAAAAAAGAGCAAACTGAAAAGCACAGAAAAGGATTTGGGACTGCAGAACACCCAGCCTAGTCAGAGGGTTTCACCTCTAATGAGCAGCAGCAGAAGAAAAAACTATTTGAACTCTTGTCAGTAGGCTAAAGATAGAAATATCTGGGGCAGTTCTATATAGGTTCAAATTGTCTATTATTAAAAAGAAAAAACCTCTGAGTGTGTGTGTGTATATATAAATCTGAAGTTAAAATATTTCCTTCTAACGAAGTCAAAGCTCAGCTGCATTGACACAACAGTCCTGCAAACTTCAGTTTAAAACTAAATGAAGGCTGCCTAATTTATAGTGAAATATTGCTCATGAGCCACCAGCTGATGTGTCAGAGTTCCCAGACAGAAATTTTCCAGCCTGCAGGCCTGGGTGAGGCATTCAGCACACCTTGGTTCAGTGAGGCTTTGGGGATCACTTTTGCATTTAACATCTATTTTGCTCAATTAGGTGAGATCATTTCAGTGATAGAAGGAATTAACGTTTTAGCAACCTGAATAAACCTCAGTACAAAACTATCAGGAACGAGCACACAAGAATGAGAATAAGGACTCTGGAGATAAAGATCTGGGATGTTTGCTCAGAGCCCAGCACCATAGATAGGCTTGCATCTATGCAGCTTGATAGTCAATAAAAATATTCCCTGTAGGAATTTGGTACCACGTCTTGACAAACTTCTCATGCTTAGAACATGTTATTGCTGGTGCCAGATACCTGTAGTCGAGCAGACGCTCCATGAGACGAGTGACGGATGTGACAAACGAGATTCCAGTCTCCCGCCAAGTTTCCTGCTCAATCTTCTCCAGCAAACTGTTTGGAGATGGAAAGACAGCAGCTGAGGCTTCCAGGGAAGGGGTACAGTGCATGCAGGCTGATACAGGCAACTTGGGTTCTCCCTCATAAAACAAATCCCAGAAGAATTAGCATCTTACCTGGGATAAGGCCCAAAGAGTTGGGTTCTACTCCAGGCAGCATGAGGTAAAGATAAGGAAATTACAGAATTGACAGGAGAAGGGAAAATATCCTCACATTGCCATTTAACAGATATTAAAAAGAGCAACACTTATGGCAATACTTGTTTCCCACATGATTACCTGTAGCTTAAATACTGCTAGCAGCAGTCAGAAACTGAAAAGGAGTCCAAGTATTTCTACTGCAAATATTTCTTCTTTGCTCATCCCTCTATAAATTTTCATCTCTAATCAGCAACCAACCAACCCACCCTGAATCACGTTGTATTTAAACTGGAAATAAAAGCAATCTGTTCCTGTCTAGCATAGACAGTACAGTGAGCACCCATCTCACACAGTTGTGAAGGAAGAGAGAAGGCTGGAATGAGAACAATGAACATTGTAAGAAGTGAAGAAAGAAAGCTAATTTACATGCTAGTTTCCCTGAAACTGGATTTCCAGTCAAGGAATTTGCCACTTCTAGAAAATAAATTCTGTTGGGTATCACATTCTCCAAAGAGGCAAACTCTTCAGTACTGGGATATTTGCAGCTGAGGGACCCAATTCCCTTTTCAGCAGTATAGTTGAGACAGTAGAATTCAAGGTCAACTATTTTTTTCACACAGCATTAACTAATTTGTGGATTTTTTTTTCCCTCAGCTGTTTCCTCATGTTGTTCTCAGACAACTCAGTGGCAAATATAAACTAACTGGTTGCTGGAATTCCAGGCTGTTTCTTGGTAATGTGTCCAATCACTAACATCTAAAAATGAGTAAAAACTACAGCCCTTGAATTCTTAACATTTCAGGTAATGAATGTCTTCAATTGCTGCAAAGGCACACTAGTCCTCTTGCCATGTGGATTAAAAAAAGAATAGATATTTCCTTTCCTTTATCCCTGAAATAGACTTAGTTTATCTTTACACATAAGATCCAAGACTTTCCAAGGTTGAATGTACACAAATCCAAACTGAATACATTTCCATACTTCCTGAGGATAAGCACATGGGATAGGCAGGCTTATCTAGCTTGCAATGAATGTATATGCAATTGCAAATTCAGAAAGAGAATTATTGGTTCCAGCAAAACAAAGGTTTATGTCTCAAACAGCTGGTGTGCTACTGGAGGCCACATAAAATTATCTGTCTATTCCTTCTGAAATAAACTAGGAACACTCAAAATGAAATTTGGAGACATCAATAATCAAAGGTATTTAAGTGTAAAGTCAGGCATAAAATCTTCAAGTTTATCCTTCTGAGTATAAATGGTTGGTGTGAAAGATGTGGAAATGCAGTGTCACAATGGACTCTGGAGGAAGAAATGGGCAACTGTTGCACCAACCAAAACATGGCTTTCAAAAACAGAAGGAGAGAAAGGAAAACACCGAGGAGAATCTCCTTTGGTCTAACAAGGCTTGACTCTGTAGATAGTGCAGTGTGTCTCTAAATCCTGAGGCCAGGATCTCACTCACTGTTACAGAAAGAGAAGGGCCCTGGATCCTCCAGCAAATGAGTTTTTGACAGGAGGATGATAGCCTGTGCAGCCTTTTATTAGATGTCACAGAGAGAAGGCAAAGAAGAATTTAGGTCTCTATATTACTTGCAGCACTACTTCACTGAGCCATTCCAGGGAATCTTGCCAGGAAGGCCTTTCCTGCCTCCCCAAGGATCTGTGGCTGCACAGACCAGTGCCTGACTCTTCCAATGGCCCTGCACAACACGAGGAGCATGAAGTGGCAAAGCTTACAGCAGGCTGAAGAGTTCCCTGTAGTTCTCATCACCTTTTCCTTCGGACACCAGGCTGTCCAGCTTATCGATCAGCTCAGCCTCCACCTGCAGGAAGAAGTGACCAAATCCAGCACTCAGACACACTGCCAGGGAACCAGGACACCAGGCAAACTGCATCCTGAACTGCAACAGAACATCCAGCACCACTGCTCTGCTCTGGGAATTGATTTGCAATCACCCAGGCATCAATCTTTATAGTGGAAGATTATTTGCATTAAACCCCACTTTTTAAGCCTCTCTATGATTATATGACACTTTGGTTTTTTCTTTCACTTATATAAAGGGCCACACCAGCATCATTATGTTTCTCTTAGAAAGATTTTAAATACATATTAATTGCTACCCTAAATATCAAGTGTGATATCAGATATTCTCATAAAATTGATTCAAGTGCAGAAATTGATGTCTGTAACATTAAACAAAACAGTTTCATGTAGTCAGAAATCTTGCAGAAGACAGTTTCACTACTAGTGAAGAAAGAGACTCCTAAAGGCTGAAACTGTTTGCAGAAATATGGCTTATTTTTATTTAAAGACAAGCATAGTTTGAGCTTCATTACATTGCCAAATTGCAAAGGAAGTAACGATGGGAAAGAAAAGCAAATCAGCCAGTGGCACACAAATGGACTTGGTGCTCTTGCTGCTGAAATCATTAAAGGGAGATCTGATTTCATCCCTGAATCTGACTGTATTGTTATTCAGCCTTGCTGAAAAAACAACCTTATTAAAACATGAACTGCTGAAGAAAATTTTAAAAAGGCTTGAAAATGAGTTTTCAGAGTTTTTATATTTTGTGACAAACAACTGAATATTCAAAAAGTGAAGAGAAGCTTAGAATTAAAAAAAAAAAAACAAACCCTCCCTTTGTTTGTGATCTACAGTGACAACAGAAATCAGTAATGCCTGTGTCCAGCTATCCAGCATTATCCTATATATATATAGGAAAGCAAATTACTCCCCGGTTCCAGCACATGATGTTAATGAGGTTTATTATCTTGTGGGGTATTTAACTATTTATTTAATCACTAATACAGATGATTATTTCATCTTTAACCTTAGAAAGTTACAATATATGCTTCATAAAACAGTGTGGAAATTTGCTACACAGGTAATTTAAGAAATTATTTGAGCTGTAGTTTAAAATACATTAGTGAGTATACAAATTAAATGAAGATTATGGAGAGTTCATCTTGATACAGAAAATATAAATAGGCCCAGAAACTCGAAGGTGACAGTAGGTGCTTATTACTACAAGTTCCAGAGAAAGACTGTTCTATGGTTATGCTAAAACAAGTGGAAAGAGGACTATGATCAAAATGCTATTGCAATAATAATAATAATAATAATAATAATAATAATAATAATAATAATAATAAAAAATAGCAATTGTAGCAATCATGGGAGTTGAAGAGTAAGAAAAGCAAGCTCCTGGTAATACTCTTCCACACAGCTTTTAATAGATCAGGTTAGGGGAAAGGTCTGCTATTCTCCTGAAATGACAGATTAGATCTGGCGTTTTAATGACCGTGCAAATAATTAATCACATGAATTATGATGATTTAATGGTGATATACTCCTTCAGAGCACTGCTCTGCAGACACTGGCCCCCAGTATTGCCCCAGCACAATGACAATGAAACACTGTCATCCAAGGATCCAGACCAAACCCAGCCTTTATTAGCAATGCCCTGCACTTCAGGGATCTGGTTTGCAGTGGAAAATCTAAGCAATTCTCTGACCACAACTGGGAAACAGAATGATGAAGATTTCTCTCCCTGATTTGCAATCAGGGCTCACAGCAGGTGGAAACTGCAGAGCTCTTGTTGGACTTAACCCTTCCCAGAGAGCTGCTGCAATTTCTGAAAATAAAAACAGCTACAAAGTCTGTTTCAAGGCAGAGTATAATGATTTAATTATACAATACCACTTCCTAGCTGCAAATTGAAGACAGAGAAGCAGGGAGCACTGTTTTCACAAAGACTGGCTAAACCTTTTCATCCTCATTTTTGGTTCTCAGTCTGTCCCATTTAATGGCTGACTAATAATGTAAGTGAAACCACAGGGAGCAGGGATAGCCCAGCACCCACAAAATTCTTATCCCCATCTGTGACGTGCTGAGCACATCCCTCCTCTTCCACATGTTCACAGGAAATGCAGTTTGCACTGGTTAAACAATCTTGGGGGTGTTGTGGTAGTTTTGGGAATTAGGTCTTGAATTTTCTATTTTATATATATTTACATGATATCTTCACAGTCAGAAACAGCTCAACAAATGCAAATTCCTTGCTTCCAGCTGGACACTGCAGACAGACAGATGTAGAAAAGGAAAGCTTGGGAAATGCCCTGACCTGTTTGAAGTTGCCATTCTTTCTCTGCTCCCAGTCCATCATGTCATGGAAGATTGGGATCATGATATTCCGGACTTCTGGTTGTGGAACAAGTGTAACACCCAGAAAGGGGCCAATCATTCCCGGAATAAAGTGAATCTTGTGCTCACCTGCACAACACAAAACAATTGTAGTTAAATATAAACCTTTGCTATCTGTCACTGAGAAAATAGGGAACCCTTGCAATAATGACATTTACACTGTAGTAAGCATGAACATTACAAAGGCAAACGTTCTTTTACTGAAAAGGAATGAAAAATCAGTATTTGTTTTACACCCTTTCTTGTAAAGTCTCTAAGAGCATTTTTGATTTCACTGTAAAAGCCTTCAGCAAAAACTGTCAGTGCATTTTACGTGCAAAGGAATTCAAACTGTCAGAAGTAACCAAACCAGAACACATTAACTGGAGGAAAAGAGACTGGGGTACTTCTAATTTACCAAGATTTTGAAAGGGCTGTGAGAACAATGGTACTTAATAGAACACGTTTAGATTTCAAGGAACTACAGAGCTCTTGGTCCCCACTGCTGTCTCGATTTCCTAACTGCCCCTGACTGGCAGCAAGTGGATCTGCTCCAGGAGGGACCTGAGGCACTTGGCTGACAATCTCTTCTGAGCCAAGGTGCTGCATTGTGCAGAGAGAAACTCAACAAAGCCTAATCTGGAACAGCATCCAGTGATAAATGTCTGCATCTGCACATCTAAAACTGGCTTCTCACTTCTCAGTTGAGTTTGTCCAGCATAATTTTCTGGGTATTGGATCTCTGTTACCTTGGAGGGCCTTCTATTCTCCACACAGATCCTTTGAACTGTGACCAGTGCTGGCTGTATCATTTTAGCTGTGCAAGACAAATCAGGCTTATTCAGTTTTCTTACTTCTTCCCGACTGCTGTCTGAACTTTGTCCAGCTTGTCTTGGGTTTCTATTTTTTTTGTGTTTTGTTGTTTCTTTTAGATGTAGAAAGCAGGACTGGGCAAACTAATCTAGAATCAAGTGCACTTTGGGAAAACACTGTGACAGTAATAGGGTTCCCTCTTCTCTTACTCCAGTTTCTTACATATTTTCTCAAAGATTACAAAATCTCCTTTACTGTAGCATTTTACAGGTAGCTCCCTGATTATCAGCATGGTACATTTGCAGTCTTTGTGCTTTTAAATAGCAACTCCTACCTATATTCCTACATATAAAATGTTTGTATTTGGCTTGGTGAATATTTTGCAGCCACATTATTAAGTTATCCAATCTGACTTGTGTCATTCTTTTGCTCTCTTAATGACTCATCCCTTCTCATATCCTTGCATTTGTGATCTCTATCAGTAAACATTTTGTTATTTTCCTATAGAATACAGTGCAGAAGAGAGCTTTGGTGGGAGAAATGCTTCTCTTCAGAGAAACAAAGGATTCTGTGATGCCACAAAACATTTAAAAAATTTTAAAATCTGACAGAAATGGGGTTTTCCTTTGGCTTTGGTTGTCAGGTGTGAGAGAGAGAGGCTTACCCAGGTTCTGCCACATGCTGAAGAGCTCATAGGCCATCATCACTCTCATATCACCATACCTGAGAGAGAACAGAGTCATAGCTGCCCAGGGGACAAAAGCTTGCAAGACAGTGATATGAAAAAATAAAAAAATTCAATTCAGATTTATGTCAGTGTAAGAATATCAAACAATGTGACTAATCACTGGATGTTGTATTGGGAGATCTAGTTAATCATTTCCCAGGCATTTTTACATCCCAGGTTTCATAATAAATCACAGAGAATTATGGTAGGAAAATAAGGCTCCTTTTTGAGGTGGGAACCCAACAAAACATATCCTTACTTATCCAGAATCTTCTTTCTCTTAGGTGGCGTGGCATTTTCCAGTTGGAGACTGGGCTGGTTGATAAACAAAACTGCCAGGCTGAAATAAGAGTTCCACACCTGTGACAAGGGAAGGAATTTTATAACATTACTCTCCAAGAGTAAGTTTTAAAGAAGTGGAAAAAGAAACAGACTCCTTTTCCTAATCAAGGGGTAACTTCATCAATATGTCTCTTACTATGGAGATACAAATTAACTCTTAAGGGTACATATGGATTCTTTAAACCCTGGTAGGAACTGAAATTAAGCCACTGGGTTTTCCTCTTTACACCAGAGCTCAAGAATGAATAAAGTTGGTGGCATCAGCAAACTTGTAAATTGTTTTTCTGCAGGTTGAACAGATTTTATCTGTCAAAAATCCAAAGAGATCAAATTATATCATGAATGAGACCCCTGTAAATTGGTCTGTTTTCCCAGAGAGATGAGGTTTTTGCCAGCTTGGTGTGTGCACTTGTCCCCAGGTGCATGTCTGACAGCTCTTCCTTACTAACACTGAACTTGCTGCCCATTTCCAACTACACCAGACAAGGGACAACACTCCCTAGGATTGTATTCCTCCAGGTTTTGTGTCATCAGCCAGAGAAACCTCTGGGAGCAGTTAATGAATTCCCCAGCTTCAGGAAAAGCACTGCCTGGGTTTACATTGCATTACCCATCAGTCTGCAAGACAGCATGCTCCATTAGCCCCATGCTTATGGAATTACTCGTTTCCTATATGAGGACCTGAATTTTTCTGATTTGATCTCACACTGTATCTGTTCTACTTCCCATCAATTCCACAGCAGACTCCATTCCTGTCCTTTATCAGTTAGGTCATCTTCCTGACAGACACTCTAATAAATGCTGCAAATATCATCAGCTAATGCAGAGGGCAGCTCCTGTTCCTTTGTTACTGCTGGGTTGAAAAGATGTCAGAACATTTTCTGAATCAATTCTTACTTTAAAATCGAAGTCCGTTTCTGTGAAATTCTTATGCAGGGCAGAAGACAAGTACTGAACTGTTGTAACTATGATACTGCAGCCAAAAACAAAGAAGAGAAAACAAAAACAGAACATTTGAATCTGGAATACAAGTTATTGCAGTGGTTGGTGGTGCTGGTTTTACTACACGTACAGAGAATAGCATTCTTTGTGTAATCTCTGGGATATTTACATAGAAGTCACCATTCTATGCTTTAATGAACAATTTGTACTAATTAATACAGCATTGTGAACTTTCACTATTATTGTAAGTTTTAGAATTTACACAGGAGCCTTTAAAATCCTGTCTATTTTGCATGGCTGGGCCATATGACCACCAGGGAAATGGAATAATACACTTCTTTTCCCCCTGTTCTAAGCAGAAAGAATTTTCCCCAGAGGAGAATAAGGAAAAAAAAAAAAAAAAAAAAAGCTGTCCTTGTTCTTGTCTATGCAATGGTTCTCTATCTCACTCTCGTTCAACTCAAGATATTTGTGAGTATTTTGCCAATTTTTGATTCTCTGTTATTTTTTGTTGGTGGCCTCATCCACCTTAGTGAAAGGCAATTAAGGCACATGACAGATTCAGGAATTAATAAATGGCATGTAGACAGTATCAAAAGAAGAGCACATCTCTAATTCACAAGCAGTACTCCAATAGCACTGCTAAGTGTAACTGTCTAAAGCTTTGTGGCAAAATTATGCCTAAGGGAACAGGTAACCTGCAGCATCTGAGGGAGCTCCTATCTCAGGTGGATTTCTTTTTTCCTTACAGAACTTCTTTGAATCTTTACGCTTGAGTTACTGAAATCCACTTCTTTCACTTCTCATTAGCAGGGGGGATTCACAGAGCATTCAGCTCAGCTGAGCAAGCAGCCTTCAGGAGCATTTCCATGGGGTTTCCTCAGAGTGGGAATGCTCCAGCTGTCATTCAGCCAGTGGGAATTCCACAGCTAGTTTAGCTAAGGAAACCAGTGAATAATTCCAGCCACCCTGTGCTCAACACTGCTGCCTATCCAAAGAGCACAGTAATTAAACCAGCAGAAGCAAGAAAACTGAGATAAAACAGAGCATTAAAATGGCAGATGGCAACTGAATTGAGAGAGAGCTCTGTGTAATGCTTTGGTGTCATGGCTGGGGTCTGCTCCCCCTGTTCCAAAATACCCCAGTGCCTCTCCTGGGTTGGCTAAAGAGCGATGTTCATGGGAAAAACCAGATGTTAAGTGCAGGGATTCCCTGGCAAGGGAGTGAGAGGCTCATCAACACCCACTGGTGTGGGGAGCTGGGCTTGCCCTGTGTGCTGGAGCTGCTGAGCCCCTCAGGGCAGCTCCTTCAGCTCTGCTGGGAACTCCTGGCTCTGAGAGTACTGGTGGAGTTGAACAAACCCAGGGTGTTACAACAACAACAGAATGAGGACCAGCACTCCAGGATTCCTGCCTTGATCCTCACATCTCAGTCTGAGGAAAAACACTGCCCCCAGGCTTCAACTGCCCCAGAATGGCAACACTTTACACCTGCTCCTCTACTTACTTGCTGGTGAGCAACCTCATCACCATCCAGTCTCGAGGAAAGACACTCATCTTCATCAGGTTCCGAAACACACAGAAAATCTTCAGGAGGAACTCCTGTCACACAGGGGAAAATAAGTAAGAATCAGCAGCAGTTGCAGGTGAATCTATTTTCTTGATTGTAAGACAGATAATGAAGCTAAGTGTGCTCTACTTGAGCTTTGTGTTGCAAGGCCATTCACCTGGAAACATGGAAGCAACATACACTGGAATATGGCTCTATTCCTTCTGTTTGCATCTCATATACAACTTCCAGCTTCTTTAAAATCTTCACTTCTACAAGGAGATGAAAATCTTCCCTACGTGCGTAATTGTATCTGACTTCTCATATTACCACCCAGAGTTCCAGTGTCAATTTGCAGCTATTTTCAAATATACTGGACTCATAATCACTTTTTAATGCATTCATTTTATTAAGTGATCTGTCCAAATTTCTTTGGACTTACGTCACAATTTGAGAACTAACCACACCCCCAAGCCCAATAAAACTCCTACACAGGCTTTCTAAAATAGTAACAGAAAACCCCTTTTGTGGCAACACACAGCAGCAAAGACCTCTTAGACACATTCAGCTGAATGTTTGCTTTCCAAAAAAAAAATCCACAAACCTGAAGACATTTCTGGTTTTTGATTACCTGGACCTCAATGTCTCTAGAGAACAACAGCAAAGATAAAATGTGACAAGCTGCTGGCCTTGCAAACTATGATTTTGTTGTTTTGTTTTCCTTCCAGACAAAATCAAAATAGCAGAGAAATTGGCAAAGCAGGGATTCTTCAAAACCATACTACCATTATGCCTTAATGGAGGGTGTGTGATTAATATCTTGGTGTAACTGAGCTTGGAGTAAAGCATTAGAAGCTTCTTGACTTTTGGCCTCATTTTGCCCGAAGTGTAACAGTGGTAATAAAATGCCTTTCCATGCCAGGAAAAAAAAAAGTAATGGAAATATTTTAACAGACATATTTGATGGGAGAAAAAGAGTAATATATAAAATCTTCAGCCTTTGTGGTACTCTTGGAACACATACTCAGATTATCAGGGATACAACAGTTCTTTTGGGCATAAAGACAAATTTTAGTTCAATAACCTTTCCACAAGTCTGACATAAGAAATATAGTTTAGATGGCTTTTAAAATATCTATTAAAATGTATTATGAATTAATTTACCCAATCATTTTCCTGTGAGCAATCTGAAAGCAGCAATCTCAGATAACTATCAACCTGAAATACATAGAACCCTGCAACCTAAAGATAAGAATTTTATCATCTCAAATTCATCTCTCTGATTTATTGAGCTTCTCTATATGCATACAAAATATTCAAAAGCTAAAAGTCTATCCAGAAAGGACTTCTCACTGCTTCTCCATTTCATTTGTTAAGGTAACAGAAGTTCCTGCCCCATTACATTGTTCTTATTGTGCATATTTGAGTGCCATTCTAAAAAAAAATAGTTTTCTATAAAAGCTTGTCTTTATTTATAGGATTAGTCTGTCTTTTAAACAGGCTGTTGCTGGAGATACTCCTCTTCCCCATCGAAGTGGGGGTAAGAAGTTCTGCTGGTGTGAGATGTGCCATTTCAAAATGTCAGAGGTCTGTGCCTCTCACCAAGCTCTGCTGTTCATGGAGAGCCCTAATTTAAGCTGATGTTCACAAAGCATGCAGCAAGTTGAGTGGTAAGGTTACAGCTTTCCTAGAAAAGATTTAATCTGCTAGAGATGTTTGTAACCCCCAAAAGGCTTGAAATTCTCTTCTGGCATAAAATCAATACCCTTTGCAAGAAAGTTCCAATACATACTGAACATGCAGTAAAATGCTATACAGCAACTGACTTCACATTCACAGGATTAAAAAAAAATTCACAGGATTAAAAAAACCCCTGTTCCTCTGCCTCTGTTTTATATGTAGCAATTACAATATCCTTTATATCCAATGACATCTATCATGGGACTTTATTTGTTGTCATAATTTAGTGCCCTGTGGTCTTAAATGTGTTTCTGTAACACTACACCAATGATTCTAAAAGTGAAAGGAAGGCCCCTGAACAGAGTGTCAGCAGATGGGAATGATTAACAGGGCAAGTGATGCTGGAGGGAATCCCCTCTGCTCCCCCATTCTGAGAGAATCACCCTACAAAAATCACATCCTTTTGTACCTTCAGTTCATCCTTGCTTTGGAAGTTGTCCAGTAAGTGCTGGAAGTGAGTGTCTGACATCTGACGGAGCAAAGACAAAAGGCAGGAGACATATTCTCCCTGTTGACCAAATGAGAAACTCTTTCACTCAGACAACCTGAAATTTCATAGATACAAAGCTTAACCCGGGGGAAGGTATAAAGGGAGGGGTCTGAAATGGCCCCGATGCCTATGGGACAGCTGGCATGCACAGAGATTGAAATTACTGCAGGTTAACAGTTCCTGAGTTACTGTTCATACAGGATACACCTTCAGGAGGCTCCTCCACAGGTGCCAGTTTTCAAGATCTTTAATCAAAGTTGTAGTCTAATAAAAAATAATTTAAAATTATTAATACAGACATTAACAAATCACCCTCCAAGCATGCAGGTTTTGACAATACCTCTTCCATGTGCTTAATATACAGTGTCTGTCAGAGGTGTGACTGCAGCTCATGCCAACAGACCAGCAATTATTTGAACTAAGTGATTCTGATCAGTAAAGCAGTGACAGCTTGGGATCAGGCTGGGCTGCAGAAGGTGTCTGGAAGTTTGTAAATATATGATTTATTAGTGTTCACCAAGTTCTGTGCTGTCAAAGCTCCAGTTCTGACAGGACTGCAGTCAAATTTCCTGAGCAGTCTGGATAAACTACATGAGCTACAATTTCTGTAATTCTGCAAAGTAGATGCACCCTAACCAGTTACCACAGCATCCCAAAGTGTTTTCCAAAGAGGAGCTCCCCCATTTTACAAATCTGAAAGCAAAGCACAAAGAAGTTAAGCAATCTGCCCAAGAGAACAACCAAAGGGGTGCCAAAAACATCAGGACTGGGTCTGTTGACTGCCAGTCCCTTGCACAACACTATTTTTTTCTGCAACAAAGAAACTGATTTGGAAAATGCACAAATCCAAGCCATATCTGATAAGACTCTACATGTCACTGTGCTGTGGAATGTAAATTGAGGAGCAAATACAAGGGACTGTGCCTTTCATTTTATTGTTTTTCTAAATGGCTCAAGCATCTACCCAGAAGCTTTGTCACGGGTTGTTGCAATAAACTTTTCAGGGCTGAACTTCACTAGGAAGAAAGATGTGCTCTTCTGTGTGGGCTGGCATGTGGTAAACAGCAGTAAGTCAAATGGCAGCAGTAAAATGAAACTGAGATATTACTGGACATTTGCAAGCCAGTGCCTTTCTTGTCATCTCTCAAAGAACATCTCATTAAGTTAACAGGGAAAGATCCAACTTTCTCTCTTGTGTGAGAAGTGCACCTTAGTGCACATCTTCCCCCAGCAGCACCGCTGAGGTTTAAGCCATTTGCTAAAAAAACAAATCTAAAAAAAGGATGTTCTGAACAGCAGTTTAACATCCTACATTGTGCAAAAGCTGCATTAGAGACTCCAACAAACAAAAATAGGTTAAAATAGGCTAGAATAGAAAAGGGCAGAAATCCAGGAAAGAAGAAGGCTGAACAGCAAAATTTTAGTCTTTTTCTTCTCTTCTACTACATGTCAAAGAAAAATTTCTTCCCTGTGGCTAAGGCTGGCAGCCTGGGTAAAGTGGTGGCTTCTCCCAGCAAGCTCAACAGTTCACTTAGCATTTCTTAATTTCTTTTGAAAAGGTATGTTGTGTTTCATTTGCATTAAAAAATCAATGGCCCTGCACAGAAGCTCTCCAGGGTGTTAAGCAAAGGGATTTAACCACAGGGCACGTTCATATCCTCAGTTTTGGGGATCACAGCCTGAAACTCATTATAGCCCTTGGTGATATCACCTTAGGGGTGAAGCCCCAAGGCAGCTCCCCACTACCTCAAGTCTTAAGCAATAACTCTCAAATCCCAGCTGCAAAGCCAAACAAGAAAATATCCTGGAAATCCACTAAAGCTTCCTGAACTCCACTGCTTCCTGCAGCCCTCACTAATGCAGAGAGGAAGGAATGGGTTTGTGGCTTATTAAGGGAAAGAGACAAAGCCCTGGGCATTCATGCAGCAGAGATGATGATGAGGTGCCAGTGGTGGTGAGGGACTGAACCAGAGGTTAGAGAAGCAGGAAATAGAAACTGATTGTTAGTTACTAACAGTGATTTCTGCTGTGCACTGCGGGCAGCGCTGCCCTCTTACCGCCTCCTGAGACTGCGATTTACTCATGATTGTGAGCAGAGTTTGTAACAGCACGTCCAGGAGGCTCTCCACCATCATCTCAACCTCCTCCACGACATCTCCCTCCTACAGCAAGAGGTGAGCAGACAGACAGTTAGAAACTGGAGAGGTGGAACAGGTGAAGGCAGTTCTGCTGAGTCAGCCATACCACAGGCTCACTGGGACAGAGGGCTCCATAACAGGTTCAAAGAAGTACAATTAAATTCCTCATTGGTACCAGGTCCTGTTGTTCTGTCAGTGTGTGTGTGTGTGTGTGTGTGTGTGTTACCTTGACAGTCTCTGATGGAAACATGCAGGGTCACAGCCATAAAGGTTAGTCTATAATCAAAGGCCTAGAACACAACAGGAGCAGATTATATTCAGGAACCTTTACTCCATGGCAGTATTATTTTAACTTATTTCCATGATACCTTTCATTTCATTCCTTTCTCACAGAACCATGACTTGTAATTGGAAATACACATTGGTATGAATTATATTTAGCAACATGAGCTTCCTACTTTAGTCAGGTGGGGAAATTTCACCACCCCTGTTTGTGAGCATTGCTTTACATGATCTAGTTACCATTTGAGATAAGAGTATTATGACCATCAAAGCTGGGTGTTGAAACTCAGCAGCAATTTCCAGAAGTGGGATTTCACAGATTAGATAATTTTAGAGTATTATTTTAATGTGAACCACAAAGTGCTAGTTACTGTCTCTTGGAGAACTCTGAGTCCTTGAGCTGTGTAGAACTTTTAAACTCTACTGACATCTAAGTTCTAAGCTTGCCTGAAGAAAACCAAACAGTGTCAAAGCTGGTGAGGGTGTATGCAATTCCCCCCTCCTAACTGCAAGCACACTGTGTAATCAGGATGCTCTGAGTCACACACAGAGCCAGACCCTCATTTCAGATGTTCTCCTGCTGATAGCACATCCTTGTTTTTAAAAGGTTCTTTGAAAAACCTGTCTTAACCTATAAGAAATGTCTCACTCTTCATTTTACTCCATCAGTGGTGAAAATAAAAAATTAAAATCATGTAGCAGATTTACCAAAGAACTGGTCTTGATTATGGAGAAGATACTACTGAGGATCCCAGAACAGATAAGCAGCTCCTTCTGCTGTCGTAGGTGAAGGTGAATGTGGTGAAGGACTACAGGCAGCAGGATGCGCCGGGACTCTGAATGAAGGAAAAGCATTTCAAGTGCAAGGAAAGAAAATATTTATAAACAACTGCAGTGGGTGGTTGCAACAAAATTCTGTGGTGTTATCATTCTCACCTTGTACTGACTACAATAATTTAAGTGCACTAACTTGATGTCCTCACTACAGGAAAGAGAAACCCTATGGAGTTTTCTATCTTCTACTTTACCTTCATGATTTCTTTCATTCAGATATTTATGTATGAAATGCACTCAGTCTTCACCCATTTTCCACTGAGTTCTTAAAGTTCTGTTTTTAAAGTATATGTAAGCAATAATATAAATGTATTTAAGTAAAATTTCAAGAATTAAAGAGTTACTAAAGTGTTGAGCTAAAGAAATACTGAAGTTACAGCATAAAGATTAAAGATATTTTAAAGGAATGTGGTGGGTTCCTCACACCATTATCTGCCCTGTTTCTCAGGCATAAGCTGGCTAGGAAGGAAGTTTTCTTCCTGTCCATGAGAAAAGCAATGCAAAGTCTAAAGTGAGATTTGGCAGTTTAAATAATTGTCTGGATTTTTTCATGTATGTTTATCAACCTTTAGTAATTACAATTTATCTATGTTGGATTTATAAGCATTTCCTACCATAGCGAAACTTAAGTATTTCTGCTGAACAGAGTTAACAGAGCTACAGAATATTCTGAGTTGGGACACACCAGGAGTGGAATCCTTGGATCAATGGAGTCCAGCTCTGAAGTGAAAACCCTTGTGGAAAGGGGAATCAAACCCACAAGGCTGGCTTTATTAGCACCCTGCTCCAACCAACCCAGCGAATGAATAGATTTCTCAACGATGCTGCCAAGGGAAATAATTACCAACGCGATTGGCATTCGGCAGGGAAGGATTTACAACAAAGCCACTGCACAGGCACCCGAGCTGGAGCAGCAGGCCTGAGCCCTGGCTCACCTGAGAAGGAGAAGAGGCGGCTGTCGACCGTGCGGGCGATGGACTGGAGCTTCACCACGTCCATGGACTGGCCGATGTGCACCGTGCTGGGCATGCTGCCCAGCGTGCCCCGCACGAACTCCGCCACCTCCTGCACCGTGAACATCTGCAGCAGCTCGTCGAAGATGGCAGGGAACGAGTTGAGCAGGGCGGCCTGCGGGTACAGGAGGGAGCTCAGCACCTGCGCGTCCCGACCCGCGGCTCGGTGCAGCTCGGTGGGAACAACAGCAACACTGAGTGAAGGGTCTGCACAAAGTACTACAGACTGAGCTATGGCTGGTGGTCGTGGCTGGTGGTACCTGGAGCTCAGAGTGAACGAGTCACGGGTAGCACAGGAAAATCGAGTGCTTCTGCAATAGGACAAGTTGTGCATATAGATACAGCTTCAAAAAGCTGTATTTTAGGATATAGCTTATGAAACAGAAAAAAAATTGAAATATCAGAGAACAGAAGATAGTCCATTTTTGTTGATTTACTTTTTTCAGTTAGTACAACACTTGCTTCTGATGAGAGAGTTCTATACTAATTGTTTGTATTAAGCAACTACCTAAGATAGTTAAAACTCTTCAGAAAATATTCTGAAGTGAAGAACCTGCTGACAGACCCTTAACCAGCTCTGCCATGTGACACTCCAGGATTTCTGCAGCAGGGGTGGGGTGTGAGCCCACGTGAAAGAGGCATCGCATCATGCGAGTGTGCATGTGATTCTTGCAGTAACAGGTATTTCCAGAAAGCTGGAGCTATCCTTGAAAGTGCTTCTTAAAGTGCAGAAATAATGTTAGCACAACAACAAAAACCTCTTCATGTCTTATTTCCTATTTTTCAATTATTTTTTTTCACAAGAGTAGAAAATTCCACGCATCACCCTATGCTCAAGTTCTGCACACTTGGTATGCTATCAAACAACTGCCACCACCTCTAATGTTTTAAAATTCTTCCCTTTCTCTACATCCTACCCATGCTCCACACCTGCTTCCTCATTGCAACTACTTAAATTCCTAGATGGTTGCTCTCTTGGAGCAGCCTCACCTCCACTCTTCCCTTCCTGCCATTCCTACCACCCTTCTCCAAAGCTCTCCATACAAATCCCCCAGTGATTTCCTGCAGCGAGTTCAGATCTACCAGACTTCATTGCAGATCTCTTTGCAGTTCAGCTTTGCCCTTCCAGAGTTTCACAACTATCAGTATTGCCTTTTCCTCAGAGATTTTTTTATTTTCTCATTACATAAACATTTCTGTATCTCTTCCATATTGACACGACTCTCCTAATCCATATAATCCCAGCCTCCTTTGCAAAGTCTTTTTCCTTCAACAGTGAAATCTATTTATGAGTATTTGAGCAAAATCAAGTTATTTTTACAACTAACAAGTTTTACAACTAACAACTAAATTTAACTCATTAAATTATTCTGAATATAAATTTACCTCCTTCCTCCAACTCGTTCTCTCTCAAAATTTTATTCTGTTACAATCAACTCAGATTACACAAACCCCCACAAGGCCTCCTGGGTGTTGTCACCTATTTGTTCCTGCATACTACAATGTACTGACAAAATAAATAAGTATAAATCATTTCATTAGCTCCTGGTACTCTTGGAAGGCAGTAACAGCCACAAATCCAGTCGCTGTCTTTAGCTTTGGGATAATACAAGTGAAATTACAATATTGGCCCAGCAAATCCTTACTGGAGTTTTCCTAAACTTTTTGTTACTTATAAAGCAGAAGGATTTCTGTATAACCCCTAGCAATCCAAGAGCAGGCATGGAATCTCTTCAGGAAGATTTGGAGCTGTCCTGAGGCAACATCATTTCCTTGAAGGGTCCCATTACTGCACAACACCCCAAAATATGCTGAAACATTACTCATGTCAAACTAATTGCCTGGGAGGATGGAAATCAGTTTTACTCTCATTGCTGGAAAAAAACTGAGATACTGAGATCCCTCAAATATCCTGGAGAAGAGAACAAGTGTGAGGGAAATTACGTTTGCCAGGGCCTTGAGCATTTCTGTGGGTATTTAACAATTGTCCAGATCTCCAGAACTAATAATCAAATAAGAAACAAATGCTTTGCTCCCTGAACAATTTGACTTATATAATCTTGTGTACCTCCTCAGTACTTTCTTTTTGGTGTGTGGATGCCATAAACCGCTCCATGAATAACTGAAATATTCCACATCTCCAAGTTTTAAAGTACCGGCCACTTAAACATCAAACTTCAGTTTATATGCAGGAAAAGTGTTTGGGGTAGGGAAAAGAGATTAACTGGGAACATCCACAATGAAACACTTGAGCAGTCTTGGGGATCATTACTTACAGAATTAAATGTCGGCCTTGTTGTGCCCCCACATTTTTGTGGGGCACCTGTCCCGGCTCCGCTCGCCTGCCCTCCAGGCTGGGGGGCCTACAGGGCAATGGGATCAGGGGCAACACGGTGGCAAGGGGGGAACAAAAAGCAAACTTTTCAAACTTTCAACAAGGACAGGGTTTGCAAATTATAAAAGCCCAAAGTAAGAAATACCATAGTGAGAGAAAGGAGGAAAAAAATTAAAAAGAGAAATGAAGAGAAAATGGGAAAATTTCCCATGCTCAAAGTGACTCTCCCTCTGTATTTGGGACCAACACAACTGGAAAACATTCAACAGATACTGTTTCCGTTCACCATCATTTTGTCTGCAAAATTCTGTGCAGTTTTCTCGTGCTCCTGCTTCACCATATTATAACCACTAATGGGTGATTAAATGAAATATTAGAGCAGCTGTTCTCAAATCTTTCAGAGCAGATCCTTAAGAAAGAGATCACTCCACTGGCAGCTTCCTGAACCAGCAGAGTCACTGCCTGGCTGCCACGTTCACAGCAGCTGCTTCTTTTGCAAAATACAGCAGGTGTTCCAAACATCTGTAAATCTGCATTAGTGATTACAAACCACCTTCACGTTACCAGGGAGCTCTGGGTGCTCCATTCTAACATTCTCTGAGCAGAGGCATAGAACTACATGTTTGACATTTAAAACTTAAATGCAGGTGTATGTAATGCAGTACAGTGGTCTTTAAATCTGAATCCAAAACTCAGCAGCATCCATACTAACTCTGAGTACTGTCTTCAGCCCATATGGAATCTTCACAAATTCCCCTGGGCCATATTCAGTGATGCTTTAAATATGAGTATGGGCATCACAACATGTTTGTGGTCAGGCTGCACATGATTCTGACTGTAATTTTAGCACATGCTGGAATTGTTTATCTGAGTGCAAATACATCAGCTGAACTCACTGTGATGCTGCTGTAACTCTAAGTATTGATTTGAAGTACCATTATGAGGGATTTAGAAATTCTTGAGGCCAACCATAAGACATGGGAACGAGAGAGACTTGAAAACACAGTTCACTTTTGCCAACAGAAAAGCTGCATGCTCATGTGAGAAGTCACTTCCTCCTACAAGTCCAGCTCACCTGTGCAGAGCTACTGTCTAATGCCATGATTGGGGGTCTTGTTTTCCAGTATCACCAGCTTGTTAGGGGGGAAAACTCCACTGACCTGCATTTAATCCCCACACACCCACACCTCCTACCCGTGGCAGGAACATCTGCCTCATGGTTTTCCAGTGGGAGTGTAGGAAATAGCAAACCTGTGTGAAGATGAGAGTCTCAGAGCTCCTGCTGTCCAAGCTGAGCACAAATCTGATGGACTGGAAAAGCTCCTGGATGCTGGAGCGGAACTGCTCCTCCTCCATTCCACAAGTAGCTCTGGAGTAAAGGATCCGAGATTGGACAATGAACTTGAAAAGATATTCCAAGGCCTTAAGGAACAGGAGAGGGAGGAGATCAAGACAGAGAAAAAGAGAGAAAGAAAAATAAAGGAGCTTTAAAGAGAACCAGGAAAGACTCTACATAATAACTAAATTCTTGAGCTTTAGAAAAGAGAATGAAAAACAGGTTTTATAAGTTACATAATTCAGTTGAGGAAGAGATACTCTTAGGCAAGTACTTAGTCTCAACCAATAATCTTTGTTACCTCCATGTCCCACTAACAGAAAAAGCATGCATTTAGATCAGAGACAAATCTGAGTTACATAATTTGAGGAAAATTTTGGGCAAGGTAAGAAGCTTCTGGTTTTCTCATGACTTGGCACAACCATGGAAGTGTCTGAAGAAGCTGTTATGTTTTCTTTCAAAATTTTGTAAATGGCATTATTTAGAACTGCATTTATTTGGCAGCAGTGACCATGAAGAAAAGGCATTGTTCTGAGCAGCTGTAATAAGTCACTGCCCTGTCAACAATTCTGAGACACCAGCCCAGCAGGGTGACACTTCACACACCTCCTTGATACTGGCTGTGCACAACGGTCAGTGCCAGAAGGTACCAGAGATCGGGGACATCACTCCTTCCCTTAGTGCTTAACAGGATTCACTAGCAAAGCAGGATTAATTAAGACATAATTCATGGTTTGATGATATCCTCAAAATCCAGCAAAACAACAGGCTGGACATTCAGCAATCATAGGTTGTACAGAAACCTTAGTAATAGTCCACTGTATTCCACAGAAAATATATTTATCATTGCAATTCTTATCAATCTTCAATGCTGGGAAACTGGAAGTTAATTCAAACACAGATTTTTGCTCCCAAGAGATAGTTTTGCAGCCATAAGAGTCCCTCACTGAACCACCACACAATATGCACAAGTATACAATGCTGTGTTTTAAGTTTTAGAATGTCACAGCTTTCAGGATATAGAACGGGAACGTGAAATTCCTCATAGAGCCATCATGGATTTCAAAATGTCATTGACTCTTAGAGCCTTTCTTTCCCCCAGAAATCATGGCAACTTTGGGAATTCAGCAGTTATTATTTATACTACTAAACTATCTCCCAGTGAAGCTTCCTTACACCAAAGAACTTCATCAGGAAATGAACTTCATCAGCTGCATTCCTGGCTGGTTTCCAGACAAAGGCCAGTTGGTTCCCAGTCAGCTCTCCAAGACAATCCCTGTGCTAACACTAAACCCAGCACATGCAGTGCTTTTAGGAGCTGCTTTAGGGGTTCAGTATACACAACCATAATTCTCATCTGAAGGCTCGTAACTTCAATGTGAGGATTATGTTTTGCAGTGAATCAGAGCGTTTGTGTGTGAACCTCCACAATTCCCTGTGGAAGGTGAGATAGCAGAGCTCAGAACACTACTTCCTTAGCACAGACAATGAGCCCACACAGGCAGTGAACCAAAGAGTTCCCAGTGTTTGCACACTGGCTGGGATGCTAAAATCACAAACCCAGTCCTGGTAGCACAAGTCAGTACCAGGACTAACTTTGGCTCTTTCTACTTAAAACATCACAAATATGATGTGTATTTGTACCTAAAGATGTACAAGTGCACCGAGATAAAATCCCAGCCTTCAGTGATGTTTGGCATGATGTGAAAGATCAGTGTCAAATAAAAGTAGGTCCCTTACAAACACAGTCTGTGTGCATGTTCATGTAACAGGTGAGCACCTCTGCCCTGTGACCAGCAGGGAAGACTCAGGGAAAACTTCCTGAGGTAGAAAAGCCCTTGCTGTTGGTTCCCTAATTTAGGCAAAACCCACCTACAGTTCTGCTGGAAGATAACTGAAGCTGGAAGGAATTTCCTTGACACAGTTCCTTAGTTCCTAATTTCCTCAGGGATAGCAAAACTAGCTGTGGAGTCATTCATGGACACTTGGTTATGGAAGTCCCCTGGGAGGCACAGGCAACTGTTCCTGGATGCAACTTTTGTACAGCTTTGTAGAGGGCACAATAAAGGAACATGATGCTGTGTTCTAGGTAGAAATGTCCTTTCAGTTGCACAAGTTGCACAGGAGGTTTTGAGAATTAAGAGCAGTCTTGAGGGAGGTAAGAAATTTTAGCAATCCTCTAGAACTCTCTTTGCTAATGCCAGGATTGGAAATCAGAATCCTGTGAGACATCTGCATGTCCATCATGAATGTACATGAGCAGCCAGAAGCCGTAAGAGAGCAGAGTATTTCAGCACCAGCTTTAAGGCACTACACTGAACAGAGAATTCAGGGAAAAAGGGATACGGAGCTATCCTGTTTTCTCAGTCAAAGAACTGCTAACTCAAGGAGTGTGGTGAACACATCAAAGACCACAGAAATCCCCAACAGTAGAGGCTGGTACTCGTAATGACACATTAGCAATGATAATGGCTTTGGTACAAACTTGCTCCAAATGCCTGAAATAAAATTTGGAAACAAAGAAGGAAATCAGTCACTTCACTATAATGGGAGAAGATAAAGACTTGAATTTGGGCCTGCAAGAGATACCTGCAAAGGCAACTGTCTGAATAAGAAGTGACAGCAGTGTGGGTGACAGAGGAGGTGCTGTCAGGTCTGCACAAACTCTGCTGGTAATTTTAGTTCCTGTGCTTGGAAAGGCTTGGGCTGTCAGGTGTGCAAACTGACCTCCCTCACAGAGGGAACAGCCACATTCCAGGCCAGCACTTGAGAGCCCCAGTAAGCAAAGAGCTGCTTTGGAGACTGAGACACAACGTACCATATTCACAAACTGACTTCTCTAACCCCAGCTGCTGAAAGACATTCCAGCAGTCCTGTCATTACTATTTCCAATCAGGACTGCTGTGTGGTTCAACAAATGCAGATCACACAGGGACAATATCCTACATCTCTATTTGCTGCACTGCATAAAGCACTAATGAGTGGTTTGAGAGGCAAAAAACCTCCTCAAAGTCATTCCAGCTGGAGATCTTCCTCTCATAACTTAAATAGCTTTTTTGCAATTAAAAAAAAAAGGGGGGAAAGATAAGGGTAGGGGAAAAAAAAGAATAAGAAAGTTGCTAATTCTTTGAAAAAGCATATTTGCCCTATTTTTACCATTCCATATGAATCTGTGGTTGAAAATTCCAAAGATGTTCCTAAGCATGTCAATATCTACAAAGACAAAGCAAGCACTGGTGTAATGCCCTTGTATTATCTGAATAGGATCCTAGCAGGGGATCTGGAAAGTGAGAGGATGGCACTGGCAGTGTCCTTCACCTGGAAGAGGTTTCACCTATTTGTACTGACAAGTGACAAAATCCAAGTGCTGATCACTGCCACTGCTTCCAGTTCCCCAAGTGCCCAGACAGGTGTTAGGACACCAGCCCTCTTGGAGGCAGAAGGTACAGGTGGGCATTCACTCAAAGAAAAACATCTCCCTGCAACTGTTGGCATCTTGTATTTATGCACTTGACACACTGACTTCCAGGCTTACTATTACACATGGTAAAATGAATCCTTCATTTATTTACTGATTTCTCTGTAGTAGCCCCAAAACATTCCTGGTATTTTTCACAGCTGTGCCTCCCTGGGACATCAGGCTCCTATCACAGGACCATAGGTCAGGTCCTGTGCTGCTTCTGAGGATTTCCATCCAGTTAAAGGCTCATTTATCTGGTGCTTAAAATACTCCAGGACTTCAACCCATTGTACAATGGAGCTGCGGCACAGCCAGAAATGAGCAAAATTTTGATCCATAGCACCAGTGCCTGATAAACTCAAAAGTGCTGCTGTGCTTGGAGGGCAAGGTGTAGCCCACATCAGTGGGTACTTATGCACTGGCCATGGATATAAGTCTTACTTAAGGTCTCCATTGGGTTGCAAAAGGGGTTAAGGGGACTTAATTCTTTAAATTTTTTCAGCACAAGGATGGTTCTTCCCCTAAAACTAAAATTGTGGCTATATATATATATATATATATATAAAAATCTGGTTAAACAATTATAGGAAGCCAGTGGCACACTACCCTTGATTCCATTTCCAGCTCCCCCAGCTGTCAGTGGCCCCAGAGGAGCAGACAGCAGTCTCCCAGTGGATACCTACTCTCATGGCCTCCTGGATGTGGTCCTGGCGCACGAGCTCGGCCGAGCGGTCCATGTACCACTTCAGACAGCGGATCAGCTCCCTGAGGGAACAGGCAGTGAGTGAAGAGCAGCCTTCTGCACAGTTCTCACTGCAGCAAAACGCTGGGGTTTTAGGGAGAGATCTCTAAACCGGTCTCATTTGACTTTATTTCAGTGGTCACTTACAGCTGTCCTTGATACTGAATTTACATGGTATTTACATTTATTTAAGTTTCAAAACCAGAAAATTATTTCTTCTCTGTAATTGACTTGGACCATGAGGAACACTAAGAGAACATAAAAGAGATGTTATTAGAGAGACAGCTTTGATAAAGGCATGGTTCTAAGACCAAAATACACTTTTGTTTTATTAAGGAATCCCAGCTCTCATCTCAGTAAGAAGTTTTTAGAAGCTGAGATCACAAAAAAAATACCTGCATCTATTTTGCTAAGTGCACAAGACCATCTGGATTAACTTACAAAGGCGTATTAAACCCATGTTTTATTTCAGACATCAGACTATCAAAAACCACTTGTTTTGTCTGAAAGAGGTACTAATTAAAACAAAGCAGAACAGCTTTTTACCCTCTGAACAGGACTGTGCCTTCCAGTGCTGTATATTATCTATGGGTTTTTACCTGCCATTGATATGGTATTTTAAATATTTATTTTAATTACACAAAAATGTGAATTGCTTAAAAGAATCAAAAGACATTAGTAGCTAACTTTTATAGTTTACTGTGGCCAAAGATAGAATATACTCAGATATACAAAAGCAATGGTCTAAAAGAAAAAATAAACAAGACCCTGAAGGGTACCTGTTATTGCTTTCAAAAAGTCTTGCTCTCTGATGCAAGACTCTTTTGAATACCAGAAAATAAGGCAGAATCTTCAAAGTGACAGTGAAATTTAAATTTCTGATCTAGTGAAATTAAATTGTAACCAAATAGAACACCTTATGTGAATACCTGTCTACTTCAGAAATTACAGTTAGTTCTCTAAGCTTTCACACAAGTCATGTATCCCAACATCCTTAAGATGAGGAATGCATATGCTCTTGGTAACTCATTTTTATAGACTACAGACTGATAATGAGTTGTTGTTAAGTGTCTCTTCAGTTTAAAAAAAAAAAAAAAAGAAGAAGAAATATTTGCCAGTCCAGAAGGGAAGAGAAATGCCCAATGTGGCCATGCTCAGCCACTGGTAACATTTGGTAGCTTTTCCCTACAGCTGTTCTGGAAAACTTCCAGGTGAGTAGCTCTGCTTTTGGGGACACTGGTGCCAGGAAGGTTGTGATCCTGATAGTGCCACCATTCCCAAGTTTAGTGATGCCACCTCTCAAAGGGAGGAACACAAGACCTACTTGTAAGCCAGAGCTCCTGCAAAATGCTTCTGGATGTAGGTGTCCATGACGGGGCGGAAGTGGAAGTACTTGCTGTCACGGAGCAGGTTGATGATGAACACCTGGGGACATGGAGAAGGGAGCCCAGCTCAAGGAATTGCACATTGCTGCCAAGTGTCTACAAACAAGTGGCTCAAGGTAAGGAGCATTCAAATCCATGAGCTGTTTAAACAGTCACAGTTGTGTTATCAGGTATTAGTGGCTGTCTCCCCCACATGACAGCAAATACTGCTGGCCCTGGATGTGCTGAGGTCAGCCTGCCCCTCTCACCCAAGATCATTACAGAAAACAGCTGGATCCAGCTGAGTATTTCATATTTGACAGAAGCACAACACTTGCAACATGATCATAAGAAACTTAAAACTCACTAAACATGAGATAAATAACAATCCAGCATCTTACCAGAGACTGGAAGACCAACAGACCATACTTCTCTGTGTTGTCATCCAAAACTACAAACAGTGTGTCCAGAATATCTTGTAGGAACTAAAATGATATGAACAAAGAATTTCAACTTAAATTGTATTCAAAAGGTTATTTCTCCCCTGCTTTAATTAGTTCATACATGTTAATATCTTTGTAAAACACTTGCCAAGGACAAATCACTTCAGGTTCACCCATATGATGTGACAGATTTTAATTTAATTTTAGTAAGAAAGAAATGTTCTCTTTGCAAGGAATATCTTCAAACAAAAATGACAGAAAACCCAAAAATAAGAAATATGTGCTATATACCTGATTTGTAATTTTGACTGAGTGCTCCTCTCACTTTAAGCTGACTGGAAGTGCTGCCTGACACCAGTGGCAAAACAACTCGCTCTCATTCTCAAATCATTGGAGTCTCAGGTACTGTTCAGCATCAAATCTGAGGCTGGGCAGTACATTAAATTATGTTTAATATTGATATTTTTGTTAAATGACAGAAAGTAAAGCTTTTCTAACAAGCATTAATTGGGGACAAGTTACACGTTGCCAATTGCTTCTTTCACCCTTAACTCCACATCTTGTTGAGCACTGACAGTTCAGTGATTTTCTTTCTGAAAGCACAGTCCCCAAAAGGATGAGTGTGAAGGAGAGTGCTGAAGATCGTTAACTGCACATTCTCTCATGATTTTTTAATTACTTAAATTTCTAATGTGGACAACAAGAAATAAATTATAACAATTTATGAAGTCTCTGAAATGATAAAATGTCTTTTTTTCTGAATTATTACAGTCTGTTCTTCATATCCCAGTGCCAAATGACAGCTGATTTATGGGGATAATCAATTACTTCTTCCCATGAAATAATTCAATCCATATCTTTCTTTCTCTATAAAAAACAGATACTTGTACTGCCCTACAAACAAAGTGTACAAAACATGACATTCTTGAAGAATTTCAATATAAAAGGGATTTGTGCTCCCTTGTTACTGTTACTAAGTTATCACAAAGAGTAACATTCCAGATTTGGCAACATTCAAACGAGTTACAGTCAAGTGGCTTTAATGATAAACTACTTATTAAGTGATAGGATTTGTCTTCAGTTTCTTCTCCTTGGTTGTTTGTGTCAGAAATCAGCTTTTACTTCCAGATTTATAGAACTAAATCCTAGGGAGAGTTCCCAGCACACCTAAGATTATTGGAGGCATATCTGGAATGCACTTTGTTTTGCTGAGACCACAAGTATTCAAATGCAGTTGGAAGTTCCTGGGCCTGAAGGAAGCTCAGGCCACACAAGATTATCATGTAGAGCAACAGTGGTCACAAAACCTGGTGAAATGATGAGCTGGCAGACAAAAGATTGGTGCACTGCTGGCTGGATGCACCAGAGAGCCCCTGCCAGGGTCTGTGCCTGCACCAGCAGATGTGTGGGACTGCAGACTGCAACCACTGGTGCTGAGGACCCAGCACATGTGGCTGAGAGAATTTGACTAAGGATTAGCTCTGGTTTGATCCCACACACTTACTGTGCACTAATTTCTCAAATGTGTATTCCTGTCCAGTTTCACATCATGATAAAATCCCAATTCACACAGGGTGGAAGTTCACAGTGTGAATCAAAAAGCACAATAAGAGGGAGCCTTCAGAAGTGGCCTGCAGGTCTGAACTCACTGCCTGTCACAGATACATCCAAAGGCTGTTATTTCATGTAGTACCTTAACAATCTCCTCGCCACTGACATGTCTCAGTCTTCCCAGAATATCCATCACTCGATCTGGGTAAGCTTTCCATTTGAGCAGGGCAAGCAGATCCACTGCAGAGAGATGGAGGAAGAGCTAGAACCACACACAGAGGGAAGAATGGCAACCCCACACCCACCAGAGATTCATCACATTGCACTTCATCTCTTGATGCAGCCCACACTTCTTGGGAAATTATATATATGTAATTTTATATAAAATGGAAAACAAAGTACAATATGGAGCGAGTCAATACTACTAATGGAGAAAGGAATGGAGTGATGGCGTAGTGCTTTGAAAAGAGTAAAGGCTGCATTTTTCCCTGTGGACTTGACACTGCACTGTGGACTATCCATTCCTGTCTGCTCGGCCTTTAGGGACGTTCCTGTAAAAAAAATTATTTGCTTAGCTGCTCTGTAAAATCCAAGCAAAAAAAAACCCCTCTGGATTGTGTAGAAGTACTAATAGTGAATTATTTTTCTCTCTTCCCAAATTCCTGCTGCCTTGGGCAGTTCTGAGGGATCAGCAACTCACCATTCTGGGTCAGTTTGGTAGAAGAGAGCTGTGTGGAGACTGAGAAGGTCTCTTTGGTGCTGCGCTGGAAGATGAGGCTGGAGGGGATGTTGGGGCAGCCGTTGTAATCCTCCTTGCAGCAGGGCAGCCCCAGGTAGAGCGCGTGGTTGTTGAACGTGCTGTTCTCATCACACTGTGGGGACAGCACAAGGGACAGAGCTGTACCACGTCCATCTCATCCCACACGCCCACGGCCTGTCAGCAGTTCCCCACCAGTGCCTGTGTTGAGATTCTTGTGGGTGCACACCAGCAGTCCTAAGGAAAAGCTCTGCTTGGGGGCTTGAACAGAACCAGCTCTACAGAGTGGTCTCCAGCCACTGCCTCTTCAGAGCTCATCAGATCTTGCAGGTGTAAATTTAGTGTTGCTGCCTGAAAAACTGTACTAAACAAATAAACCCAGGTGAATCAGCAGGAAGGAAAAACCCCAAAGCCCAAATCTCTTGCTGCAGGTCTGTCAAGCTGTTGCACTGCAGCACGAGGCATCTGAATCCAGCACAATGTCATCTTACAAAGGCACAGAGCAATGCCTTAGGCTGGTAGAAATGCTGAATGTTCATGAAGACCAGCATGTTCGAAGTCAAAATGGATGGGATTAATAGCAGATAAATCATCATCATCAGGATGGAAAAGGTGAGCTGCACCTAGAATAGAAGGCTCTATCCAAACCATGTGATTTTGACTGTATAAAATTTTGAAACTACTATTAATCTGTTCCTCACACAGTTCTAATAAGGGGGAGAAGGATAATGTAATGACCATTACTCATTTAAGTAATGAAGTAGAGATGAGAAGTGAGAAGTCTGCAGAGAACTGATACCTTATAAACATAAAGCTCATGAATATCATCTGACAAGGTTGTGCCATCATCTCTCATCAATGGGGTGAATGCAAAACCAAAGAGCTTCTTTTCTCCCTTGTCTTTTGCTGCAGCAAGAGATAGAAAGAAGGAATTGAATTTATGCATACTCTGTCTGTCAGTATATACAAGATTACTCATCAACTTCTCCACATACCTAAAAGAAAACAAGCAGCTTACAGAACAAACAACTTTTCTAATTTCTTTTTTCTAGTTCTATGTAAAGGACTGACAAGCTTCAAATCAAACACAGCAAAATCTAAACTGTTTATCCCACAAAGAAAACATTTTTCAGAAAAACACAACAAAAGAACAGCAGGGACAAACATCTTACAAAGTGCTTTGCCTGGCACTGATCGTTCACACACGTTTTTAGTCTGCCCTTCGATAAATTCAGCAAAAGGCTGCTTAGCAGTGTCTCTTCACTGTATTTCAGGCTGGCCTCTCTTTCCTGCTTTCCACCCACTGACAGCATCATCCAGATTTAACTGGCAGTGGAAGGAGCTGGGGCCTTTTGGCTTTGCCCTGGTGTCCTGGGGTGACTTTATGATGCTTTTCTCCCCAGTCGTCTGTTCTGTTTGTGCAGGATACTGAGTTCTGCAGCTTTAAGACTGGTTTCAGGAGTGAAGGGGGAGAGAAGAGATGCAGAGTTTGTTATCAGAGACTACACTTGCTCCCCTGCATCCTTCACACAGACTGTGTTGTCTGCAGTGGACAGCAGGAGAGAGCTCTCCTTTGCTCTTGGTTAGTTTCTGGCTAGCTGAGGCAGAGAAGTTCCCTGGACTGTGGTTTTTTTTCCTTTTTCTTGGAATTGTTTGAACCTGCTCTGGACTGAAAACCCAGAGGAGCAGCAGGAGCCCACACCTGTGTCCCACCAGGCCTGGCCTGGGCTGTGACATTCCCCAGCTCTGGAGGGACTGAGAACAGCCCGAGTGAGCCGGGCTGCAACCCACGGGAGGGACCCTGCTGAATTTGTCACCTCCTTAGAGCAGCGAGAGGTTTTACTGTTTAGCATCATTCATTTTTGTGCTGGGGAGTGCTTTGCCTGTTAAATAAACAAGTTTTTTTTCCACTTCTCCCCGAGGAGATATTTCCCCTAACCAGCTGGGAGAAGGACTGCTTGAATCTGTTTGCTAGAGGGACCCCATGGAGAGGTTTCCTCCCAGATCTGCCCTGCAGCAGGCCCGCTGGGGGCACTCACTGGAGCAGTGGCGGAACTCGAAGCGCAGGTGGGAGCCGCGGAAGCGGTCGATGGGGATGGGCAGCTTGATGATCTCCCCCCAGCGCGGGCTGTTGTTGTGGTACAGCACGAAGGAGTGGTAGGCGCTCCTGCTCGGCTCCCCCGAGCCCAGGCTGATGCAGTCCTGCCACCAAAGGAAACAATCCAGCATTAAACACGTCGCATCGCCGCCTCCGAGTCATTTTATTACCCGGTGATGACCTTTATATAATTCATGGCTTTCTGTACACATAAAAGAGTCAGAAGCAGAAATTCAGACGCAATGAAATGTCAAACTTTTTAGGAGATCTTGAAACTTTGTTTTGGGTCAAAGGGTGAACTAAGAGACCTGTGATGCTAGATTAATCCCAGTGTCTTATTATTTAAGCTAAGTTCTCCATCAATCACTGAGAAGATACAATAAACACCAGAGTCCAAATATATAAAACTGAGTCCACAAAATAGGACGTAATAGGACCATCATCACTTGTAATATTAGCCTTACGTGAAAAGATCCTTTAACCAGATTTCTGCTTCAGTAGCTCAGTTCAGAAGTGATAACTGACCTTTCCAAGCTCTTTACAAATGTTCACCTTTCAAAGCTACAACTATCCAGCCTCCCCAGGTATCCCAGAAATTTCTAATCAAGTTACTTCCTCAGTGGTAAGCAAAGAATTTCTGTGTAATACTCATAATCTAAAAAACATAACTGGATCTAAATTTCTGCCTTCAGAAATAATAAACTCAGAGATCTTGTCCAATTTATGCCTTCACAGAATACAGATGAAGAAAAACATGAACTGATATTGTTTAGAAAATAAAAAAATCCTTAGAATACAAGTGAAGGAAAATAGGATAGACATCGTAGTCCTGAAATAAGGACAGTAAAAGGTCCTTTGAGATGAAGACATGGGGCAGGATGGTCATTTTTTTATATATGAGCACTAACACATGCTCTAGACCCAGCACTTAAAAAGAGATCCAGGATATAGGACATCTCGTAAAAACAAGCAGAAAAAGGACAACTTGGAGATTCTTCACTCTCAGCATGTCCAAGGATAATGCATCCAGGAAGAAACAAGCTAAGCAGACCAAGAATAACACATAATATAAATTCTGATGTAAAATCCCCATGGAACAGTATGATGACAGGAACTGCTACTGGTCATTTCCCCAAGGCATCTGTAAATTCTATCTGAAGAAAAGAGCAGAAATGTTGATTTTTTAAATCTGTAACCATCTGACTGCCCAGTCAAGAATATCCCATTAACCAGACCCAGTTAGTTCAACCTCTGACAATAATCTGCTGGCTTTGAGAAACTTAAGAATTTGTGAAGGAGCCCAAAAGGGAAGAGAAGCTCTCTGGAATTCTGAGATTCATTGCAAGGACAGCCTATGTGGACAGAGACTCACTGCAAAGGCTCTGATCCACACTGAGTGACTGAAGGCTGAACTCACACAACTCAGTCCTCTCAAATAATCCTCAGCAATCACATGGGATGAACCACAACCCCATTTTTTTAATACAGCAACAGGAATTAAGTGTTGCAGATAACAACAGGTTGGTAGATAGAGGTGCCAGTACTGCAACCCAGAACACTCTTAAGATCCCAATTCTATTCTGTAGTAATGACTGTAAAGAGCAAATGGTTGGGCTTCAACACAGCAATTCCAAAACCTCATTCTGCATTAGGCTCTTAGAAGCAAACAAAACAGTATTTCTATTTCCTCTACAAGGTACAGTAAAAATTCAAATTTTAATGTGAGCTTTGTTTTGTCCCATCAAGAAGCCACCTGCTGTGGCTGACAAATGACCAGTCTTTGAATGCAGTTTCATACTATGAACTTCAAATAAATGAATAGTCTCTCCTTCTGTTGTTAACGTAGTTCCCATGCAGTTAAACTACAATCTATAGTCTGAGGAGGGCAGACTGGTAAATCTTTAATTCTATACTGTGATCTGCAAAACACAAACATCAGACTAATCTCCAGACACCTGGTGACCCTGAGACCATAATACGCAGGAGAATTAGAAAGCAGAGGCAGAGAAGGGAAGCTAAACCAGAAAAACTAGCAGGAAATTTCTACTGTTAAAGGTGTGCCTTGCAATTCATAGGCTATTCCTGCTACTGGAACAGAAAGAAATAAGTGGGAAATGTGTCAAAGGATTTTTTTTTTTAATTTTTCAGACTATATTAAAAAATACTAACAACTGAGTAAAACCATTTTGAGAAGGATATGCTCCTTTTCATTTTGAACAGCACTACATTTTGGAGGTAATTTCACTCCTTTCAACAGGACTATTTCTGGATCAAGATACACTCAGCAGCAATGAGGAGATGAGAAAATTCTTATTAATGCTGTGCATGGTTCTGCTAACGGCTTCACAAAGGCACAATTCAGATGTAGATTGTGCTGCTGGCTGGGACAAGTTTAAGGATTTGACACAGAATGAATCACACAGAATGACTGGGTTGGAGGAGACCTCCAAGATCATCAAGTCCACTCCATGCCCGAACACCCCAACTAAACCACGGCACCGAGTGCCACCCCCAGTCTTTTCTTAAACACATCCAGGGATGGTGACTCCACCACCTCCCTGGGCAGACAATTCCAATACTTGATCACACTTTCTGTAAAAAACTGTTTCCTAATACCCAGCCTCTATTTCCCCTGGCACAGATAATAACCTGTGCCCCTGGTTCTGTCATTACCTGGAGAAAGAGACCAACCCCACCTGAGCACAACCACCTTTCAGGTGCTCTAGAATGACAAGGTCACCCCTGAGTCTCCTTTTCTCCAGGCTGAACAAGCCCAGCCCCCTCAGCCATTCCTCACAGGGTTTGTGTTCCAAGCCCCTCACCAGCTTTGTTGCCTCCTCTGGATGTTTTTGAGCATCTCAATGTCCTTCCTAAACTGAGGGGACAGAACTGGACACAGCACTCGAGGTGTGCCCTCACCAGTGCAGAGTACAGGGGAAGAATGACCTCCCTGCTCCTGCTGGCCACACCATTCCTGATCCAGGCCAGGGACCACTGGCCTTCTTGGCCAGCAGGGCACACTGCTGGCTCTTGTCCAGCTGCTGTCCATCAGTGCCCCCAGGTCCCTTCCTGCCTGGGCACTGTCCAGCCACCCCGCCCCAGCCTGAAACATTGCAGGGGGTTATTGTGGCCAAAATGCAGGACTTGGCACTTGGACTTACTACACTTTATCCCATTGGATTCTGCCCATCCATCCAGTCATTCCGGGTCTCTCTGCAGAGCCCTCCTACCTTCCAGCAGACCAACACATGCTCCCAGCTTAGTGTCATCTGCAAATTCACTAATGAAAGACTCAATACCCTCATCCATGTCATCAATAAAAACATTGAACAGGACTGGTCCCAGCACAGACCCCTGAGGGACACCAGTGGTGACTGATCCCAGCTGGATGCAGCACCATTCACCATCACTCTCTGAGCTTGGCCTTCCAGACAGTTCTGAATCCAGCAAACAGTTCTCCTGTCCAAGCTGTGGGCTGCCAGCTTTTCCAGGGAATGCTGTGGGAGATGCTGTCAAAGGCTTTGACCAGTGTCAAGGTCAATGAACTCTCAGTGTTCTGCCCACATTCACAGGCATCATGAAACAGCAGGAACCAAAGATCTCCTAGACACAAACCAAGTGTCTTTGCTGCTTTGACTGCAACCATACAGAGGAGCAATACCATGAAAACTGGGACAGAGAGTTTCTTTTGAATATGTGGCCTACATTGCAAAACCCCACAAAGATCCTTTATATGTAAAGTCTCTCCTTTATGGCAAATCCTAGAATGGTTTGGGTTGGGAAGGACTTTAAAGCTCTTGTTCCAACCCCCTGCCATGGGCAGGGACACCTTTCAGCAGGTGCTCGGAGCTCCATTCAACCCAGCCTTGAGCACTTCCAGGGATGGGGCAGCCACAACTTCTCAGGACAGTCTGCTCACTTGATTCCTTTCTAATTGGACTGACCACCCTTTGCAGTGTTTGTGCAATGTCTGTCCCATGTAAAGCTCCAATGTACTTTACAATAGTAATAACAGGCAAAGACAATGAAAATCCAGCTTCATCTCAGTGAATGACCATTCCAACCAAAATCACCAAAGGTAAGAGTGATAATGGCTAGAAAGTATCTGGTTTTTGTATGTAATCATTAGGCACCATTATGTACATTAGCATTTGAAGATGCTGGTATTGCAGTTTGAGGGACTTCTTGTCCTCAGCAGACTGAAATCAACTGAAGATTAAAATTTGGCCACGCAGTTTGAAAAGCTAAGGCAGAAAAGGAATCTGATCTCCCTGTACTGAACTGCTCTGAACAAAAACGAGTTCCTTACAAGAAATGCACTTTACTTTTAATGAAAACACAAGCAGTTGTAGTAATGAAAGTTCTCCTTTCAATTAAAACCAGAAGATTATAGCAATGTATTCAGTACACACTTCTATGTGTTTAGATTCTTCACAGTAATGGCTACAAAGCCCATTTTTTTTGCAGGGGAGGTAAAAGAATAGGTAGGGGGAAGTTATTTCTGATAGCTGCTCATGCTGAAATCCTTTCTGTTTACTTCTCTATATTCACAACCTCACACATACCTCCTTCTCTTCAATGAAACTGAAAGAGCAGAGGAGGTAAAACAACAAACATAAACAATCCCCATCCCCAGCTGGAATGGAGCCAAGCCAGGGTGAAATTTTATTCAAAGTAATTTTCCAGAACTACATTCAGTACTGTAACCCAACAACTCAGATTCAGAAGTCTCCCTTGGAATCACATTTCATCGTGTTGTATGACACACACTATTTAATTTTAGATATGCCAGATACTCCTCAGTTCTGAGTACAGTTACTCTAAATTTTTTTACTTTAGCCACTGACATCACATTTGGAAATCACACAGACTTTTCAGTTTATGAGTATATTCTCCCAGTCTTCTATCTCCATATAAGGGAAGTGCTCCAAATCCTTACAGATTTATAACTTTATAATATAGAGCTTACAAATTTCACAATTAAAAAAAAAGTGAGAGGGCCAGCTTTATTTTAGCTCTTCCCTTGTATCAGAGTCTGGAACAAGAGGACGTGTCCCTGCAGGGAGCACCTGAGGCTCTCAGGGAGAGGAGCACTTACTTTCAGGATTTCTCCATCAGCATAGAGCACGTACATGGTCACCTCGATGTTCTTCTGCACACTTTTGCCACCCCTTTCAAAGTCCCCCTTCTCCAGGGTCAGGTACAGGTCATTCCGGATGTCACCTGCAGGGACAGAACAGAGCCACAAACTTAAACTCCACAGGGGACACTGGGGGCTGTCCCAGTTCCATTCTGCAAATCGTTCTCTGTGTTCTGCAAGATGATGGCTGATGCCCCAATCATTCCAAGCAGCAAGTTAATTGTTAATAAGGATGAACAGATTCATATCAGTGCATAAAATCAGACCATTGTTAGTAATGCCTTTAATAATGTGAACTCAGAATCAATACTGGCTTTAATTATGTAAGTGGGGAAGGGGATAAAAACCTCTTACAGCTATACTATGCCTTGTTAGCTGAGCTGGAAGTGTCAGGCTGAGTCTGACAAAACATCTTTAGCTTCAGACATCCTATTTCCAATGTATTTTACAAAAAACAAGTATTTTTGTGACTATCAGAATAACATCATGTTCAGTTAGCCTTTCAAGCATTTTCTGTATTTTCGTAATTTTCTTTTATCATAACAACACAATAAGAACAGCCTTTTTGGAAACTTGATCACAATTCAATTCTGATGGATTAGGAGGGAATTATAAATGTAATTTTTGCTACTTTTCTGGCTGGCCTCTGGTATCCATATGCATGGCTATATGAAAGCAGTATGGACACTTGCCAGCTTCTGACTATGTCATTTTCAGGAGCTTTCAGACCAAATTACTATATTCAGAAATAGAAATGTTTGTGTCTCAGCATCTTGTTACCCTGAATTTCACAGACTCTAGCTCACTTGGTTTGGTTTTATTTTAGAATCTCATTTTGGAAACTTTGGGAAACGAGTTGCTTTCAAAACTAATGTGGTGAATTCTAAAGCCTACACCAAAAGGACAGCAGGTAACACCTATTTTTCTGTAAGATTTAGTTACTGTCACCATTTTATGATGGCTTACACTTAACATTTCTTTTTATCTACTTGCCAGAAAGGCAAACATACTGAAGGGCAATATATAAAAAATAAAAATAAAAAAAAATTAAAACCTTTCAAGGCAAGTATTTTGTTAATCAGCCCCAAGACACTAAATAACAAAGTAATGGAACAAAGCAGAGACTCCTTCAATGTCTGACTTATTCCACTTGGAGAAGCTGATGCAGTTAAATCTCTGCATTAATCAGCACAATGAAATAAGCCAGCATTTGCTTTCAGGCACTCAGGGACATCCTTTTGTGCCCCTCAAAGCAGTGCTTCAAATTCTTTCTCAAAAACCCCACAGAACTTGCTCCTTAATCTTCTGTAGGGATAAACAATAGAAGCTTTCAGTCCTGCCTTTGCTTCCAGTTTTATTTCTGGAGATAAGTACAACTCTTTCAGCATGGAACATCCAGCTCTGTGGCTGCCAGTCAGTGCTTCCTGCTAGGACCTCTGTGAATGGGGATCTGTGTGCAGAACACGCTCCTTTTCCCAGGAGCCTCCCTCTCCTGCAGGGTCAGTGCTGGGAACACCTCCCAGGCAGAGGCTGAGCTGCCAGGAGGCATCAACAGGGAAAAGATGACAGCAAGAGCTTGGTGAAAGACCTCGGATACTGGATCTGCTTTGGCTTATCAAAGCACAGCATCAAATGCAATGATCCACGGGCCACAATAGAAAAAAAAATATATTGGGGTTCAAAATCAAGCTGAGATACCTCTATCCTGATTATAGGGATATCAAGGAAATCAAAAAATAATGACAAAATATGGTTAAGTTGGGCCTTTTTTTTTTTGAAAATCCTCCTGCTTAACAGACTCCACCCCTTTTTCTCAGCAGTTTGCACAATTAGGAAAAAAAGTTCCAGTTTCTGTGTTGTAAATCTTAATAGAAATTAATTGTACTCACTACAATTAGCATTTTGGAGCTCCCTACTTATGACCTCTTTTCTGGAAGGCAGTCTGGCTACACAAAGTAGTAGCAAACCATTCTCCAGCCTAAATTAAAGGCACCATTTGGTTATATATAGCATCTTATCTTCTATTAAGCTTAACAAGAGGGCTATTACTCCACTAATTTAAAAAAATGCCTTTGGGGTAGGGTGTAGAGGGATCTAAAAACCAGTGGATTTGCATAAAAATTAAGGAGGAAGATGGGGAAAAGTATTCTAGTGAAATATAACAGTGCATCTTCTCTTGTAAAAATAGTCTGTTGGATCTTTGAAAAATACAAATGGTCACTACATACAGTAAAAACAGGAAGTAAATGTCTCTAACAAAGACAAAAAAGCATTTAACCATCAGGTAGGGTGATTATTTTGCTGGAAATCACCTTCCTACAAGGAGCAATCTCCTTTTCCTAATGTGTCAGTTGGCCTGAGGCCTCACAAGTCTTTTGTTTTTGTCCATTTGCTTGTGCTTTTGAGGGATTTGAACTCTGATACCCCATTGGGAGCACAGAACCCAGAGCAAACGCTTGAGCATAGAGCAGTTTATTGCAATCTTTGCTCTGAGTGTGCAGGGCCAGAGAGAAAGCTCAGCTCCATGCCATGGGGCTGGGCACGGAGGGGCAGCGGGCACAGGACACCTGGCAGGGACACCTGGCACGGGACACCTGGCAGGGACACCTGGCAGGGACACCTGGCACGGGACACCTGGCATGGGACACCTGGTAGGGACACCTGGCAGGGACACCTGGTAGGGACACCTAGCATGGGACACCTGGCAGGGACACCTGGTAGGGACACCTGGCAGGGACACCTGGCAGGGACACCTGGCACGGGACACCTGGCAGGGACACCTGGCACGGGACACCTGGCATGGGACACCTGGTAGGGACACCTGGCAGGGACACCTGGTAGGGACACCTAGCACGGGACACCTGGCAGGGACACCTAGCATGGGACACCTGGCAGGGACACCTGGTAGGGACACCTGGCAGGGACACCTGGTAGGGACACCTAGCACGGGACACCTGGCAGGGACACCTAGCACGGGACACCTGGCAGGGACACCTGGTAGGGACACCTGGCAGGGACACCTGGTAGGGACACCTAGCACGGGACACCTGGCACGGGACACCTGGCCCAGGAGGGCACCAAGGTGGCATCAGCAGGACCAGGAGCAGCCTGGGCAGCTCCAACCCCACTGACAGCGACGTGCCAAGGCAGGAGCCTGGGCTTGGCCAGATGAATTCCATTGGAAAGAGACAAAGATAAATAATGAACTTGTTGAAGATGTCAGACCGTTCATGCAAATGAGTGCACAAACAGCCTTGTGCAAATCCTGCATTTTGGGGGAAAGGCAGGCTGGTACCTCAGCTTGGACCACAGAGGCCTCAGGCCTTCCCAAACAGCAGCACAGAGCAAAAAACTGGGTGAGATGTGGCCTCCCATCATCAGGACAGGAATAAAAAGTGCTACAAGGCCAGTGGGCCATGGCTATTTATAGAGCAGAGCCTGCTGATATCATCTTAAGCTGTGCTGGATGGCTGTCAAGGATAAACTGAAAACCTCATGAGAGTTTTCAGAATGGGATTTGTTTCAAAGCCCATCCCTCTACAATTGTTTTCGAGTTGAAAACAAAAGGAAACTTCTTTTTGGCATAATCCGTGCACTTTTTTACATGGTTACAGACATTAATTCTGTATCAAATGCCTTGAAAGACAGTGTTTTCCATGATAATATCAAAAAGTCATTTACTCATGAGTTATGGGGCTCTTCCTTTATCAACTCCCTTCACCTCTATTAAGGTTTTTTTTTGTTTGTCTGTTTTAGCCTATTTACGAAGCCCAATGTCCAACATACAGTTATTTAAATTATAAATCATAAATTACATCCTGGGGAGGTTCACTTGAATTGAATGGAAATCCTTTCTCATATCACCTAAAACTATTTTAATGGTAATGGGGGCAAAAAGGAGTGCTGGAAAAGGCCATAGGAGCCAAAAATTGATTTTGCATTCACAGTATAAAGGAATGTGGAAGACTGGAAGACTTCCAAGTAGTTATTTATCATTGTCAAGACTTAATAATCTGAACCAGCCCAACAGCCACTCCTTGTCTAGGCTCCAGAAGAAGAAATTGGAGCTTTTCCTGACAGGGTGTGTAGGTTTTCCACTGGAAGACTGACCAGTTACTTGTACTGCAAAATAGTAACAGTTTACAGCAGCTGTCTGCATTCAATCCAACACTTTTTATTCAGAAATCCTAAAGGTTTTGGACACTGAGGACAGGAATGGTCCGTTTTGTGCAGAAGAATACTCTATCAAAAAAGGGTACATAATTCACAGAAGTTTCTGCAGGGGAGACAAATTTCTGATCACTCAATTCTAGCAATTTCTTTTTCTGACCTGTCAGGTGACCTTTTCATGACTTTGTGGACATGTGATATATCCCTGCAGGCTGGGGAAAAGTGGCAGCTCCCAGAAGTCTGCATGTGTAGGTCGAGTTTCAACTAAGTAAAATAGCTATTTATCCAGAGAGTATTAGACGTTTTAAAAAAAGGTTTAGTCTTTTACAATTTAGGCAGCCAAGGGAAAAAAATCAGAATATTAGTGTTGAGGTGTATTTTCATCAAATTGCTGAGCTGGTCCTATTCACTTAGGGCCTCACACTGTGACGCACTGTCTGCTGGACTTTCCAACACCCCTGGGTTTGGCATCTCTTCAAAAGGAGTGGCACTTCACAGAAGAGTGAATGGGCAAGAAAGACAATCAGAGTATCTTCCACAATGGCTTCTGAAGAAAACCCAAACCTGTACATTCATGTCCCATCTATAAATGAACAACCAGAGCCAATCAGCATCACCCCACTGACCTAAGCCAAGCTCAAACTGAGGACTTGGGCCATCAAGGACCAGCTTTGAAGCTAAGCATGAAGTGTTCATTTCTGTTCATGCGCAGTGTTCTCACATGTTCTGGCTGTGTTTGCTTGAGCTCCTTGCAGGGGAGCTGCTCTGCTTCCTGGCTGAGACTCTCACTTTATCCTGGACATTCTCTCTCTGGATTCTCTTCCCTGGAAGCTGCTGCTTTGGAGGGGGTCAGTGATCTCAAGCAGCCCAACTCCCCCCTCACCTGGAGCTGCAGCTGCCTGCGGTGCAAACACGCAGCTGCCTGGGAAGGGCAGGGCTTGAGCAGGGCTGAGGTTCACAGAGGAGCTTTGTGCTCATCACATCACTCCTCCAAACCAAAGGGACAAAGACTGACTGGCCAAGGCTCAGTGGGAAGGGCCTCCAGCACCCCTGTCCTGCTTTCTGGCTGCCCCTCAGGACTTGCTCCCAGTCCCATCCTCCCACTGGGTGATCTTCCCTGGCTTTAACAGTGACATCCCCTCGGGCAGCCCTGGGAAGCCCCTCCATATTCCCACTGCTTTCCTGGCATAGTCCCATGCTCTGGGGATCACATTCCATCCATTTCAGCAGCTCATTTCTCTGTCCCTTCACCAGGCAGGCAGCAGGGTTTTTTGAAGGCCAATATTCTTGAAATAGTTACAATGAGCAACTATTAACATAATTGTGAGCAATATTACAGCAGCAAGGGGAAACAAAGCTTCTATCTGCTGCCTTCATGGCAAATTAAATTAGTTTTGTTTTTTTTTTCTCTAAAGAGAACATTATGCAAGTGTAACTCTGTGTGCTTCTCCAGCTTTCACTGAGCAGAACACAATTGTTTCAAAGAAAAGGGACAAGCAATATTATTAGGTTATTTGCTACCCACTGTTTGACTGCTATGTATAGAAAAGAATTTATACAATGCCCTTTTTAAATGTGGTGATTTCTCTGGAATATTTGCCTTTCAGTAGTAGGAAGTTGTTTTTTAGTGCTTCTTCTCTCCTCCAACTTTCCATTTCCACAAATTTATTTATGAAAATAATACTTTTTATACTCCCCATTTCGGGTGACAATTATTACATAATTATGTCTTTTGGCCTCGTTAACACTCTTTCCACGAACATTCTGAGAATGTTTGATGGATTTTACCATGTCCTTTCCTCAATGTATTTTTGCCATGACTTTGTGCTCACTGGCTGAACAGATGCTGAGATGTTTCTCACCTGTTTCTCACTTATTCACCTGTTACAGTTACTAAATTTGCCTGAAACCCTGTGGTATGGAGAGACAAAGTCTCCACCTCCCTGTTACCAAAGTTTCCCTGTGATGTTATGATTCACTGTCTTTATCAATCCCAACATTCCATGGAAGATATGAAAATGGAAAAAAAGCAAGCAAAAAGCAGACATTACACAGAAAAGCAGAAACTTACACCCAACAATCTTCATCTCTGCATCAGAAACAAAGGGGGGAGAATAAAGGGAAAGGAACAGGAGAGAAGCCAGGAAATTAAGACAAGAAGAGAGAAAAAAGAGAAAGAAACATCACTCACGAGTCTGAGATGAGGCATGCACTTTTCATCAGAGGATCAAAGGAAAAGACAGAATACTTATCAGCACATGGGCAAGGGGAGGGGTGTCCTTGGGGGACTGACAAACACCAAGCCTGTGCAACAGATTTCTGCTCAGCAAGTCCTGCACAAAGCCCAGCTGCAATCCCTAAGGAGCAGCACAGGCCTCACTGCTCTCAGCTCTGGGAAAGGTAAAATTGGCAGGATCAGATGCAGGCCTTAAAACCAGGAGCACTTTAGAAAAGGAATTTAAAAAAACCAAAAAACAAACCACAAATGAACAAAACCCCACCAGAACTTCTTCAGGAGGCTGGTTTGACCAAATCCCCTTTGATTTTGCTAAAAAAGATAACTGAAGTCTTTATGATGCTCTTGTCAGATCACAACACAGTAGGAAACAAAGAACATTTTAATGTTACAAAAGAAGGCAGGAAGGGTTTTTTTGTAGAATATTAAGCTTGTTCTGCATAACCATGCAAGATACAAACCCATAAAGACCAGTTTCACTTTGTTTCTTAATGATGACCAGCTATGACTGATGTTGCTCCTATCTGAGGGACAGAAAAAGAGGGTTTGATACAGGGAGATAATGCTACAGTTTAGAAAACAAAAAAGGATAGGGAAACAGTAATGGGACACAGCTACAGAATTTTAATAGCTAAGATGTACACATGGGAAAGGATTTCCTGATAAAAAAGAAAATGAAAATGTTTAAACCTGTGACAAAAAAAAAACTAAGATGAAATGCTAGAGCTATTTACTTTTTTAAAAATAGATTTCTTGGTTCAGCAGAATGATCACTACTTTTTTTAAAAGTACCAGGTGACACAGCCTTTATTAATTTATTAATAAAAAACCATTTTTAAACCACGCTATCCTGAAAAATCTGTAACCGCTTGCAAAATACAGGTCATGAACTTTCTGTGCTGTTTTCTGGAAGAGGAAACCCTGTGTTTAATGACAAACAGTTCTGAAGCAAAGCAAGGAAGAGCTGGTTTGACAAAGACTGTTAAAGCAGCAGACATGGCTGAGAACTGCTAATGTGCATGACCGGCTTCAGTCTTTGGTTGGGGGCTTTTTGTTTCTTTTTTTTTTTTTTGGTCATATGTGTCCCCAGTGAATTATTTTTCAACTTCAGACAATACTCATAAAGCTAAGGAGGAATGTTTGATCCTGGCTGTAGAAACACTAGCACAAAGTCAGTTGATAGATATTCCTTGTTCATGTAGCTGGCTGAATCCACCTGAAAGGTAATACAACCCAAATGTTCTATCCTGGATGTCCGGCAAACTCCAACCCCAACTGGATCTGTTGTTTTAAAAGCAAACAACAGGCAAATATCTGCTGTCATTTGAATACATCAAACATATTTTGATTTCCAAAAAACTCAGATTAGTAATTAGACTGAACACTGTTTGCTACATCAGTGGAGTTCCTTTGCATTTCAATCTCCTTATTTTCCAGACATTTCATGGAGAATACCCTAGATAGTGAAAGCCTTTGTTTGCAGCCTCATTCAGGACTATCCCTCTCTTCAAAGCTCCTCTCTACTCTGGCAATGTCCTCATTTATAACTACAGTGAAAGTTCATTCAAACTTCCTCAACTGCTTTGCTTTTCTTATTTGATGTTTACAGACATGTACAAACTGCATTTCCTCACAAATAGAAGCATTATTCTTACAATGCCTAAAGCTTTGCAGCTAAACTCAATATATAGAAACCTCTTGTAGCACACCTGGAATCAAGGAGAAGTTCTGTGCCCAGATCCTCTAGAGAGGCAGTAATAGCAGAATGGTGATTCTACCACCATTGTTTATAGCAATCAGCATAGATATAGATACAGATACAGATATAGATATATAGATAGATATATACACACAGAATTCCAAACAGGTTATCATCTTAAAACCCAGTGTCTTCTCCAAAAAAAGAACTGTGGCTCTCACAAAGACAATCTGGAACTTTGGATTAGCTGCAATGAACAGAGAATTTTAAAAGCTTAGGGCAGGAGTACTTTTTGTATGAGCACTGCTGACCTGTTTGCTCAAGCCTTGGCCCAAAGCAGCAAATACAGGGGACACACTGTGCACTTTGCAGAGGGGTCAGGGGCCAGAAAACAAAATTACTCAGGGGAACACTGAGGACACAAAGCTGTTCCTTCAGTGTCAGTGGCCAGAAGCCCTGAGGTACAGCTTTACCCACAGAAATGGAGGATCAAGCAGTTCTTGCAGGAGAATCAATTCCCTTGCACAGGTGTGTAAATGTGACACATCCAGCTGTCATCTCAATTGCAGCAGATCACCTTGCAGGTGCTCTGTCTGTACATCAGCCTGCAATAATTCATCTTTTCCCTATTCAATTGCTTTGGGTTATGCCTGGAACTGCTAGAAGGCTACAAAACTTACAAGTGGCTTTATAGCCCACATCCTCTGCTGTTCTCTTACCACCATTTTCAAGCTCATTAGTAAATATACACATTGTTCTAAATCCTTTGAGTCTTTAGTTTCTAGAAATGTTTCCCACCTACTCCCTATTTTATTGTGGTTTCTGAAGAGCTTCCATAATGAGGCTTCTGGTACTGATGTCTCACTGCAGCCTTTTGAGTAATAAAATCTGATGCTTTTCCCATTATGCTTTCACCATATCTCCCATGTCTGTAAAGTCACCCTTGGGCTTGCTCATTAGAGCAATGAAGTAATAGTTCAAATGCTGCTCATCACAAACTCATTTGTTACCACACTGCAAAAGTCAAGCCAGTGTAACACCAGGTTTTATGTGGTTGCACGACTGCCCACATTCTGGGTTCTTCCCTAAATGAACTCTTGGCTGTGGTGGGGCTGACAAGCTAAGAAACATCTCCAGCTGTTGTTCCAGAGGTGAGGTGCAGAGGAAGCACAGCAGGGCTGCAGCCAAGACATTGCACAGACCAGCTGCTCTATGGGGCCAGAGGGAAAATCCAACCAGGTCTGCACCTTCTCTGCTTCTCATTACAAAAGGATCACACCAACTCAAAAACATCAAGGTTTCAAAGTGGAAAGTCATTTTTTTTCCAGGATTCTGATTGTCAGGAAGAAGAAATGTCATGCATTTAAAAAGAAACTTCTCTATGCCAAGTGTACAAGAGGGATATTAACTGGCAGGGGTTGTGGGGAATATCAGAGCAAACTTTCCAGATTCCCTTCTATCCATGTGATTTTAACACTTCCATCACTGTAATGTCTGCTCCTGACAGTGTTTTAGCATCTGCCTCCCCAAATCTGACATTTACTGATAAATGAGACAACTCTGTTACAAATCTCACACAAGTGAAGTGCCCATCCTAGTTGCACTTGACTGGGAGAGTATGAGAAAAAAATGACCAATGTTTTGAGTTTGGAGCTGCTTTGTTTACCTGGCATTATAACATCAGGAAATCCCAGCTTCCTGGTGACAGAAACGCCTCTGTTGAAGATCATGGGGTTTTCCCTTCGGATCTGCTCCATGTCACCACGAAGAAGCTGAAGAGATATTATAAGTCCTGGAAAAAAACCAAAGGGGTTCATTGTTTCTGACCTAATAGTTAGATTCTGTGTGTACAAAGCATGCAGGTAACCTAATGTTTTGCTCCACAGTTAATTTGATACAATATATAAACACAGAGCTCTTTCCTTCCTTGGAGTAATTGAATATTGAAATGCTGGAAACAAAACTGCTATAAGGGATCAGTTAAGAAACACAGAATTATATTAAAATACAAGTCCTAACAATCAGAATACTTAGTTTTGCAGACATGTCCCAGGCTACAGAAGGTACTTTCATTGTTTCTATTCCTCACATGCAGCAGGTTGTGACACCTGTATGAGCAATGCCACCTCTGTCTGAGGGACCATCAACCACACAAAGCTCTGGAACATCTCTACAGTGCCTTTAATCCTGCTTTATATCATGAAAAGACTTAGAATATCTGTTCCACTCATTTTTTAACAGCTTCATAGATGGATGTCGATTTTAATGAAATTCCCAGCAGTTCCTCAACATGTTTCAGGAGTGCCAACTGGCCAAACTTACTTCAGCAATCAGCTCTGCTGTTCAGTGTATCATCTGAACAACTGGACTAGGAATAATTACACACTTAATCTGAGTCCAGCTGTTTTCTCTACTTGCTTTTAATTTACAATGCAGGGGAGTAAAATTATGAAGTCCAGCATTACCACACCAAAAAATACCAGGATTGAGCTCAGCATTCAAGCCCAGTCTCACCTGCTGAACACACACTACCAGCTCCACATAGCCATGAGAATTACCTGCACAGAGCAATTTTCCACATTCTTTATCTCCTTCAGTGTCACTTGGTCAAGAGTTCTTTCTGTCCTCTCTGTTCACTGCCCAGAACAACACACATTGAACCAAACCCTGCCTTGGATGCACATTTTTGGATGAGCCATTCAAAGTTCTGCTTAGGAAACTAAGCTCAATATCTGGGCTTTGTGACCAATATTTAGTCACCATTTTCTCAGACAAGTTACCAAGGGAACAAAACCAGGAGTATTGTGTACCTCCCACCCACTTCCTGCCTTCTCCCCTTGAAATAATTTTCATGCCTGTTGTTTGGCTTCAGCCAAATTTGGCAAATAAGTAGATACCCAGACTACATGAAGATTGTATAAATTTAATGAATACTGGGAGTTGGGATGAAAAAAAAACAAGCATAAAGCCTTAAAATGAAGGAAAAGGGAGGCCAACCAGCCAGCTGGACAGTCAGCATGTATGTACTCCATAGCTGCCAAAATATGGACATGGAACTGCCCAGCTGGATAGGCAGGAGAGCACTGCAGGGAAAACCCAGGCTCTGAAAACATGGGAAAAAACCAAACCCACTGAATAACATGTATGAGGGTGTCTGTGTGTACAGAAGGTTTCACAGCACACAAGAGACACATGCTCATTAGAAATCAGCCTTGACTGTTTCTGCTACTTACAGGAAAACTTGTTCATTTTATATTCTTGTTTGCTATTAAAACCTAACCAATGAAAATAAAATTTTAAAATTCCAGTGTAAAAGGACTGGAGCAAATTTGGAAGTTCAGACATGTTACTCAAGTTTTCAAAGTTATAAAGAATTTAGGAAGATCTTTTAATGATGACTAGTGGATAACTTTGACAGTAACAGGAAGAGCAGAAGGGAATGAAACCAGCTTTTTCACACAGTAAAATTCCAAACGTGTAAAATGTTTTATTTGGATATTGTTGTATTTAATATTTTCTATGGGAGTGTGCACTGCATATTCCACTACAGTGTCTCAATATGCAAACAAGCAAAATTAAGACAACTTCAGTATTTGGACACGACCATGATTCAGGCACTTGGTAATGAGTGCAGAACTGGCTGTAATGAAGCTGAACTGTATCCTATCAGCTGCTTCATTTGCAATGGGAGAGCAGTGATATCTCTGAATTAGCAACTACAGTCATCATTACATGAGGTAAACAGATAAGACAGGATTTACTTTCCCTATTTATCTGTCATTAGCTACGAAAGGAAAACCTCACATCTCAGTGAATTTCTCTGCTACAAATAATCAGCTGTTTCCTAAAGGAGATGTTCAGCTGTTCTGACAAGCAAGCACAAGGAGATATTTACCATAGTTGGAGCTGGGGGCTGTGTATTTGGTGCTGGACTTGCGGATGATATTTTCATGGATCTGGCACCATTCGTTTTCATTGTTACACCTAAAATAAAAGAACACTAATTCAAGTTAAATGCTTTCTGCTGAACCATCTTAGAACACAACAGTCACCTTTGCTGTAGAGATAATATGAAAGCTTGTAGGGTCTGGATGAATGAGAGAAATCCCACGTAACTCTTCTTTTTCAAAGTGGAAGGAAAAACCAAATATTCCCTAATAGTTATGTCCTTTGAATGGACCCTTTGGAGCTGGTGGTGACTCTTCTGTCATCAAAGTCGTTGTTCCACTCTTCAGATGATGACAGAATGAAGAAAGCTCTGGACTTTCTATCTGAATTCTGTCTTGAAGAAAATGAGTGCTACACTTCTGTTCAGGATCCAAAGCACAAGATCCAGGAATTTAAGTTCCACTGAGACAGGAATCAAGGAAAGCAGCCCCGTGTTCTGAGGCCACAGGTTACTGTCCCACAGGATGGGAGAGACCTCAGACTGGGGAGAGAAAGGCAAAGAACTGAAGTGACCTTCTTTATCAAGCTTTTACACGAAGGATGAGCCATAAAATCTTCTCTCATGTGAAAAAAATGGCACCTTTACTACAAACAGTGCAATTGGTTAAAAAAGAAAGGAAAAGCAGTATGTTGCTCAAGTCTAACTGCATTTTAAATACATCTGTGCTTTATTTAAATCCCAACATCAAGATTCAATGATTCCCCATAAAGTCAGCAGTTTTTAACTCAGCAGCAATAGTGAATCTCACTTCTCCTGAAAAGCAATTGAATTAAACAGTTCAGTTAAACTTCTGTCCTATCAACGCTTAAAGGTTAAAAAAAAGAGCTAATACTCTAAGCTTTTGGCTCTTAGGAGTTTTGAGAAATAAATCACTTGGTAAAACGTCTCCAAGGATATTACCATTTCCCCCCTTTTTTGCTTCCCCCAAGAGTACAAGATGTCAGCAAAGTCAGGGTAAGACACACACCAGCTCCTCTGAAGACAGTGGGGATGTTTTGTTTTGCTGCATTATGGAACTGAAGACCAGCATGGCAGAAGGAATTCGGGCTCTCTACAAGTAGGAACTGGCAATTTCCTACAGCTTCATTCTTGCAAAACCATGTGGTGCCAAGAATAAGGAGGTAACCCCCAAAGCCTGTGGTGGCACAATTACTGACACCCCCAAATGTCCTTAGAACAGCAAAAGGAACAGAGATAACTTGGAACAAATGAAATACACAGAACATTTCACTTGCTCTGCTGCCCACCTCCTGTAAGTACTGTGTCATTCTGGGAGGAGACACCAGTGCCCACACAGTCACACAAGGCAGATCAGCATGAAGTGACCTTGCAGAACTTCACAGGATGGCAAATTGACTGTAATTGCACTCCCCAAAACCTCTCAAAAACCAACACACAGCAGAGCTAAGGCATTAATGGACAGCACAGCCCCCCGCCAATAATTGTGGTGTTGTGTGCTAATTCAGATCACTCATCAAGAGAAAATAAAATTTTTCTTCACATTATCAACACATTAGAAGTCATTTATCCTACTCCAAATATTACTCTCCTAAAAGCAGAGAGAGAACCTATAGCACAAACTCTATACCATCCTCCCTCCTCACAGTTACAAAAAAATGTGTTAACCTGTGGTGATTTTTTAGTTTCTGTACCAGACTATGGAGTGCAAGTTAAAACAGGTTTCAGCCTCCAATGACCTATTCATACAAATTAACCTGCAACCAAGTTATCCCAAAATCAACTGTAAAGGCAGCTTTGTACCATGTGCCAGTGGAAGCTGCACTTTGCATTTCCTGAGTGCCAGGAAGAAAGATCTCTCAGCTTTGACAGGATGGCCTGGGACACACTTGCTGGGAGGGTGTCTTACTGTGCTCACATTTTACTTGTCCAGATAAAGTACATAAAAGAATCTATTTCTCCTTCAAATAAGAATTTTCTCCTGAGCCATCCACCACCTTTGAGGCTGGCTGGTTGTGCAGCCAATGCACATTTGGAATGTTTTCCATCCCACAGCAGCCCCAGGTGTGAGCAGCTGGGGACAGTAACAACAGGGATGAGAGCTCCTGTCCAGCTGGGCAAACAGCAAAAATGGAATAGCAAAAGGGAAAGGCATTCAGGCATTAACAGCAGAAAAATTTAAGATCTAGGGCTGGAGAAAGAGGAAAAAAAAGATTCTAAGAAAGTAGGGCATACAAAAAAAAAAAGAAATTTAAAAAGTGAATATGGAAGAGAAATGCATGAAGTTTTCAGGGGAATTGTAAGAGGGGGACAAAGAGTAACATTCAATGAGCAAAAAAATTTCATTAAAGATACAAAGGAATACAAAATATTAAGTCAAGTTATCTCAGAAAAAATGGGCTGAAAATTTAAATTCCATCTCACTTTTAAATTATTTTACACATATATTAAAAAGAATAATAAAAGTAAACCTTTATGCTTTTGCATAATGAGCTTATAACTACAGCTGTGGTACTCTATCCTCTTAGGGAGATTTTAACATGACTATGGGATTAAAAAAGAGGAAAAGCTCAATTGTGAGAAAAAATATTTTTCAGACATAAATCTTTAACAATAATAAGGCAAGCTGAGAAAGACTGGTGAAGTAAATTGATTTTATTTTCCCCTCCCATAAGCATTCTCTTGTGGATTCAACAGAAGTCTCCATTGACAGACCATGTATTTGTTTCAGCCTTTGTTAGGTTTTCAGTGTCAAATTTTTGCCAGCTTCTACCTGTGAAAAGGCTTTTCTAGCTGCCTCATTTGTGGCAGCTGTAAGCTTTAGCCACATAGTGTATAAAAGGAATTCTTTTTACTGCTCCTTGAAAATTACAAATACACCTCTCTCCTTACTTCATCTTTATGATGTTTCAGAGCTGGCCTGAGGCATTTTAACAGTAATCAAAACGAGAGCAGCAGGTAAGAAAATCAGTTAAAGGCTGTTTAAGCACTCATATTCCATTTTAAACTTGCAAAGCACAAAACCCTGTCATTTCAATTGTAGCCTATGAACACAAAAAGGCAGGTTAGCTAAAGGAATGTGCAAAGAGAAGATGCAAGAGACAAACCCGTGAAAACTCTGTCATGAAAGACCAGCTAGCAAAGCTGAAAGGAAATGAGCTGGTGCCCCTCAGATATATCCATGCTCCCTCCTGAATATTTCTGCTGGAGGTTTACACAGACTCCTGCAAACAGCAGCAACATAAAAGAATGATGTACAAGCCCAGGAGAGTGATAATAGTGATAAAGAATTACAAACATCCGATTAAAGAGCTGAATTCAGCCAGGGGCTCTCCCTGCCCACGTGAGGAACAGCTGGTGCAAATCTGCTGAGGAATTTGGGCAAAACTGTTGGGGCTCTGGGTGTTGTGAAGGGAATCCACGTTAACAAAACACTGCAGATGGGCAGGAAGAAAAGGGAAGCTCTGTATCCTGTGGTTTTTATCCCACCACTGTACCAAGACTTTGGGTTGCTCTAAAGAGCTGTGTGACTCCACCCGTCACTGACAAAGTCCAGTGTTTCAACAAGGTTTTTATGTTCTATTTTTCAGAAGCTAAAGAGACATTAAATGGGCAACAAAACAAAAATCTAATAAGCAGAATGTTCCATTTATGTAAACGTTCAAAATGCTGCAGTTGCAATACATTAACACCATATCTACAAAGCCAATAGAACTACATAGCCAAAACCCACTGGTCTGAGATAAGCTGAAACTGAATGTGACAAAAGGCCAAGACTGGCCAGATTCCACTGACAGAGAGAAGAAAAATGAGCATTTTCTTCCCTATAATTTGACATTTTTGCTACAATTTTCATAACTTTTGGCAAAGGAAGAATAAAAGAGCTGACTCTGAAAGACTTTTGTTTGGACTTAAGAGATTTCTAATGTATGAAGAGACATCCAAGAATCTTCAGTGAACAGTAAAAGTCATATTTTCATTTAGTTTCCATTGAAGGTCACATTTTCTGCTGCTGAATGCACTCCTCAAAGAATGACAAAATTCCATAACCCACCAAATTATCTTACTGCTCTCAGTAGTGGCCAGAGACCACAAAGCAGTGTCAGCTGTGCCTCAGCCCATCTGCAAAGCAGACCTTGCCAGTATTTATCCTCACTGACAAGGGATTTAAATATTCCCTGCAGTCTGCAGACAGTTTGTCTGTGACCTCTTTATTACAACTGTGAGACCACATTTCATAATAAGAATTTGCTAGTTCAAAGTTCAAAATCACAAATAACTGAAGACAGATTCCTGCTCAAAAAATGTTGATTTGTTTTGAGAATTTTGGTCACATACTGTTGACTTCAGTTGTTTTCTAGTTCTTTTGTTGGTTACTATGAGTGGTAAGGAATAGCAGATGAGGCATGAGTTATTATTCCCTTCATCAGGTGAAATGCAGCACATTTCTTTGGGTTTGAGCTCAGCAGATTTTAAATAATTCACATTAATAAAAGAGCAGCTTTGCAAGTTACATAGATTTGGGCAATATTCAACAACTTCTGAAGCATCTCACACACCTGAAACATCTGTGGATAATATTTGTTATTTTCTACGAGCCGATGGAATAATAAAGAAGCAAAAAACTTCCTTCTAGGAGTTACTCACGTGTAAACTTTGAGCACAAAGTCCTTCTCTTCCTTGATTTCTGAGATGGACTGGAGCACATCCATGATGCTGAGCACTGCACAGCCATAGGGGCGCCGATAGTGCAAATGGGGGGGCCCTTTCTTGGAGTCATTGAGCAACATGCGACCTACAAGGAAGGGGATTCAAACATCAGGGATGGACACACAGCCACATCCTGCCTGCTGTGTTCATTACCCCTCTGAGAACACACCCCCAGGACACTTTCAGCTCCAGGCTGACACTCCTGCCTGGCTCTGGAGGAGCTGGAGTTGGTTTTCCCCCAGCCCCACGTGCTCGGGGATGCTGAGCTGGACTGGCACAGCACCAGGGCTGCCTCTGCAACATCCCCCTCTCCAGGAGCCTGGGGGCAGCTCTGGGAGGGGACAGAGGCAGGACAGCTGCCTCACACTGGCCAAAGGGATGTCCCAAAGCACATGACAATAAAAGGGGAAGGAGGGGCGGGGACATTTGTCACTGCGGGTTTGGCTCTATACAGATTGAAGCCTGCCCTCCTGGCTAGTGACTGGACATGGAGGGCTGATAGGGAAAGAAGGGAATGAATCTTTTGCTTTCCTTTGCTTCTGCTCATGGCCTTTGCTTCATGAGACTGCCTTTATCTTCACCCTTCTTCCATATTATTTACTCCCCAGCTCCATCCTGCTGAGGAGGGGAGTGACAGAGAGGCTGGGAGGGCACCTGGTGTCCACCTGGGGTCAACCCACCACAGCTTTTCCCTCTTCAACTTTTCAAACCCAGAGGTCCACTTGAACCTACACCTCATTCAGCCAAAAACAGTCAAGGGCAAAGTGAACAGTGCCATGTCTGGCCAGCTTTGATTTGTAGCTCCATGACACGTATTTGCATCCAGCTGGGTTGACTACAAATCATCTGTGGATGAGCCAAGAATGTGGCTTCTACTCACCAGTCTGACCCACACAGAGATTCATTGTGCTTCCTTAGGGTGCACTATTTGCACAAATTCTCATTAAGGGAATTCATTATATATTGTATATAATACATTTACTATTATATATTGGTTATTTATCATGTTTGGATGGATCTTTCTTGGAGTGCAGGAAGGAGAAATCTGAGGTACAAAGCTGCTCAGTGATTGACTTCCTATTACTGAGGCAGTTTTTAAATAGATCAGAAGATGCCAAGGCCAGAAAAATCACTGTGATAATCAAAGTGAACTTGTAACATTACACATAATAACTTGCCCAGCCCTTGCATCAAAGTTAATACAGCATCTTTCTACAAGCTTCATTTATCACCTCAAGTGATAACAGAGCAATTCTGATGTGCAGGCTCTTATGACAAGGGAAGTCAGATAATGAAACCCCGGCCTCTCTGACACATCTGTGGCTCTGAAGGCACATTGCCATTCCCAGGACAACACACAAAGCTCTGTTTAGAGCTGCTGTACTTCAGAAAAGATGTCTGTGGCTGGTAATGGATGTGAGCAGTCACTGGGCTGGCAACAGGCTTGAAAACCCTTTCCTTGCAAACACTGCCTGGCCACTCTTCAGTCACCTGAAAACCTGAAACACACGAATAGCACAGCACTACTCACTTGTTTACAATAATACAGCTGAGGAAACTGTCTTTGCTGTTCCTACTATACACTGTTAACATTGTAGGCCCAATATTTAAAATAAATTTTAGACCTAACACAGGTTAAATATGTACTTGCACCACAGAATCCTACAGCAGCAAACAAATCTTGATATATTTTTGTATATAATCAACCCCTGATTTTCTCAATGCGGATGGTCAAACATACTGATGTCCTGCCCTGTAACACAGCTATATCACCAGTAAAAAGATCTCATTTGAATTTTTTAAACATTAAGCAAAAAGCCTTTTTAGTTTGTCCCTCTCCTGTAGATGTGGTGTTTAATCGAAAATTCTATTTCAGACTCAGAAAAACAAAATCACTGTTAAACAGTCATCAGTAACTTTCTAACACTTAGCTCCATATGGTCTGAATGTCAATCAATCTATGACTGAGTTTTCTAAATGTATAAATCATTTCAAAGTCAGCTAATTAAAACATACATTTAAAAATACTTTAAGAGCTCTATTTATTACATATATTTCAAGCATTAAATCATACTGTACCTATTCGGATTACATGGGCAACTATGTACAAATCCCTCTTCATGTCCTTGCTGCTGAGATCCTGAAAGATTGCAAAAAAGAGACATTGCAACATAAGTGCCTGTAACCAAATGTGGATGAAAACTCTGAAATCCCATGTTACAGAAAAGCAGATTAAGATTTTCAAAAATGAGCTTCAAGAAAAACCAAACAACAGGAAAAGGAGAACCTACAGAAGAGCAAAAGGAAAGCTGAATTTAATGAAGACAAATAAGTATTATTGACTCTGAGAAAAAATTCAGAAAATCCACATAGGAGACTTTTCAATAATTCATTACTGCAGCATTTTGCATTCATAAGTCAGAAGCCACCTTAACTGCAATTTCCTTGATATGTTGTAGTTTTCACTGATAACTTCATAAACAAACAGCAACTTCTGAGACATTCCTACTGCAATTTTATAATTTTTTTTACTGACAGGAAAGGTCTAAGAAATGTTTTTCCCTAAAAATCAATTTTCCCTATGCCACTCACCTCCCAGACAAGATTTTAAACAGATACTGTGTACCAGGAGAATATTCATCCTTATTTTAGACTGATGCAAAAAGGCTCCTCGTGCTCTACAGCAACAGCTGCTGCCTCTTTCTCTACTAAGTGCTGTGATCTCACTGTCAGGTACTACTTACACAAAAATTAACTGGAACAGTCTTTGATTCAGATAAAATCTCATGGTTTTCTTTAAAAAGCTCCTCAACTACATGGTATTATAACCACTGTAAAAGGAAATAATGCTATTTTTTATATAAAGAAGGGAGGAAATTTAAACTGTGGACATCTTAAGATCCGTCATTCCTAATCTGAACCAACTTAGAATTAAAACCTGCCTTTTACTGAAAGCTAAAACATGAACCTTAAATCACACAGGGAATTTCTTTCTCATGTGACTTGAGAACCCAAACCTCAGCCAGTGAGATTAAGATGGCAATGCAACTCCAAATTACAATAGAAGATGGCACAGTGACTCAGAACAAGGCATAAAGGGAATTTATCCTAAGGAGAAGTTTCAATCCCTTCCCAGTTGTGTTATATTGCTAAATTACAGCAGGCAAGTAATAAATTCATGGCTGTACCTCCTTGCTCTCTAAAAGCACCTCTGCATTTCCCTGGGCAACATATGCAGGGAGCTGGAGAGCCACTGTCTGGGATGCTGCTAACCAGCACATCTGTCTCTCCAGGGCCAAAAAATGAAGCCACATTAACCATCCTTAGCATTTCCTCCTCGGGCTGGATTCTGCTGCTGCACCAAGAAGGGAACACACTTTCTAGGCTTTCTCCATCACCCAACATACCAGGGTAACATATGGTAGCCTTTATCTTGCATGTCTTGGAGACATGAAGTTACACATCGAAAGGGATTTGACATAGTTTTAATCTCAGTAATGCCTGACAAGACATTTCAAAAAGCAAAAAAACTTGAAGGTAATACTTAGTGCTCGAGAGAGCAATAGATTCCTGAAAATGTCTGTGCTTTGACAGGGGGAATTTTATTACACCATCAGATTACCAGTTCTAATTAACAGCAATTTAAAGATGTATTTTTTCAAAGGGCAGCTGTCAAAACATCAGAAAAAGGCAGGGCATGAACATATTGATGGGTTCACACTTTAGTTGCTTCTCCAATTTCACAAATACACTGTGTCACAGCAAAAGGCAAAAAATGTGGGCACAGATGGCCTTGCATTTCAGTTTGTATAGCAGTGACTTTTCACAAGGCAAGAAATTCTTACTATGACATGGACCAAACAATCAAAAGCCCCAATCTCTGTGAGGAAGTTTTCAGAGAATTCCTCTGCAGAGAATCCATGTACATCTCCTAGGACCAGGAGAGGATAAACTACATTTACTGGTTATTCTTAAGACTGCATCCACAGGGTGGCTATTTCCTGCACCCTTCTGAGCTTCCTAAATGATACTGACTGATACACAACAAAATTTCATTATAACTCTAACTGAATGGCTTTTTAGAAAATCACCCCTAAATTTTCCCAGCTGTACTGGGTATGGAAGAGAGTTACTGTACAATAATGGTTAGTTCTTTACAATGCTGGTTTCTAGAAAGGTCTGCTTGTGTGTTAAAAAACCCAAATATCATCACAACTATCCCCAAACCAATGGAATCAAGGATACCTCTCTGTCACTAATTAGTTATTTAATTCAGCTGCCAGCCTCATAGGCCACAGAGAAAAAGGTATTTAACAAAAATAACAATCTTATACAGTATAGTTACATTTTAATTCAGACCCATGCACAGATTCTAACATGCACAAGGATGAGGTTTCCTGAGCTTTGATCTCCAGAGCAAGCAGTTTCTCACCTTTGCTATGACATGACAGCAGATGTAAAACCAAAGTCTGGGTAATTTTGATATCTTACACAAGGAGACAGCTGAACCCTTTGAAGTAATAGAGATAGCAGAAAAATCCAGGGATCCCTTGAATTATCTAAGATATGGGCTGCTTGCCTTGGGGGAAGATTAGAGTTTTTAAAAAATACTGTGGTATGGTGAGGGAGGGCAAGGAAATAAATAAATAGATTTAAAGTAAAGGTGAACATAAGCTGGGAGCAGACCTGAAAATCACAGAACTATCTTATCTTAGAAGCATTTAATAATTAAGAAATTATGATAAGATAGAACCACTGCAGATAAAATGGTTATTCAAAAGAGCAAATATTTATTGCTCTTTTACTACACACTTTGGAAAGTTATTTGAACACATTGATGAAAAATACCATTTTAGCAGCGTGAGGTTTTTGGCACAGATAATTTCTCCAATTATAATTCCTGTTACATAGAGTATACATTCATTATAATTCTTGTTATGTGGAGTACACATTTGATAGCAGATGAGTGAGAGAGTCTAAGCATCTCCACCAGCCAGTGATGGAGTCTGAGCACCCTGGAGAGCTGAGACTGCAGCAGCTTTGGAATTTTTGCATCGTGACAGGAAAGGGAGCTCAGGAGCTTTCTCTGGTCAGGACTGGGGCTGTACTGGCAAACGTCTGCAATCCCAGAGCTGGCTGCTCTTGGACTAGACTGGCCCTACTGAGAATATGCAGCAAGTCTCTCCTGGAACTGTCTTATGGCCCTGGCTGTAATTTATAATTATGTTTTAAAGGGTGAAAGGGCTGGTTTGCAGATCACCAGAGCAAAACTGTTTCACGGTGTTCACCACACAGAGAGAAACAGGACACTTGTCCCATGACCCCAAGTCATGTGGCATTGGTGAGGCTGGGGAAGTTGGATGCTGAAAATCTTTTCCAAATTGATGAACCTCAGAGGTCAGAAAGTGCCAAAGCTGATGCAAAGTCTGTGCTGCCTTTTGTGAATATTCCTTAGGACAGCTCCTAATGCTGCACTCTAGCCTTTCATCTGACTCAGACATGAACCTTAACCCCTGCTGACCTTCTCTCAGCAGGGCCAGGCTCTGGGTTTCAGTCACCATCTCTGGGGTGGCACTGTGACCTCTGCTGATGTTTAATCAGCTGACAGCACTTCACTGATGGCACCAAAACCAGAACTGCTACTGATGTCAGCATCCAGGTCAGTGCTACTTTTGGACTGCATCTCCTAGATCCAGGTGGAGATAGAACTGAGCATCCTTACACCTGAATCTATTCTGTTCCCTAGGAGGAGGAATTCTGCTGCCTTCCTTAGGGAGAGAAGGGAACAGTGCTGGGGACCATGCCTCGTTCAGCATCCAGCCCTGCCTGACCTCAGACAGTGTAACTGCCAGAAGCAAAGCCCTGCCATCTTTCTTCTTCACTGAAGGTAAAAATACTTCTGCTACAGATCTTCCATCATGTGCAGTAACTAAAGGTGAGTCACGCTGGAAGGTGTTTATCACACTTGAGATCTGAGATTCCTTACAGTTATTCTGTGAGGAGCTGTTAAGTTTCAGTGCCTCCAGATTTTCATATTCTTTCTGAGAAGTAGCAGATAAAATGATGGTCTGACACTTGATTCTGAGGGAATTTTAAATACAACTTAAGACCAGAGCAGAAGGGAATTCTGACAAGGGCAGGTAGGGACAGGACAAGGAATAACACTTGTCTGGTTTTCATTCAGAAAAAAGTGCCTTGTTTTATGTTCAGGCCATCACGGCCTTTTCCTAAGCTCTGTTATCTAAGCACTGCACATCCAATGAAAATATTAAAAATTTCAAACTATCTGCAGGAACAAATGCAAGTACTTCAGAATATTCACTTAGCCATAAAAATAATATAGAAGTACATTCACTTTCTGTATTAACACTTAGTCAAAACTGTAACAAAACTATTTCTGTTCTACTGATTATATTGGAGAAGAAGATCTGAGTTTGCTTCCCCTCAGGAAACCTCCAAGCCCACCCCATGAGGGGAGAAGAAAGGGAGCAGACACGTACTGTGAAAAGTGCACACATTCGATCGATCTTCTCTGGATTCCTGGGGCCTCCGTTCTTGTTTAACCTCACCATGAACCTCTCACTGAAAAAACAAACAATGGTAAAAAAACAATGAGCTTTTCCTATATATAGTTCAACAGAAAAATACTGGTAGATTTGGGTTTTATTCAAAAAAGATGCACTGGTTTCTATAATTTCAAAGTCTATTAAATTGTATTCCCTGGTTTATACAAAATTACACGGAATAGCACAGATTTCTAATAGTAAGTAGTCTGCATGTGAAAACATTGTGTTGATGCATATTCATGATGCAATAACATTAAAATAATGTGAACATAAGAAGCACAGAAGCTGTACACATTACAAGTCCTCCAGGCAAAGGCTAAGGCAAACTTGCTGAGGGGTACGCTGCCTTTGGTAAAACTGAGTTCATTAAAATCCACTCAAAACTAAAAGTTACAAGAATACCAATTAAGCAATCTCCTTCAACATAGAACATTTCTAGAAGAAAGACACTAATTCAAATACATTAAGATTCAATTGATATAACTCTTACCAATCAAATTTAGCAGTCCTTTGATGAATAAAACCAGCACATTTAGCCAGACTGCAAAATGAACAATCCTCACAATGCATGCTAAGACATGGACATTCATATTACTTCTTAAGACAGACAATTTATCTGTACAAGTAAGTTTGATGAGCAGTTTTTTCCCTAGTGTGCAACAGTCCCCTAAGTATTGACCACAGTTTTCCTCCTAGATGTCCACAGAAATAAAAAGAGAGCACATCATTAAATCTTCCAGTAATCACAGATCCTTTCAATCCTATCCAGTACAATTGCATCAATTCCAGTAACCTTCATTTGATACATTTGCCAACATATTATCCACCACTGGCCTGAAGAAAATGAAAGCAGTGTCCACACGACCTCTTTTGGCAGCTTGCTCCAAGGGCCACTCATCCCTGCTGTTAAAGCACATGGGTCATGGGAAATGCCTGATTTCAGTGCACTGCCACTGCTTTTTGTCACCCTGCTGCGTTAGAGAGCCCTTCAGAGAAGCTCATTTCTCACAGGGCAGGGATAGCAGTGATATCCCCACACACAAATAAGCAGTTTAACACTGCTAAAAATCCAAGAAAAAGTGCTGGAATCATTTTGTAGAACTCACCCACAGTGAAATTTTTCAACAGCGTTTCAGGAACAGGTTTAAAGCTGTAAGATTGTAGCAGTCTGATACTGGGACCATTCACCATAAATACTCACACATCTGGGGGTACCACACAGGTGAAGCTGAGCTCCTGCTCATCCTGTGATTTATCATCACCTCTTGGCCATTCCACACAGCTTTATGCTGTCAGGTCATGTGACCTGTCCATTATAAACACTGATATATTTTCAGAACTATTACTTTTGTTCAGATGGTCCTTAATTTTTTCAGCATAACCCCATACATCTCATTATACACCTTGGCATGATAATTTCTGTAAGTTAATGATGCTCAGCAATCAAATCATCCTCTCTGGCTGTTTCACTCTCCCTGTCACTCACTATAACTCCAATCTCCTTGTGTCCCACAGCCCTATTCAGTTATTTTAATTAATTTGCTACTGATGCTTTTCACCTCAGAGACTGCTGAAATGCCACAAAGATATCCATAAGAAACAGACATTTGATGATTCTTTTGAGATGTCAGTAAGTTAAGAACATTGTACCAAATACTTTAATGGCATGGTAAAATCCATTCTTTCAGTAAGAATTTTGTGATGTGTTACATAGAGAGCAGGATAACACTAGAACCTCACAACATTACACTGACAGTCACATTACAACAACATTACATCTTCATAGCTATCTCTATCTACCTAATACATAAATCAATGTGTTACATCCTGTATTTTAAATTTCCAGTAAGATGTAGTCTTGAACTTTCAAAACAGGGTATTTTTTTAGTGTTCTTTCTTCTTTTATTATTATTTCAGCTCTAATGAGAATTTCATTTCCATACAGGAGGCTGAATGCAATACTGTATGCCACAAAATCCTGTGCAGACTGTCCCTCAGACAATGGCAGGGAAAGGGCTGCCAGGTCTTTGAGCTGAGCTGCTTGTATAGATTTCTTTCATTAACAAAGGCTGTATTACTTAGTGTGCTTTTAAAGAACCCAGAGACTTGAGACTCACTTGATGGTCTCTTGCAAGGTTTTCCTCCATTAATAAGTTGAAATATTTTGAAATTTGCAATTCATCTTTTCCTTGCTAAAGCCATGGAGAAAATCTGGTTCCTGACCCCCTATTCCAGTGTTTTTCAAGAAATGAAGCTGCCCCCACCTCTCTCACCTGCCTTTTGATCACCTGTTCCCTTATTTAAGCACCACTGCAATAATAACCTTCCTTTAATTTCCAGTCTTCCCTTGAGTCCTCCTCTTGAGCTTGTGTGAATAAATAATTAAAGGGACTTTGAGCAACTGCAGCATTTGAGAACTGTGGAACAGGAAGAGGCATTTGCCCACAGGAGACCCATGGAGAGGAGGCAGTGACAGGGCAGCAGTGCCAAGTGGCCACCCCAAAGGACCAAGCCAGCTCCAGTTCTCCCTCTTTTCCTTGCACATCACTTCTCCTAAACTTGTGGGTTTGTTTCTCATCTGCAGCATTCCTCTAATCTCTGATATTGCTACTGCTCAAGAACTTTTACTATTATTGTCCAATTCTATTATTATTCTGCTAAGGTCTCACTGGTGCCAATACTGTCAGGATCCCTGCAATGGTCCATGGAATAGGACTGGAACCTTTTTGCACTGGTGAACTCACATGATGAACTAGTTAGTCAGCTGCTCCCCATTTTACAACTGCAAACTTATTTCTATGTCAAAGCAAATCCGGAAGAATAACCCTGTTTCCAATCACCTGAAAATCCACTGCCTTCATCTATCACTGCAGGTCTGTTTTTAGACAAAAATACACACATTTAGGGTCAAGAAACTTAATATCAATTCAGTATCTTAATTTCTTCTTTTAAGAGTTATGTCCTTGGAAAAAATTGAGTCTCCAGTGTGTCTTTTCCTCAAGCTTATCTTTTGCAAGGACAGGGCATGTACAGAATCTAGGCAACTTTATGTCCAGTTTAGTAAGACTGAAATATGAAATCTGAACAAACTCCATGTGGAAATTAATTAAAAACCCAGTAATTATAACTGCCAGATGAGTGGTGGAAATTAAGTATGGGGGGTACTGAGATGCAATCTGACTGCTTGATCCTACTGCTGCCCAACCTCACAACCAAAACCAACACCAACAACCCAATAAAAGTTTTAAGCTATTCTGAATATACACCAAAATCAGGGTTTATCTCATAAAATTAGAGATAAATGCATCATATAGAGAAAAAAAAATATTATTTTACCCTGCTGAGCTCAGACCCAAGACATGCCACATCAGAAGCAGTATCTAAAACAAAAGCTTATTTATTCCTCTTGCTCCTATATGCTATAAGTAAGCTCCAATTACTCTAATTGCTGCATCTCCTCCTGTGCTAATTCACATCATAGTGAAACCACCTCTTGTGCAGCACTAAGCCAGGGTTTGCAATCATTCTCATGATTAGTAATTGCTATAGCTCCTCAAATATAAGAATCACTGCTCTAACAAGCAAAGTCAAACAGCTTCTTGTTCATTCACTTGAAAAGGAGGAAAAATGAAAGGAGTGTAGTGTCTCACTTCTTGGCTGCCCCAAAGTGACTGAAAAGCAGGACCATACTGAACTCTGTAGAAAGGAAGGAAGCCATCAATAGTTTGGGATGTTACGTTTCCAGCATGAAAAAGGGGGCAAACAGGGACAAAATTTACTGTTGGGTGAGCAGAGTGGCACTATGCCCACAGGGAGTTTTTGTTGTTGAGGTTTGTTTGTGATGTCCTCTGCACAATGTGTGAAGATGACAACAGAAGGAGAGGGCTGGCAAAGAGCTTGGGCTGGACTGGTGAGCCCCTTGTATTTATTCAAGGACAAGTTTCATTACTGGGGGTGTTTCAAGGCAAAAATCCTGACTAAGCATCAATTTGGGAATGTAGGTACAGGATTAATAAATGCATCATGCTGAAGCTGTGGGAGTATGCAGAGAGGCTGCAGATCAATTTTCTGTTTGAATTGGAGACTGGTGATAAAGAACATGGATAAAAAAATTAATTCTTTAACAAAGTATAGGAGAGTGGTTTTCTGAAGCAGGGAACAGAACCACATTATTGTTTCAATCTCCTTAGGCAAAAACCTCACGTCTCATACCCTTCCCTTGCCTTAAATAATAGTCCAGCAGCTACTTCTCCCAGAAACAAAACCTCCTTCAACTCTCTTCATTCCAATGTACCACTGAAAGGGAAAAGGTACAAATGCTCCCTAATTTTTCTTCTTTTCTTCAGTGCTTCTTATTTCCAGAGAAAATAGGGGAAACACTGAAAACCCCCAATATAATTAAAAATACCTCAGTCCTTTCTCAAAAGGTGTATTTAATTGGATTTGCAGAATTTAGCATGTGACCAACCTCTGCCAAGAACCCAGGTTATTTTAAAAATAGATATTGGTCCATGATACACATAGAATTGCTCAGGTGGAGGGGTAATGTGATAGCAGAAAAGATCATATAACAACTTGTATTTTAGATTTTGATCTTGGTGTCTCCCCAGGTTTCTTTCTGACACTTTTATTACCATGCAAAACCTTACCTGAATGCAAAATACAAACTCAGGAACAAAAATCTGAAAATGTTGCTACATAAGCCAGAAATTTGCAGGAATAAGCTACAAACACTTGTCTAGCTAGGACAGTTCATCTCCTTTCAGTCCTATTGGTTTAAATAATAAACGATAAGCATGATATTATTTCATTTCTCCCCTGCCCCCCTCCCCAAAAAATCTCTAGTCTCTTCTTTAAAGAAAGTTAATATGCCTGACAATAATTCTAGAGTAACATCTGAGCTGGCATTGAGCACCATAAACATTTGAAGATGCTACTGTAAAAGCACCATATTTTGTCCCAGATAAATCTCAAGCTCCACACAGGCTATCCAGGAGAGATCTTGGGATGAGCTGGTCACTCTATGGCAACTCAACCTTGCCAACATTTCCTTTCAAAATATCCCAGTCTTACTGTGCACACCACATTTCAGGCAGTTTCTTCATCAGTGCCATCAAACACTGCATTCTTCCTGCTCCTGTGTGTACAAGCTCTACAAGGACAGTATGTTGACCAGATGAATGGAATTATGTTAGGAATTACTGGTATAGGATCAAAGCATTTTCTTAAAGCTGTAAAAAAAGGAGCTTGTTACAAAACATCAATTAAGTTAGGAGAGAAACACAACGAAAGAGATCCCTGGGGCTTGGTGGGAGAGAAAACTGAACTGCAGTCTCAAAACCTTATAGTTTGGACAAGCTAATATTTGCATGGTTTAACTTGGGAAACTGTTCTGTATGAAAGAGGAAGTGCACTGACCCAGCAGAGCAGAAGTTTTAAAGCCCCAAGGCAGCAGCTTTTCAGAAAGCAATTACTGCTCCCCACCACCCTGTTTGGAAGCTAAAGGAAAACTGGGCTAGACTGGCCTGGCTTTCCATTTGTGCTGCACCCTGCAAATACAGCTACTATAACCACATGAGGTTTCCCATATTTGCTTGCACAACTCCACACAAGGAAAACATAAGGCTTCTTTTCTTTCCATTGGCCAAACTGGAAATTGGAATTTGGAAATTTGTCCAGATCTCTCGAGTTTGTCAACTCCAAGAATATTACCAGTGTCAGTGATTGAAATGGTCATGTCAGGACAGCACTGCAGCCTGATGCTTTTCAGAACACCCTGGAGGAACTTTCTAAAAAGGAAACAAGCCTCGCTTCAGGCCTTCTGAACTTTATTTCATGAACATGGTCCCATGTTCATGAAGAAAGCATGTACCTATACTGACATTTTAGTGATTTCCCATTGTGAAAAATAATGGGTTTTACTCTTGAAAGATGATTTAATAAGTAGGAGTATCCTCTGAAAAAGCTTTTCAAGTTTATTTTCTGTTCAACATGATTATCTTTTAGAGTTGCTAATTTTTGCTTATCCTCTTGGGATAAAATCCAGATCCTTACAGCTGCTGTAAGGTTGGCCTAATAACAAAATGTCCCAGAGCTCCACAGAATGAGTCTCCATGCTCAGTGTGAGTGCAAGAGGAAGACAGAGCACATACAGAGAATGGACCCATGTCTGTGAAGAACTCAATTCCCACTTCCAGTGTAAAGCAACAGCATCTCCCAGATCCCAGCAGTGTTTGAGCAATCCATCATTGATAGTGGTCACTGCCAAGCCCTGGAGACAGCAGCATCACCTCTGCTGAACTTTCAGTTTGCTCACTGTCTCAACAGTGACTCATAGATGATTTAAAAATCTTCCTTTTCAGGCGAGCGCTCACAGAGCGTGTTTGGTTTTTCCCCTTTTCTTTTGTTGGGGGAGGCAGGAGAGCTCTTTCCCGAGCTGTGTTATCCTGCAGCTCTGCAATAACCCCGCTTTTACAAACGACCGAGGCACAGTACACTGCTTTGGTTTATGGAGTGTATTTTATAAAGACATCTTAGAGAAAAGAACACCAAATCTGTGAGGGAAATGAATCTGGCCCTGAGAAAACGGCTCCAAGCAACACAGTTTGTTTCCCAGCAAATTCAGGCTTAATGCTCATGAATTATTAAATTACCACATTGGCGAGAAGCCCTGGGGGAGGATTACAGAGCTTACAGTAAGACTGTTACTGCAAACACTGGGTTTCCATGGAAACAGAAAATAGTGACAATAACTACCTGTCATTTCTCTTGCCACATTCAAGGGAAAACCACCAAAATGTTAGTGTGTTATTGAGGTTTGCAGGGGAAAGGGAGCTAAGCACCAATTACATTCTCCTTGGCTTCTCATGACTCTGCCACACTTGAACATTCGACACCATCATGAAGATTTTTCTGTTATTTCCATCGTGAAAGGTACATATTTTGATCCCTGAAAGGAATTCTGTCAATTAGAAAAGGCTTCTATAAAAAAAAAAGAAAGAAAAAAAAAAGAAAAAGAAAGAGACTTCAGTCATCTAGAGCAATTCCCCAGGGATGGTGATTTTAACTAATGGAAGGCAAAGCAGGCTGACCTGCCAGGTGGCAGGTGAAGGAAACTTTGCAGGGAAGACTTCTAATTTTGGATTACAGGTATTTTGTAGAATAAGGATTTTATCACCATGTCTACCATGGAAGGACCTAATGTTTCTGAGGTCTGATACAGAAGCTGTCACACTTAATTCTTGCTCCACAAGAGCTTTGCACAGGACAATTTCTGTCAGGAACACAGAACTGGCTTTTGAGGGGGAATTTTGCTACAGAAAGACCTCAAGTGTAATGAGAGGATTCCATACACTGGGCCTTCCTACAGACAGAAAATTACTTGGAAGTGCTTTCTCTGTGCTCACTTACACATTTAAACAGCACAGATTTCCCTGCTGCCCCTTGAGTGAGCAGAATTTCTTCCAGCTGTGTGTGTTTATGACACACTGTCATTCCTCACCTGCAGGAAAAGGGAAGAAGTTCCAATGCCTGCAACTCATTGATTTCTTCCTGTTAACAACTAAAAAATCAAAACAACTCTACAGAAAATTCTCTATCCCTGACTATTTGTACATCATATTTGACCCCCAACCCAAAAAGCTCCCACTTGTGGGGAAAGGAGGATGGTGGTGGTGAGAAATACAAAATAAGATGGATATCTGTAAAACTTCCTGCTTTGGAACAGCTACATATTAATAATTCCATAGGAGCTAGGAAAAATAGTAATTTTGTAGAAAATAATTAACATCTTTAATAATATCACTTACATCTCTTACAGCAACTTTCATATACCAATCCAGACAGCAGCAGTTTCTTTTGCATACACTATTAACAAGGCAGAGAATAAACAGCAAAAACAGGCAAGTGCAGATTCCAGAGAGAGAGATCCCAGGAATGAAAGTCAGCAACCAACAGAGAAAATGAAAATGCATTACTCCTCCTGCGTTCTTTTCTAAAAATCTACCCACCAAAAAACCTTTTAAAATACTCCACAGGTTTTGTCTTCAGTGATGACAAAACTTGTGTTTTTCAGAAGCTCTATATTCTATCAGAAAGGCTCTTTGTCCCAGCTGTCTGTGTGCAGCAGACTTCACAGATCTTCCATGGTCACTGCAGTGACCAGAACAAGGCCATTGCTGTGGGCAGCAACATTCCTTAATGTTTGTTGAGGTTTTGGGGAAGTTTGCCTCGAGCAGGATGAAAAACTCATGCTGCTACCATTACTATTGCTATGAATTATCTATTACACAAAACTCAGATAAATACTTTCCTTGAAATACTAAAGCCACAGGAAACTAAGGTACAGGAGGAGCTGATGGAGGATTAGCTATTCTAACAGATCAGATTGCTAGAAGACAGGTAAAAATTGAAAGATGGGCTTTTTTCATTACTAAGCAGAAAAAAACCCTAATTTGTTGGTAAGGTTAATCCATGGGAAAATTTTCTGAATATTAAAGAAATAATTTGGTGTGATACAAAGTTATTTTTTTTCCCAGCAGACAAATCATTATACTGACAGCGAATGAGATAACTTTTCTATTTTAAAATAGCTATGCTATTAAAAATATAACAAAAGGAAAATCTAGCACATATTCACAATTAAAATGAAAATACAATTTTCTACTTCTTTACATAGCAACTGGCAATAAAGGAACAGGATAATATTTTAAAGCAATTAACTGGGAATAAATGCCCACACATTGTCCCAGTATTCCTGGAGCCATTACTTGAGAAAGAAACAACAGAGAAAGGATCTTCAGGTCAGTCCCATATTCTGAAAGAGAATGCAGTCAGACTGGTTTGACACAGTTTTTACTGTGGATCCCTCCACATTAATTAACAATTTCTCTTTCAGCTACTCAACTTCAACCATATTTATCTACCCAGTGACCCTTCTTTCCTTTTTCTGACCTTATTAATGCCAGTCTTGCTCTTTTATTTCACCTGCCCCACTCTCTCCACTCCCAGCTGCCAGACCTCCCTCTGCCTGAGCAGAGCCTGGTGTGTAGAACTTGTGCAAGTTCTACAGCCCTGGTTTGGGCAGGCAGAGATGCTCTGTACAGGTGCCCCTGCATTAAGAATGTTGATCCTGCACAAGGACTCAAAGCCCTTCTTGGACAGGACTTGAGGGAAATTTGCCATTGCATTTCACAAATTGGCTCAGTGTTTGAAATGGAAGCTCCTGAGAGTGGTAATTGTCTGCATTAGCAAGTGCTACAGGAAAATTATTCAAGATGGCATGTGTAAGCACAATGTAATTTTAGCTACACTGTTCCTGCTAACACTTTTTTAGCAGCTGATATACATTCCTATTGACAGTTTAAAAGTAGAAAAAAAAACATGGCTAAATGATGATGAGAACCATGGAGCTAAGGGCCATCATTAAATACAAACAGAGATGAGGGATTCTTGTCAAATTTGTCAAGGTAACCTTCAGCAGCTTGGTACAGATTTGTATTCTGACGTCTGAATCTTGAATACTGTGTCTCAGAAACTCCTACTACAGAAAGAGCAAAAATCAAATCCCCTGCAAATTCATCATTTCTAAATCCAGTGTTTCCAAGTGGTGCATTTCATTTTACTCAACCTAAATGCTGGCACAAACATTTTATTTTTACAGACTCCCCTGGTCACTCAAGTGCAGTTTTGTGACTTCTACAGGACCAGGTTGTACAAGAAAGTAGCAGCTTGAGAAAACTTCTAACACTCACACACTAGTTAAACCAAATCCAGTTTGGTCATGCCCCAGAAATTTACTTGTTTACAAAGACACATTTATATGGACAACAATGTTCTCTAATATTTTTATCCCTTTAGTATCTTGAATTATTCACACATTTGTCCATTGATTTTTATCACAGAAAATAATTTGGCTGGAAAGTGTCCCAAGATCCAGAGATGAGTTACAAGTGGGAAATCAGTATCTCCATTACCTCTGCAGTTACCAGCAAACCCCACTGCAGAGCAGTACTAACAGCCAAACATTGCCACTGAACATTTGACTCAGCCCTGAAAAATAGGGGCAGATGATTTTATGTCAGATGACTTTTGAGCAGCCGAATCCAACCACCCTGCTGTAGACCCAGAGCATTTTTTCAGCCCATAATTATGTTTCCAAACCATGTTTCTCTCCAGAGAACTGCTTTGTCAATGGTGCTAAATCCTGAAGAGAAGACTTGGGACAGACTGTACTGCTCACATTCTCCCCACCACCCACCCACAAAATGAGAACATTTCCACAAAAAACATCTTTCCGTATCACCTATTAGCAAGAGCTTTAAAGAGCAAGCTTATGGTTTTTTTTCTCATTTTGGCTACTGCTTTGAAATTTTAACACTGAAAGAGATGTTTCCCAATCAGACTCCCAGCCTGTGTTGCAGTGGTTGCAATCCTGGCTCACCCCAAAGACATGGCAGATATTTAAAAGAGACACTGCAGAGAACACCTGGTCTCACAACAAAAGGTTTGAGCACTTTCTGTATGAGAAATGCCCACAAGGACTTCCTGAGTGACTCCCATCAGCAGCACCACGGGCACTCTGCACATCTCCCAAACCCCCAGTCATGAGGAGGTCGGTGCTAAAATGGGAATGGCAAAGGCTCAGTAAGTACAAGGAGGCAGGTGGAGGATTTACCAGCAGAAATATGCACAACACCATTTTCCATGCATAATTTCTGCTTAGGCCCCCAGATCTTCAAATTCAATCACATCAGAGCTTCTCTTTTGTTCTGTTCACTCTCCATAATTAAGGATATTTCTAGATGACAAGAAAATTTTAAATCCCAGTGGTGTGTAAAATAGGGTAACTGGTTGAAGACGCAGGCAGAATGAAAAACACACATGTTTAAACATAAACTTTATAAAGAAAAAGTAAGACAGAAATTTATTTATCCTTTTCCATACTCAAAAGGCTGAGGGAACTGGGATTGTCCAGCCTGGAAAAGAGAAGGCTTCAGGGTAACCTTGTTGCCCCTTCCAGAACTTGAAGGGAACCTACAGGAGAGATGCAGAGAGACTCTTTACAAGGGCTGGATGAGAGGACAAGGGGGAATGGCTTCACATTGAGAGTGGGTTTAGATGAGGTATCAGGAATAAATTCTCCCCTGTGGGAATGGGGAATGGTGCCCAGAGCAGCTGGGGCTGCCCCTGGATCCCTGGCAGTGCCCAAGGCCAGGCTGGACATTGGGGTTGGAGCAGCTTGGGACAGTGGGAGGTGTCCCTGCCATGGCAGGGGTGCAATGAAATGACCTTTAAGGTCCCTTCCAACCCAAACCATTCTGGGATACTACAACAGTTAGTGGATTTACCAAGCTCATTTTCAGCAAAAAAACCCACTATCATACTTCTGAATGTGTCATTTTTCTAAGTTATGCATAATTCTATGCATTTCTGAGAAAAAAGTTATTAAATAGGTATCTAAACCTTCCTGCTTTACTGAATTTAATTTATTTTCACCCATCAAAATCATGCTAAAAATGTCAAAAATGTAAATATATCTCTTATTTGTTGGATCTTTCCAGCACAAATAACACTCTGCATCCCTTTGTCTACCAGTTTCCTCTAGAGCAGTTACACCCAGCCTGTATCTTTTCATTTTATCAAGTTTAATACTTCTCCTCTGTTGAGGCAGGACATGCATTGCCATATAACAGAACAAAATTAGTCAGCTCTGATGTGATTTGTGCTTGTTTTGCTTACCATTTTTGTTAGCTTCTTAGTGCTAACAAGTAGTTTATTTGCCCCACAACTTTTCACATTTGTCATCAGACTGCAGCTGACCTTCTTAGGGAGATTGAGGCAAAACAGCCATTAAATACTCCAGCTATCTTGGAAACATCTGCTCATGGCTTAATGTCCCCTTTAATCTGTTCAGTTATTTCTTGATTTGAAAAAAGGGTTTTTTGCTGGTAAAGCATTATAGAATTTGTTTTTGTCCTTGATGCCCCCTGGTAGTTGTATTTTTTCTACAGGTTTCTGTCTCTTCCAATCCTTGTTTGTGCAATTTCATTTATCCTTTTTTATCCCAACTCCATTTCACCACAGGACATGATACAGACTTTCTGTTGTTCCCATATATTTAATCTTTCCTTCATACTGATGCAATTTGCTTTTGTGCTCTTCATCAGTATCACTGAGAAGCAGACAACTCTCCAATGTCTTTTCTCCATATCAGTTTACCTGTGTCTGATCTTTATTGACACCATCCTCACTGAGTTCACCATCTTTACAGTAACATTTTCTTTGCTGCCTTTTTGATGTTACTCTCAACTCAATCATTCCATGAGCATTCATGCCATGGTATGTCTCACAATGGGATATAATTACTGGGTATAATCCAAACTGGATCAATTATCACATCATTTCCCAGTAACTTCCACTTAGCAAACAAAGTGAGGTATTAAAGATGAGTCACAAAGTTGCTAGACTAGTGGCTTTTGTATGCAAGAAAAGAAGAAACCCCAAATACTTTAAACCAGACAAACTTTAATCCCCTTTTATCTGAGCCTTCAAGTTCTATTTACTTACAAGTATTACCTTTTCTATTTCTGTCAGACTAAAACTGAAGTCACTTTTTCCTTGTGTTTACCTCTAGGTCTGACCCCTCTGATGGCAGTGATGTTATTCCTGCTGTCCATAGCTCCCCACTGTCATCCTTTGTCTGTTCCTCCTTTGCTGACAGCCATTAACCACAGGAATATTTTTGTATTCAGAACCTGGGAGCCATCTCCAATGGCATTTCAGCTGCACCTCCAACCTTCTGATTGCCAATCCACACCCGGTGCATGCTGTTACTTCAGCCCTTGAAAAACACTGGAATTTTCAGCAATTCTTCACTTCACCTGCCTGGGAAATAACTCTTGGCAGCAACAGGTTCAGGGAGGTTTGTAATCCAGCACATGCCCAAGGCAGTAATGCTGAAAGACACTCAGCCTCCAGTGTGAGCTGCTTGGTTAAGAAATTTATCAACCTCCAGACTATTTCAGAAGTCAATTTGTCCCTTTCATTTAGAGTGCAGTGTGCAGAAGCCTTGCTTGCCTTTTTTACCTTAATGTACTATTTCCTGAGAGGAAAGAAAATGTTTTAAAGTAGATATAAAAACATAATTCTAAATTTGTAGCAATGTGTTTGTGTCTGTTTTCTGGTTTCTTCTACAAAACAGAACTCAGCCTCGTTACATATTTCTTCCCCAACACTCTTTGGGATATAAGAAAATGTAAAAATTATGTTGTTTGCACCACAGCAGACCACTGATGCTCAATGCAAAGAGCTAAGCAATAACAACTGTTTGCACAAAAAAACATTAGTGTGTATATATTTAAATTTGCCTGAACCACTCTTTGTGCTTTTTCTCATTACAACTATTATTTGCTTTTTTTTATCACTGGCAAAACCCTTTCCTTAAGGTTCTCCACTCAGTGTTTACCTATAAACTGCAACCCAAAACAGTTTGTCTCCTTTCAAAGCAATTTCTGCTGGCAGCAACTGGTCTGCCTGTCCCTTCCTCTTCCTGGCAGCTTTTCTCACCTAAATTATTTAATATTTTACTCCTTTGCAATAGGAACTAGTTAGGTAAATTTTTTTGGGTTGGTTTTCCATTTTCACCTTTCCCTCTTAACAGCTATTTTCTGGTAATTCTCTCAAGAGAGTAATTATAGGCATGTCCTAAACTACATCAACTGGAGTGTCCAAAGAGCTGCAGAGATGGGAAGGGTCTGGAGGGGAAGCCTTAGGAGGAGCAGCTGAAGGGTCCTGGTTTGTTCAGCCTGGAGGAGACTGAGGGGAGATCAGGGTACCAATCCCTGCTCTCTGTGCCCAGGGACAGCAGGGAAGGACTGGAGCTGTGTCAGGGAAGGTTTTAAGCTGGATATTAGGAAATACTATCAAGTCATAAGAGCTTTTTAATATCTCCCCAGATTTTAGTGGGGTATACTCTGAAGAGATACAAAACTGTTCTCACTTAATGTGAGCTTTCTTCCAAAGAGAGGAAAGAACATTGTAAGGCTCTTTCCTCACGTTGAAACAAATCTAAATCTAACTGCTGAAAACTGGGAGAGTTTTGACTACGGCAGCAAGGGACTGTCAGGACATGCTTTTACCAAAACTCAGAGCACTGCACAAACATGGTGTTCTTCAGATCAGACCAAGCTGCACTTGCAAAACTTCCAAGACACAAAATAAATGCTGCAATGCCCTTCTACATACTCTGATGTTTTCAAAACACATGCTTGTAAGAGAAAAAGCCAGCCCATCTCATGTTTGCTAACACTGGCACCAATTAGTTCAATAAACCGAGAGCACAGACACAGGGATGAATGTTAGGAGTTTATGTTGAGAGCAATACAACAGTGAGAAAAAGGTATTTTGTGGCAGGCCTGGAAGGCAAGGAGTGGAGGAGAGTTACAGAGGCACACAGCAGTCCCTTCTCAAACCAGCCCCACAGCCTGGCCCTGTCATTATTTGTGCTTCTTAACCAACAGCCCTAAGGAGGAAGCAACAAGACACCAAGACCTTCTGTAACGTCTGGAGGCAAAGTCAGAAAACTAAAAAAATTCAACTATTCCGTGCCTTTAATGCTTCACTAAATTTCCTATGCAAAAACCAACACTTCTGATATTCCCAAATAAGGATTGCAGGGCCAGCAACTCATGATTTACCAGCTCTGTCCTTCCAGCTGGGCCACAAGAATACACCACATGTTTATCTCCAACTCTTTTCCTAGGAAGCTTTTTAGCTGTTTGACAAATTCCTACCTGATCTGTTTGCCTTCCCGGACATCGTACAAAGAAAAAAAGACATCAGTGTCCTCTCCAATGGTGTTGTAGGTGAAGCTTTTCAGGCTGAGGAAGAAGTGATGAGGCACTGGCATCCGACAGGCTTCTCCGTGCCGCTGACGGATTGTGTCCACCTGATCCAAACCAGGGAGAACCATTGGCATTTCTACATATTCTATATTATGTATTCTATATACTTCTATGTATTCTATATACTTCTATGTATTCTATATATTCTTCTAAATAAAGGACACCTGACCAACTTGACCATTTTAACTGAGAACCTGCTCTCCTCTCACCATCAAGTTTAATCTCAAATATATTCTGCCTCAGATATAGGTGCTAGATTGAGCTTTCTGTCTCTATTTATAACACTTCTAATTTGAATGGACTGAGGAAACTGGGATAGCCAAGTAGATGCAAAATAAATAGTTTATGCATTGAAAATCTGATTTTATCAAATAAACCAAGTCAATCCTATTTCTCAAATTTTGCCTTGATTCTGGTACTGAAAATGAATTTTAAGACTGGTACTGCAGTGGTTCCTGATGATTTCCATTTAAAGCAGATGGACTTCAAAGCATTTTTAGTAACATTTATTCCATTATTTCTTTTGAGCAGCTGCAATGCACTTATAGAGGTCATTTATGTGGCCAGCAGGGCAAGGGCAGTGACTGTCCCCCTGTACTGGGCACTGCTGAGGCCACACCTTGAATCCTGGGGTTTGGGCCCCTCCTGTCAAGGAAGAGCTGAGGTGATGGAGCCTCTCCAGGGAAGGGAACAGAGCTGGGGAGGGGTCTGAAGAATAAATCAGATGAGGAGCAGCAGAGGGAACAGGGGGACTCAGTCTGAAGGAGGCTCAGGAGGGACCTTACTGCCCTGTGCAGCTCCCTGAGAGGAGGTTGTAGCCAGGTGGGTTTGGTCTCAAGGAAAATGCACCAGGACAAGAGAAAATGAGAAAAATTCTCCACTGAAAGGGTTGTCAAGCACTGGAACAGGCTGCCTAGGCTGGTGGTAGAGTGACAATCCTTGGAGAGATTTAAAAGATGTGTAGATGTGCTGCTCAGGGACAGTTTAGTGGTGGGCTTGGCAGTGCTGGGGGAACATTTGGACTTAATCTTAAAGGCATTTTCCACTCAAAACCAATCCATGATTTAAAACCAGGCTTAGCAGGCTAGTTTGTCCTGCAGGTATAAAAAAACTTAACAAGGGTTGATAACATGAGCAATCAATCAAGCCAAATAGTAGAAAGATTTACAGCTTGACTCAACATATCAAGATCTATTTACAGCAGTGAATGCTGAGGCGGCCAAAGAAAAAAGAGTATAAGCAAATGTATACTCTCAGTTTTTATAACCCTTTACATCTATTCATGCTGATCTTAATAAACAGGTTGCATGAATATCCTAAGTTCCCTATGCTCATCTCCTCTGAATGCACAGAGAAGTACAGTCTAACCAAAAAAAATCTTCAAATTTCCAGACTTGCAATTCAGATTTGAACTGGTTTAAAAGGCATTTTGTTCTGGACTTTAAATTAAAGCCAAGGAAATCCTCACTCCTTAAAGACAGGTACCTGTGGAAGCCCAGATCTCTGTAAAGATCAAAGCCAGATTCCATGCCCAGGACTGGTTTATATCCAGCACAGAAAGGATGTGTGGAACAGAAGCCACTAAGCCACGTGTTAGCAGGGAGGCAGAGAGAAGAGACACAGGGGCACAGTGAGGCTTTTGATCTCACCACACAATTGTATCTTTAAAGAACAACAGTTACAAGCTCAGGAAAAGAGGCCTAAATGGAATGTGAAGAAGTCCTTACTGACTAAATTACTTGGGAATCTTCTGAGGAACTGTTCTATGGGTAAGGACTTACACAGTAACCTCCATCATAACTTTACCCACATCACCAAGAACTTAAAGACAGCAAAAAATTCAAACGTGGATGGTATTTACCTGTGATGTGCTCTGCTGGACACTGTGTCTACTTGACAAATGCTGTGGAGATACAAAATAGTAAAATTGAAACCTTTTTCAAAGTAAGAAATATTTACATTATATTTCTGTAGCATTGGAGCAGCAATTAAAAGAATATGACTTTCAAGATTATTACCAACTTTTCATGCCTTTTTTTCCCAGTGTATCATCACTCACAAGACCACTTGCTTTCCTAAAGGCTTTTCTCAGTTAAGCTGTTGCTTTATCTAACTATTTGAATTTACAGGGGGTATTTACCTTAGCTTTTAAAGTAAATAGCTGTCACAAGTTAGCCAGAATTTCAAAAAGAAATGCTATTACACTGTTGGAAAATTTCATTATTCTGTGTATTCTCTGTCTTCTCTTGCAAAATGGGAAGATAGCTCACCACTAATCATCACCTGGTATATTGTCTGTGGAAAAATGCATTTGTTAAAAAGCACAGACATCTAGAAAGAAAGATGGATTTTAGACATTGTTCAACATTTTTGCTCTAATAAGAAAATGAAATCCTGAAAATTGGTTAAAGACTCTTCTACAATTTCAGCTGCCCAACACATGTAAAGAAGAATTAGTATAAAGCACTACATGTCTAAAAACTCAGAGGATGTTGCTGTATTTAAAGCCTTTTATGCTAGAAGGAGATGTTATAATCAGAAAATGGACTGCGAGGCTCACTGAAGCCATTTAATCTCCAAAGGGAGATTTAAATACTAATCCAAATTGAAAAGGTTTCAGAGAGCTTTAAAAAAAATCATTAATGATTCTGTCATGCCTTTCCCTGCACATCATCTCAATATTAACATTTTAAATCAAAATATTAACATTGACACTGCCACACACTATTAAATACTCTCCTCATTCACCCCCATCTTCCTCCTTCTATTACAAACCCAACATCTTATTCTGACCAAACATTTACACTCTATATCAAAATCAGCAGATGTGTTGACAAACACGAAGCTTCAAAGGAGGTGAAAGTGGAAGATTATCCATAAAAGGTATTTGTAAATACTCTTCAACAACTACACTGTCTTTCACACAGAACACAAGCAAGACTTTTCAGCACAAAAGGAGCGATACTCTTCATGATGAGAATAAACCAAGGAGGTGCTGGGGTGCTGAGGGAGCTGGCAGAGGTGCTCACTGAGCCACTTTCAATCCCTCTGCAGCAGTGTGCCCAGCTGGCCAAGGACACCTCTGTATTTGACAGTGGTGATGCCACATCTCAAATTCTGTGTTCAGTTTTTGGCCCCTCACTAGTGGATCAGCTCTTAGGGAAAATTTTGTCACCCAAGGCATTGTGAAGCACTGGGACAGGTTGCCCGGGGCAGTGGTGGAGTCCCCAGCCCTGGAGGGATTTAGAAGATGTGTAACTGTGCCACCTGGGGACAGCACTTGGTGGGGCCTTGGCAGTGCTGGGGGAATGGTTGAGCTCAATGATCTTAAAGGTCTCCCTGAACTGAAACAATTCTGTGACTCTAAATGGCATATTTTGACATCTGTTTACATTCACAGTTATAAAAGTGTCCTCTTTCACACTCTCAGTAGAAAAATAATGATCTCCAGCTCCATTGTTTGTGTAACTATTTCATCATCCACTGAATGTTAAAAGCCTTCAAGTTGGCTGAGTTGCCCATTTAATCTTTTTGTCACCTGCAACCACTCAGAATTAGCTGGCATATAAAAGACCAGTTATTTAAGCTACTCAAGGTGTCCTGATTTATTTTGATTAAATAAATCTCTAAATCCAAGTAAGAAAGTGAGACACTCAAGCAACACAAACATAAGAGGTGGTCTGAAGAGATTCCTCAGCAAACACTGCTGCGTACAGAGGGTACACTGAGGTAAATCTATAACAATAACTGGCAAAAACCTCAGGTTTTAAATTGTTCCACAACCAAAAGATTAGATTTGACTAACTCTCTGCTTTCATGCTTCAGGACCGCATTATAAAAATGCAATCACTGACTAAGTTAATTTATGTGTCCTTGCCTCTGGCCAGGCAAAGTGCCCAGAGGGTATGTGCCATTTTTGGGTACTTGGATGGGAGGGTGACTGAAAATAGCCAACATGGTTTTATCAGGGGTACATTATGCTGGATCAAGTGGTTCCCCTGAGGTAAAATAACCAAATCAGTAGGTGAGGGAAGATTAGTGGCTGCTGTCTCTCCCCAGCTCGGCGAGGTCCTCAGCACGGTCTCCCACAGCATTCCTGTACCCAAGCTGTAAACTTACACCTGCATGGGCAGACTAAACTGCTTGGTCAAAGAACCCAACAACCAGCAGGATTTCCATGCTCCAAAGGCAGTGGCTGATGGTGTGAATTCTTTGGGGGTATGTCCTGAGACCTCTGCAGCCTCAAATTCCCAGATGATCCTACACTGGGGACAGCAGACTGGCAGGGTCCTACTAAAGCAAGCCAAACATAAGTCAGGGGAGCACTTGGGCAGAAGGGACATTTAACATTTTCCTGTTTCTGTTACCAGGGATGAATGGAGCCAGCAGACTGAGAATAACATTTATTCCTTTTTCCTCAGCACTGAGTAAACTACAGCTGAACTACTGCACTCAGCAAAGGCCAGTGAAGCAGCACAAGGGGTCTGAGGAGGATGGAGGGAATGCAGCATTTTGAGTCTGGACAAGAGAAGGTTTGTAGTGACCTGTGGCAGCCCTCCTGTAGCCATGAGGCTCCCAGCACGAAGAGCAGCGAGGCTCTCCACAGAGCTGCACAGCAGTTTGGCCAAAATACTGTGGTCATCAACCTCAACATGGGCTGTCCCAATGCTCCAACAAGGAAAACTCTAACTCCATCAGGGCAGCCATTAGAACAGGGATCCAATCCTTTCCCTTGAGGAATTTCAACATCCAACTTCACAAAGCACTGAGCAGCCTGGTCTGAATTCAGTACTGACCTTGCCTTGAAAGCAGGAAGTTTGCCTAGACCTCACTGAGGCCCTTCCAACCTGAAAAGCCTTCCAAAGTGGTATAAAAAATAGGATTGTTAAGAAATGATCCATCTTCATTAAAAACAAAATCTGTTTTACCTTTATTTTCCCAAAAGATAGTTGTCTGTAAAGGTTGTGCAAACTTTAACAAATACAATGTTCAGTATATCTTTCCTCATCAAAGTGCTTTCTGATGCCTGAACTGATTCCTTGCTATTGTAACCTAGGCCTACTGATTCTTTTCTTATCCATCATTAGGATTAAAATATTCATTAATTCAGCTTGTGATTCCATTATAACCTCAAATCTCCTCTACAAAACCACCTAACCTCGTAGTGTCCCAATCTGTACTTCAGAGCCAACAACTGACTGCAGGAGTTAAAACCTTGCATTTATCCATCTCCCAGTTATATTACATTTTTTATATAATTTCTTCAATTTCTCTGTGTTATTTGGAATTCTGATCCTTCCCTCCACTGAAAGAATCAGAAATACTATTTCCAGCTTTGTGGATTTTGTATATTTAGGAAGCAGACTCCTTATTTCAACATGTAGTCCTTAATTAAATTTGAACCACCACAAAGTGGAGGGTGAGCCCAAGAAATTCAGCTAATTCATCCCTCCTCCTATTTAATCAAAGTATTGGCTGCCTTTTTTTTTTTTAATATGAGTTTTCTAATTAGCTCTGTGTTTACATTACAGTAATTTCATCTAGAACTAATGACCTTTGGAGAATTTAAATTAAAACAAACATTGAAAACCTTTATCAAAATCTAAATATGGCATCAGCTGCTTCTCCTCTATCCACTAGGCTTTATTTATGTTCTGGAACTTTCAAAAATTGCTTATTCTGGACAAGTTCACACTCACTATTACTCATGTCCTTGCTGCAAGTAATTACCATTTTCTATTACTATTATTATTATTATTATTATTATTATTATTATTATTATTATTATTATTGTTGTTGTTGTTGTTATTGTTGTTGCCCATCATTTTTTACAGGTAGAGAAAAATTCCCAGCTCCTCCTTCATCACCTATTTTTAAGGTGTGAAATTTGCTTTCCCTTTGCTGGTTTTCTGGAACCTTACCCATCCTCCCAATGAATACCACTCACATGTCTGATATGGCTTCTTCAAAGATCCCAGCTAGAATGTATGTAGTTCCAAATCCCCTGAAACTGAAAACTTCTTGATAAAATAACCATTTTACCAGAGTATAGTGGGGCAAGAAGGACATTAAATGCCACATTATTTTCTTGCATCATGTGCCAGTTGCTTTCCCCAGTATAAAAACTTTTCTTTTGCTTCCCAGTTAGTACCAGGTTATTTGATTAAAACTGTTTCTTAATACAACTGACCACATTTGCTTGTTATATTTGAATTTGTGCATTGCCTTTCCAATTTTTCTATTTACCCATTTGTGCTATTCTTTTCTACTTCTCTATAATTCTGTTCTTGTAAACTGGCTCCTGGTAATCTCAATTTCCCTTTCACTCTAATGCCTGGAGGAAATTAAGAATTCTTAATTTATCCATTGTGGCCTGTTAGTGAGCATCTTGTGGTTTTGTTCTTAATTTACTGAAAGAGCTATCAATTCTCCTTACCTCCATTTTCTCATCAAACCTCTTTCTCATGATATCTTGTCTACCAGTATCAGTTTTCAGTGTTGCTCTTCCTCATTCCCTTCCTAACAATACCTGGTGAGTGAATCCCATCATTCCCAAGTCAGTGTTAAACCACTTTCTGTCTTCATATTCTCATCTGACTTCTTAATGGGCTTTAGAACCCAACATACACAAACCTGTCCTCTGTCAATCTGCTTTGTTTTACAAACAACAACCAAGAAAATCACAACAAAGATTTCATGATCTTCCTGTCCAGTTTGGGTCCAGTTGTTTTCCTTATCTAGTAGAATCTTGGGTAGCTGAATTCTTACCAATCACATTTACCATTTGAATAAAGAATAAACAGTTATGAGGTGATGGCAGTATTAATTTGAAACTATTTATTTAGGAACTCTATTTTTTTTTTTATTAGGAACTCTGGTGAACTCATGGCATTTCTCTCACACAGTTGGAGGAAATGCCCAAGCTGCAGCAGTTACACAGCCAACAGCTGTGCCTTTCATGCACCTCCTGAACTTGTCCTGGGGACCCATACCCACTTCAATAGCTTTATAGAAAAACTAAACCTAATTAATCACCAGCTTTGAACATTCCTGATTTGTGAAATGACTTCAGACATTTGTGTCTTGTAACCCTTCCATGTGCCATCCAAGTGTTCCTGACATTCTGCAGGACTTTGTGTTCCTAAATGACAACTTCAATCCAGTGGCAACTCCAGCACTGAGCTCTGTGGCAGAATTCTGAAAACATATTTTCCCACCATTCAAAAGCAATATGCATTTTAAAAAAGTGTTCTGTCATACTGGTTAAAGTCACAAACATTGTCATAGGGAAAGGGCAATTTGCTTTCCTTCAGGAGCAAAGCAACAATTCCTGACAAATGCTGTGCATCCTGCATCCACTGGCATTTAGCTTCAGAATGAGTAACATGGAGAAGCAGGATGTGCAATGCTTCAGAGAACAATAGCTCTGCCAAAGAGATGAATGCAGCATCACCCAGCCATCACAAACACACTTAGTAATGAAACATGAGAGCTAAGAAAGAGGCTCAAATTTAACAATTTACAATTTATCAAGAGCAGTGCTGAGTCTAATGACTGAGTAAAAAACTGCTTGAATCTCTGTTGCCACAGAGAGAAAAGTCTGATGTGTTACCTCACCCACTGCTCTGCTAATGAGTGTTTTCTATGTTACATTTAACATCCTACAATCCTGAAAAGATAAGAAAGTAATTTGGCTCTCACAACTATTCCTGCAAGATTATTTTACAATATAAAAACCTCACTTCTCATTTGAGAATCCATTAAGTATTTCATCACAAATAAGGAGGACTCTCTCCCTGGATTTTGTTAAATAATAAAAACAATCCCCAAAGCACATTAAAAATAACCCTAAAACAACCTAAGCCACCAACATACCCTTCCTTCATTTTTTACCAAATTTAAGTTAAAAAAAAAGTACCATGTTTTCAGCTGCTTTGGTTGTGAAATTGCCTCCTGACTGTGAAGAGATGTGATTAGACAGCACTGTCCTCTTGTATCTACAGACTCCAGCAGCAGTGAAGTGTGCAGTAACAGTGCATGGAGCAGCATGGAGCAGCACAGACACAGACCTTAGTCACAGGACTAAGGGTGACATAATCAGGCTGCTCTGGCAATAAATATTGCCCATTTGCAGTACTCCAAGTATTCAGAGTAAAAAAATGTGCAGAATAAACCTCAGAGTAATAAACCTTAGTTAGAACTAATATCATACCCTGAGTCTTCACTGATGGAATTTGCTACTGAGTTATTTCCATGCTGTACTGGAGGAAGGAAAACTGTGCTGTACTGGCACCAAACTCTCCTCAGACCACAGCAAATTAGGAACAAACTTTAAAAATTAGCAATATACACTGGTGTACTTCCATATTTCTTATGCAATAATTCTTAGTTCTTTCCATGAAATGCACTGTTACATAGTGCAAATAATCCAAACCAGCAACAGCACCCAGCTTGTTTACAAAACATGCCTTTGGTTTCAGGAAAAGTCACATCTTGCACACCAAACATATCACCAAGCCATGGACCTCTCTGACTCTTATCTTAAGTAGCTGAGAGCCAAAACTGCTTTAAAACAAGAAACAGAAAGATTCCTATAAGTCAGTGACACAGAAAACAACTATTTTCTTTGGAAGATATTGAGTGAAGAAGTTGTATAAAATAATTGCTGAGGGGTTTTTATTTGGCACTTTTTTCTTTTTTTTTTAGATAAGATACCACCTGAGGAAGGGTTTTCATTCACTTTCCTGAATTTTAAATGCTGTTTCTCCCTCTACAGTTAGATCACAATCCAAACCAAAATGATCTGTATTAGTCCTACTAACAGAGAATCTGAACACAGATAAGTTGTAAAATGCATCAGTGGCTTTATAGTTCACTAATGGCACAGTTCACATTTCCATAACAACTTCAACTTCATTATGTAAAAACAGGCCTGTACGAGTGATTAATAATGACAGAATTTGGAATTTAATCCAGTGAAGGAATTATACTACTTCACCTGAAAATCCAAATAATCAAATGCACTCCATGCTTTCTAAGGAGCACTGACATACAACAGGGATGACCTTAATGTTCAAGGATTAGTTTTGCTGAAATTAACTTATGCACACCTGTCTCCCTCCTCTTTCCCCTTTTTCTGTGAGCTCAAAAAAGTCTTTTCAACAGGGCAAAGATATTTATTATCTATGCAACCGCTAAGACATGTTACTTACAACACCATTCGGAACAAGAAAATATGTAAGAGTACAGAATAAAAACATTTTCCCTTCTTTCCCTCCCACAGTGAAAACTCGGTGGAAACTCCCACAGAATTTCTTACCATTTTATAAAGGTCTGAAACACTGATTTGATCTGAATCCACAACCTCAAAGTCCTTCCGTGGAACTAAGTCAAGGCCCAAATGTCTGCAAGAGAAGGAAGGAGCAGTGTCAGTGTGGCACATGAATGGTCACCAGCACCTTCTCCATGTGCCTCCTCCAGGGCAGGGACATGGAAATACTCAACTGTTCCAGTCTTACTGCATGTGTTAGCCATTGAACAGTTCAAAAGAAAATTTAATGCAAATATTAAAACATCCCTCTACAAACTTGCTACTTTTTGTTTCCTGACTTCAGTGGAGCTCTGGCAATTAATGCAGGGGAAGCTTTTGGCCAATATGTTGATGCAGTACCCAAAACAAGGTAACTTTGTCCATAGAAATGTAGCAAGCAAATAAAGTTCATACTCTGGTTGCTGATGAAGTATTTCAGTAAGACCTTTCACTGCATAATGAAGAAGTCCCATTAATACTCCTGTTCAAATGTGCCAACAGATCCCAAGCCTTGGGAAGCTGCTTAGATATTCCTGGTGTTCATACAACTTCAACCCCATGTAAACATAATGTTTTTTGTTAGTAATACACAATAACTGCAATAATATTAATCTCTGTTTGTAACACACACAAAATATTTTTAATTATTCTGAACAGAAGTAATATTTTGGCTCAAATCAAATATATAAACTGATTTAAAAAAAAAAACCACCAGTGCAAAGATGGAAGGAATTCAGCTGTAGAGAAGGCAGTTCAGGTCACAGCTTCACAGGAGTAGCAGACAGAATAAGGTATTTTTTATCCAAACAAATAAATGCAAACTGTTAATGATTAATTAATAACTATAGACTGCAGGACAAGACAACCTTAAAGGTGACAAACTCCAAGTTTTGCTCCATAGATCATCAATTTCTGAGGCACAAAGAGTTCTGAGCATTACAATAAAAAGCTACATTACACACATATTAGGAGTAAAATTTTGAAAACCCAACACATGAATTAACCATTTTCCTGCTTTTTCCTTATGCAACTTTGATACTTTACTTCCAGACACTTCATAATGAAATTCTAAACAGTCTTAAAAAGTCAAAACTTCAGAAGAGGTGCCCTCACAAACAACCTTAGCACTCCTTCTGTCACAAACTATAAAAGAAAAGCAAAAGTCAATTTAATTTTGTAATCAGAGAGGGAAATATTCTGCACAGACTCATTCCTGATGGCAAATGAAAAATGTTATTGAGGAAAACCTCTCTGCTACTGTAGAGTAATTGTGTGGAGCAATAACAGAAGGCTGCAGGCAATCCAGTGTCTCTTTCTGAGTTTTGGTTTAAAACAAGAGCCAGGAGAACCAGCCTCTGCTCACCACGGTGCCTGTAAACCTCACCCAGAAGTTTCCAAACTCTGTAATTCTATTTCTGAATCTTTGCCTAAGCAGGTTTTCCTTTTTTATTTCTATCCTTAAACCATCACTTCTCCAAAATAAAGCTCAGCCCTGTTCACTTGCCCTGCCAGCACTATATGGTCATTGAAACACCCTACTGACAAACTGGAATTTCCACATTCTCAGTTCTTTGCTCAAATCAATTCTATTTTCAATGGAAAAAAGGGAGCAGCTTTCCTTCTTAAATGGAGCTTCATGTCAAATACCAAATTCCAAATTCTAATGCTACATTGTGAAAGTCATGGTTTCACGCTTTGTTTTCATTAAACTTATCAAACATAAGTTATCTGTGGCCCAGGACCAGTATCTGAAAACTGCAGCTGCAATGATGAAAATGACTGCATCTATTTACCAAATGAAAAAGATTAAAATAAGGACACACTAGGTAATCCTTACCTGCTGCTGCCAGTTGAGCCTACTTATCACAGAAAGTAAAGAAAAAAAAATACAAAAATAAAGGTAAAATCAGTCAGAGATCATTGCAAAGTTTAAAAAAAATTAATGCTCATTAAATTCATTCACAGAGGCCTTCCAGAAAAAAACCTGCAAAGCACCCTATCATTCATTCATGTGTGCACACTTCCACCCCTAAAGTACATTGATACAGGGATTTCCCCTCAGTACACAGATATGAACAAATAATTCCCTACTAACATTATCAGAGCCATTGTGTGTGCACTGCAGTTCCAGGACAGCCATGGAGATCTATTAAAGTTTTAAAGTTCCCCAGGAAAACCTGGCCAAGGCAATTCCAGCCTGATGAGGTTCTGTTCACATCATTTCAGCTCTCTGGAGAGCTGGGGTGAAGCAGTGCCTGCACTCATTACTCAGAACATGACAAATGTATTATCTTCTGCTTAATGATGTTCAACACTGCAGCAGCATCCCTGTGAAACTTATCTAATACCCTATTTTTAGTTAAATCCCTTAACATTGTGGATTTTCAGCCCAGCAGATTCTCATTCTCTAATCTATGTTAATCCTGCTCAACACTTGCTCCCAGCAAACAAGGGTGTCTTGGCTGGAGCACAAACATGCAGCATTTATTGTGCAGGTGGAAGTTCAGGTTTGTACACTCAATTTGTATCAATTATTTTTTTGCCTGTGAAGGACTGACAACATAATGCTTGAAATGGCAATGACAGTGGCCCACTTTCCCTCTCTATTATCAAACACTGGGGGAATAGAAGAGCCCCAGCTGCCAGACAGTATTTCTCCAAAACAGAACACGCATAAAAATTACATAATGTACTGGTTCATTTATTTGACAGTTTCTGTCTCCACAATAGTTTCTTTTACAAGCAAACTCTTGTGCTCTTTCATTCTGCCTTCACACTGAACTGCCCTTCAAAAATATTTCCCAAGTATACCTACAAAATATCCCCAAGGCTATCAATTACCTCTTGATTGCATCTGTTTGGGATACCTCCAGCTGGCATTTAGACATTCTTCCTCTTCTACCTAAAAATCTTCATAATTTTCCTTTCTTTGGGGGATAAAAATTTTAAAAATCCACCACCTAAAATCTCTAGATAATTTTCTCTCAAGTAATATGAAATCAAGCCAACTGACAGAAATACAGGGCTTTTTAACAGTGAAAGGGATGAACACAGAACTCAAGGTCACCTGGGCTTCTGGAACAAAACAACTTGGGTTTGATGGTAATTTTGAAGACTAGTCCTAATTTCTAGTACGTTCATTTATTTATAATATAAACACTACAGCATTTAGAATTCATAAAACCACAAGCCAGCACAACTCTTGCTAGAAGAACCTTGCAGATATGTCATTTGACTTAAAAAAACTACAACTTTCAGATGCAAACTCAGTCTTGAAGAACAGATTGGGAGTGCTCATCACATCTGTGGAGGGTACAAGATCTCATCTTTTTGCTCCAAAAATGTCCACTTTACCTCAATCTTATCAGCTTTAATTTTGCAGCCACCATTTTTTCTTGTATTCCTTCTCTCAGTATATCAAAACCTCACTTAATATCATTTGTATTTCTATGACACAAATAAAGATGGTAAAGAGAAAGAAAATTATCCTGGCAGTGATTCATGTAAATTATGTACAGGCTTTAAAATAGACTGTGAAGGAAATAGAATACAGAAATCCACAGAAAATTAAATACATTTAAAAAACATGTTTGTCAAAATGAGATTGTTAATACAACCTGATACTTTTCTTTGACAGAATTAAGTTATATAAAAAACTGCAAAGGCTGCAATCTACAACAAAATTAGTGAAGTACTGATGTAATGCTACACAGGAAATTATTTCTTAAAATGAAGATTATGAGATGAAGGTAAATAATCTTAGTTAGGAACTGATAAAAGGGAATTGTAGCAAATACTTCTGAGCATGGCAGTATCAGGGTATAGAGAGGTTATTCAGGTTTTCCTCAAAGACTGACTTTCAGCAAAGTTCCTTATGCCTTTAATCCCAACTCAGTCACTACTCCCAGCATACTCAGGAAAGATGCTGTACATTCAGAAAGAAATGGCAGCTGCTCTTCCTGTAATTCTTAAAGGCATTTCTTTATGGTTAAGCTGGTCACTCCTATTTTGATCTCCTTTGATGCAATGACAGCTACTGCCATAAAACTTTAATTCTCCAGACAGGTAACATCTGTACTTTTAATTCCTATCTCCAGATGCATTCTACCAACTCTAAGCTAACTGTTACAACACTACCAAAATTTTTTATTCTTTTCCTTGTTCTTATTCTTTTTATGTCAAGAAAAAAATGACAAGAGGATATATCACTCCAAGCCTCAAAATAATCTAAGAGTGTGACTGAAATTTAGGGCTTTTTGAAATTCAAGATTGTGCTGACTTCACTGGATCACATAATTCCAGCCCTCCACAGTTATGGATGTCAGTAGTTAGTGAGTAGAACCAACTGCTACTGGCTTTCCAACTGCAATTCTGAGGTAGCAGAAAAACCATGACCTTAAAAGTGTGTTTCATTTTCTTGGTATGACAGTGTGAAAAATTTATTTCTAATATTTTGCCCTTTGTTTTTCTTTTTAAATACTCAGTTGTACCTTTTGGCTATCTGTGGATTTTTCTGTGCAGAATTTATGGCAACTATTTGGAAGGTTTCTTTTAATGCAATGATTTCAATAACATTTTATTGGAAAAAAGAATAACCTTTGACTAAAAAGTAATATAAGCCTACGAACTCATCTTGTTTATGGCTTTTATCTGTCAGAAATATCAAGGTATTGGTGGCTTCCCCTCCTTACTCTGTTTCTAACCCTAAACATAGAATATAGAGTCCACATTTATAGGGCAGGAAGTGTCTTCCCTGAGTATGCAAGGAGACCTGGATGCTTTCTGGTAATCTCCTGACAGGTACTACATTCATCTGAAAGAATCAGTCCTGAAGATCAGGTGAGATGACCTCTGATTTTCAAGTTGAATTAGTTTGAAGAAAGCTTCATCTGCCTTTCTGGCACACAAGGTATTGCACATACTGCAGCAATTAGCTTTTGGCACTATCAGAAGCAGAGGATTCACATTTCAAATAGAAGCCCTGTCAAGCAGATTCCTTCATCTGTTTTTGATGCAAAAGTCTCTACAATGAAACAGATCTTCATCAGCAAAAATTCTGCATTCTGGTTTCCCATTCTAAGCAATAGTAAAACTTGAAAGACTTATCCCTTCACATAGAAGCAAAAACCTAAACAAAAATTTCAAAATCACTTATCTACTTTACTTGAAACATGATAGAAAATGAGATGAAGAACTCATGAAGAGCTGAAGTTTCAACTTTATAATGTGACTAAAATGAGATGATAAACAGCTTTTTAATGTTTGTTTCCTGCTTTACAACTTTTTCCTTGTTATTCACAGACCATTGGACAGTTCCAATAGCATTTCAGACTTCCATAGATCAATATTATGGCCAATTGTGTCATAGTGAAACATTACCAGAAAGCAGAAGTATTTGCAATATTCTGTATAAAACCCAGTAAGATAATCAGGAAAGAAAACAGCAGATAAGGTTTTGGCTGTGCAAAAATACACAGAGAGATTCTTAAAAATGCAAGTCTAAAACCAGCAAGGTGCTCACCCGAAAGTAGCAAATTCTGATTGGGAAATAACAAAACCTCTGTAGCAGCAATATCAGCCCTGCATGTGTACAAACCTAAGGCACCTGGGGTAAGTGGAACAAAGAAGAAATCATGAATGAATGAATGAATGAATGAATGAGAAAAAGGATGAATCCAGGATCTTTCTTTTGTACAGGGGAGAAAGAATGTGTAAGCAGCAGAAAATGGAATTGCTACAGGAAAGGGCAATCAGAATTGTGTTAGAAGAATGATTAGCAACAATATGGGGGTAAGCAGCAATAATTGTAAAATAATATTCCCACATTTTAATAGGCCAAACTACAGAATAAAACTTATTAATATTTACGGTAAGCACACGAAACTAAGCAAACAGAAGGTGTGAAAACAGTCTAAATGAGTTCTTTCACAAAAAGAAATCTGTAGCTATTCAACCAAGGAGTGTATCTGTCCCTTGATTTCCACCAGCTCCTACCAGGACACAAGGGACAATTTCCAGAGCCACTGCCAGTGTTTTTAAGGGAATATTGTACCAATTTAACAAAGCAAAAAAAAATCCCTAATTGGTGATGACAAGAAGTGTGAGTTTTATGTTTGCACCACTCCTTTCCAAATCATACAATGATCAAGGTCAGGATAAAAGTAGTCTCTCACTAAATAAGCAAACATATTGCATATTAGACGTGTGAGATTACTGTTTCCTGAAATCTGCTAGGCAATGGAATATCTCCTGTTACACTGTACTGTCTTGAGTAATTGCAGCCCTGTTCAAACTGCAGGGTACTCAATCTTCTCAGACAGCATTAATGCACATTAATAACAATGTTTTTAATTTCTTTTATTTGCAAATCTCAGTATGACAGAACAGCAATTAACACTATTATAATACTTGAGAAAGGGCAGTACTATGTGAATATGTCTATAAAAATCATTAGTGTTTTTAGCAGATTAACACAGGTGATTGTAAGTTTTGTGATAAAACTCAGAGAGGGGAGATAGAAGAGAGTGGCAGAATTCTTCCAGAAATTCTATGGAAGAGTGATGTTGCAGAAATACCCCCAAAGTCCCAGGCATTTAGATTTAAATACTGCATATACCTCTGATATCATGCATCTCTTTCTCTAGGGAGTTCAATACCTGTAGTAAGAAGAAGAATTTTTTTTCCTAAACAAGCATCCTGAGTAGATTAATACAATCCTGAACATATTTACTGATTTTACTGATGTTTCTCCATAATTGCCATGCATTGGCTTTACTTTTATAGTTTGAATTACATTTGTATTTAATGGTTTTACATCAAAAAAGATCTATAGGCACCTCATGGAACAACCTATTCTCTTCTCTGCTGCATTGCTGTCTTTTCTTCTCATCTTTTTTTCCACACAGCATTTTTTGCAGCTTCCTGTTGCTAATTTGATCCAAAAACTCTGAGCAAAACCAGGCAGGCATAAAGCTCAAAAACAGTCTCTTGGTTCCCATTTACTCTACTAGGCATAAGAATGGAAAATAGCTGTAATTGCACACTGCAGAAAGACTTGATGCAATCTATTGGTCTATGTCCTTCAGAGCTTTCTTTCAACAGGAGAGAAATGAAGTGCAGCAACTGGGCTGCTAAACCTTCATCAGGGTGTTCAGATATGTCCCTCAGAGGGGGTTTTGAGGTAGGGGACCAAGGAGCAGAATCAAACAAGCAGAGCTTAATGAAAAACATTGAATTTTCTCCTTAGCTGTCAACTTAACAAGACTCCTCCCCACTCCCACATGCTCATTAGCACTAATCCCACTCCCAGTGGGAAAGCAGTTGCTGTTTGTCTGAGAGTGTCACGTGTGTCACACACAACTTACCTGTCTGATCCACATCCCAGGACACACAAGTCTGGCCAAGGGCTGGTTTTTGCCTAATGGCAACTTATTATTATTTCTGTGTGAATGAACTGCAGTTGTCTTTGCCTTCAAAAGAACCTCTCCACAAAATCACCATAGAGCTGACCAAGGAGACTCAACCTCTGAGAAGCATCATGATACAAAAGGTCTAAATATCACAGCCTCAGCTCCAACACCCCTGGTTAACTGTGAGATTCTCTACTTTTTGCACCAACCATTAAAATACTTCTTCAATGGAAGAAAAATGTGTTTTAAGTACCTCTGAACACATCCTCCTAATATTCTAGGCCTAATATTCTCTAGGTTGTTACCAAATAAGTGAAGTGACCTAATCCTTTTATAAGTGCAGGGAAAAAGGAAAGCCTACTAGTAAAGGAAAGCCTACTGGTAAACAGCTCATTTCACACAAAGAGCAATAGAAGTAGAAAGCAATAAACTCACTGTAAAAGGCTCTACTTGGTTTTCAAATAATCTCAAGTTCTCCCCGTGTACAAATACTATTGGAAAGAAAACATTGTGTGGTTTTTTTGTTTTTTTTTTTCGTTTATAAAAGTTACTTGAGAAGAATTAGAAGAAACAGGAGCCAGTACTTACTCATTGCCCCAGTCCAGCCTCACTGTGAGGTGTCTCTTGACCTCTCGCACCTGATCCTGTGTCAGGTGCCCTGAGAGCAGCTGCCTGCGGAGGTCAATGAGCTCATTCATCACGTGCCGCAGCTTGTAGAAAAGATCTACCTTATGTTTCTGTAAAGGCACATTTTTGGGGGGAGGGAGAGAGAAAAAGGAAGAGGCAAGGAGGGAGAAAAAAACAGGGGAAAGAAAGAGAGAGGGAGAGAATAAGTTTGGGAAGACAAAGTGTGAGAAAGAGAGAGAGAAAGAGAAAGATTAATAAGTTACCCAATTTTCATTAATTACCCTAGAGGAACATCAATCCAGATTTTATGAGCCTTAAAATATTTACATCAAAAAGTAGTGTTAACTGATGTAATTCATACTAAATAACTTCTTATTCCTGAGGTTTAGGCTCAATCTGCTAAGAGTCCCATTTTCTGATGGAACCTAATGCTAAATAAGAGGATTCATTAGGCACAGTGGGAATTGCTTATTCCAATCATACAGTAAATGAAAAATTTTAGATTTAAAGTGATAGAGAGGTGAAAAGCTTACTTCTGTCAGCAGCTAACTGAATGGCTCTGAGCAGTCAGCAACAATGAGTCACCACAACAAAAAAGCATCTTTTAATTATTTGTGATATTCCATTTACTAGAATTCAGCCAGGTATAAGGGGGTGTGTGTGAAAATTCATTAGCTGGCACTCTAAACAGGACTAAAGTAATCAATAATAAAATCCACTAGGAAAACTACTTTGAAAGAGAAAAATGGCCATAGATAATATAAAACCCCCACACACCACCACCATCAGTAAAGACAAACAGAAAACATCCCCCAAAAACTTACACAACTAACACTGTAATCCTTTTCAAAAGAACTGGTACTACTCAATTATGGAAAAAAACACCTCTTCACCAAAACCAAATCCCCCAAAACCAGACAGAAGTAGAAATACTTTATACCCCTGCAGGAAATATCTATATGGGAATTCCCCAAAAAGGAAAACTTGAGGCCAACGACCAAGGCCATGCATAAGGTAGGATAAAATAAGCACATGTGTCCAAAGGACTCTGGTCTGTGCTGGATAGGACTGTGTGTGAAGGGGGCTCGTCTCCACACAGTCAGTCTCCATAACTGCACAGAACAGCCAATGTGATGTGAAGAAGCAGCCCAAGAAGGAAAACAAGACCTCCTGATGCAGCTGGATGCTGGTTTTTGAACAGCTGAGCTCCATTCCCAGTGCTTTGCAAAGGCTGAAATGTTTGAATCTCACTTGGGAAAACACCCAGTAGATGGACTGATGTGGAGACTTCAGCAGCTGGAACTGCCCTGATCATGTCTGTGCTTGTACATGAGTGGGTTATAAAAGCCCTCTAAATAAAGACACCTGCATCTACCAAGACTACATCTGATAGAGGAACATCCACAAAGAGAAACATAAATGTTTTCTATTGCAATGCATTATTAGAACAAGTGTTTTTCACTTGTTTACCAAAAATAGATGGGATGAAAAAAGAACTTCCACCTACTTGAGCTTGTTTTCCTATAAGAGCAGTAGATTTGGACATGACTTAGGAAAACAGACATCAAGGCAATCCCTTTTGATAAGCATTTAAAAAAATTCTCTGAACCTGATTACACATCTGTTTTGCTGAAGCAGGTTAAGCACAGATGGCATCATCAGTTGTATCTATCAAACAATTTTGAGATGAAAAGATGCACGGTCTTTCAACTCTGCATCAAAGCTGGTTCTGGTCCCACTTGGAAAAAACAGACACCAGACCTAACAGAAAGACATAAATTCCTGGGCCTGAAAATATTTATGCAAGGAAGATAATCATGCATAGCTAATAAGTATAAAATTAGTCTATTTTGTTTAGGTTTTATTAATAAGTGTGGTCACAAGTAAATCCTATGTAAGCTAACAGGGACCGCAGGTATGGGAAATGTCCATTTTTATAAGCTATTTATGTGAACAAGAAAATGTTGTCACTTATTAAAACACAAGATGAAAAAAATTGAGTTTGGTAGTATCAAAAAAGCAAATTATGTATATTTTAATAATAAAACTGTTGGGAAGGAAATTATCATGAGAATCAGGTCCCAAACCACCATACTCAGACTTCCCAAGTAAACCTGCTAAGAGAGTCACTTTCTCATTCCTGTAATGATGGTTCAAGGTTATCAAAGCAGTCAGGTCCAGAACACTGTGCTGGTTAAATTACAGTGTGTTCTATGGCTATGTTTAAACAGTCACTTCATACAGGAGTATCAGAAGTACTTATTTTAAATACAAATAAAGGAGACTACAGAATGCAAGTGTTTCACCTGCTTTAAACTGAATACACAAGTATTGAGGGGAGAGCTAAACACAGGGTGTCCTTCCAGAAAATCCACGGTCCAGGGCAAGGGAGGGAGGAAGAGAAAGTGGAAGCCAGCAGAGTTGTGGCTGTGATCTCAGGAAAACTGTAATGAGGAACCATAGATGCAAGATCCACTGCAGAAGGGATTTTGAAGCAGTCAAAAAATCAGTTTCTAACATTCCTTCTCACACTACACAAGCCCAAGGACTAATGAGCTTCATTTGGGAGAGAAAGAAGGAAGGAGATACTCACGTTTTAATGACTTCTCCCTTTCAAGATTAAAAAAAACTCTTCAAAATTCAACACTAAGCTATGTTAATCAGGATTCCTACTCTTTGTAAAAAACCTGTAAAACAGATGGCCCTGGACACCACATTTACAGACCTCCCACCCCCCCAATTTTAAGTATTAAAATCCTTCCATTTTTGCTGGAGTAGCGACATAAATAAAGCCAAAACTTTATCATCTTGTTAGCAGCTAAATAAAAGATGTGCAAGTCAGTCTGATGTGTAACCATAAATTCTGTTTCACAGTTAATTTTCATACAACCTCTAACCTCTCATTTTTTCAGCTGGCTTTATCACGAGCTCCCAAGCAAGGAGCACTTTAACACCCGCCCAGAATGATCTGCCGTGTGCACTTATAAACATATTAGGCAAATCTGGAATATAAAAGTGAGTATTTCTGCAGAACTTTTATGGCAATAATTAAAATGAGTCACAAACAAAGAACCTAGATGCCTTTAATGAATTGGGACACTCCTCACAAGCAGCACAAGTCTTCTAACATGTCTTGTTGCCTTATTTTACTATCCCCAGACACAAAAACATTTGCTGTATTTCTTTGATGTGTTATAACTAACAAGTCATGCTAATCAATGTATGGATAATCTTCAGATGTGCAGCTATGCATCCAAAAGTGGAATTCTGGCAGTAATTTGTTTTTTCTTTTAATGACTCCATATTAACTCTGTGGCGTTCAAAAGCCAAAAGATGGGTTTGGTGTGGAGCTTCCCTCACCCAGCCCCTCTCTCACTGCCCCTGTCCAAAGGCCAGGGCAGGGGGAGGAAATGACAATGTTTGTGGGGTAGAATAAAGACAGGGATCTCACTCACCAACCACTGTGCCAGAAAAACACACCTCCCTTGGGAAAATTTATTTATTGCCAGTTCCAATGGAGTTGGGCAGTGAGATACAAAGACACAAAGAACCCTTGTCCTCAGGAACTCCCTTCTCAAGCCCAATGTCCTTTCCCCTTACTCCTAACTCCTCCACCCTTCACAGAATCACTTTCTCCCCACAGTGGCAGGGGAATGGAGGAGTCAGTCCATGGCAGCTCCTCCCTCCTCCTCATAATTCTCTCCTGTGCCAGGGTGGGTTCTGCCACCCACATCCTAGCGTGGACCGAGCTCTGTTACCTGTTCACCTCCCCCAGCTCAGCTCCAGTGTCTGTGGGCCTGTTTCTCCCCTTTCTCCCCCATCTCACTGCCCCAGAGGCCACCCCAGCTGGGAGCAACACCATCCCCATGGCCAGCACCTGGCACAGGAACCCGTGGCCAGCACCTGGCACAGGAGCCCGTGGGCAGCACCTGGCACAGGAGCCCGTGGCCAGCACCTGGCACAGGAACCCGTGGGCAGCACCTGGCACAGGAACCCGTGGCCAGCACCTGGCACAGGAGCCCGTGGGCAGCACCTGGCACAGGAGCCCGTGGGCAGCATCTGGCACAGGAGCCCATGGGCAGCACCTGGCACAGGAGCCCATGGCCAGCACCTGGCACAGGAGCCCGTGGCCACGACCTGGCACAGGAGCCCATGGCCAGCACCTGGCACAGGAGCCAGCACAGCCGACACAAAGCAGACCTTGCTCCCGTGCAATTCCCTCAGGTGCCTCTGAAGCACTACAGCTGCCTCTGTCATTCTCAAAATAACAGCCACATCATATGAAAATATATAACACACTGGAATATTTTAGCAGATGACCTATTTATAGTCACTGTGTTACCATTACTTCATTTACCACTATTGTAAAGTCAGGATTTTGCCTCTCTCAAGAGCAGTCCCCTAAGACATTTCCTATAAAACTGCCTTAAGCTGTAATGGGACAGAAGGGTGCAAAAAATTATTTTCCTTATATAAGCGAGTGAGTAGCTTTTCCCAGGTTCCTTGTTCTGGATTTTGGTATCTACATTAGATATTAAAGCCTGCAAGCACCATCCGCACATGAAAGGAAATACTAAAGCTAGAAACAACACAAAAATCCTGCCTTTCTTCTCAGTTTTGTAAGGATGATTTTAATTAAGCGAACCACTTTATATCAAAACTCTGCTGGAATTTAAAGACTTTTGCAATATTTATAGCTCAGTCTTACACAAAATCTGTAATATTATTACCATGCAAACCTTAAACACCACCTATCAAATTAGAGAGTATTCATCAAGTGCCTGTTGATCAATAAAGGTCAGATTACAGGTCAATACAAAGTTGTCTCAAAAACAGGGGAAAGAATTGAAGAGTAAAAAATTTGTGTGGGAGATGTGGACAGTACACAGGTGTCCTGACTGGCACCCACAGAAAAAGCAATCTGAGAACACAGTTAATACTTGCACATATTCATCAGTTCTCCGTATGTGCCCAGACATCTGGTCCTCTTGGATTACAGTGCTAAAATGGACTTTAAAACAGTTAAAAATATAGACAACAAATAAGACAAAATAACATCAAACAAGAATAAAATCAATAAATTACAACTTCTAATTAAAACTACAAACTCCATTTACTAAAGGTTGAGGTACCATCCTGGGGTTTTCACAAGAGGCTGGATTTGATGAGCTCCCCCCTCTCTGACAGGACACCATTAAGAAAGTCAGGGGATAATAAAGTGTTAAGGTTGGTGTCCTAGGTTACAATGTAAAGATGTGCCCAAAAGTATGTATTCTATCACCATCTGCTGAAACCAGGCAGTGTTTCTTATCTCTGTGGGAGATACCCTCTGCTGATGGGCCAGCTGTTAAAAAACAGGTGGGGCAATGTTCTCTAGCTTTCTTACTACTGGTGCTTTGTCCAGGAAGATATCTTCTGTTAATGGGCCATGGAGTCCCACTGCATGACTGATAAAATTAAAATAAAATCATCACATTGGGAGACGCTCCATCCAGAGGGAGGAGCCAAACATTTCCTACCTAGATAAAAACTGAGATTTGGCACACCAAGGGAGCCTTTACCCACTGGTTTCCAGAGGACAAGGGCTACCAGACCTTTCTACAGGATCATTACTTCAACAAGACCACTTCATCTGGATTGCTACCACCACCCTAACTAGTGGGGTGTCAGGTTGTAGTCTGACTCTGACAGTGGTTTTGCTTTTGTACTATTGCATGTATTTTATTTTTTCCCTATTAAATTGTATATCTGATGTGGAGTCTCTCACTGGTTTTGTTTTCAAACCATTACAGTTGGAAAAGACCTCTATGATCTTCAAGTCCAATAAACCACATTAGTCTTCCAAATCAAGTAACAGACTGAGAAAGGCATCTCAGTTTAGGTTTGTCATTCTTCTATCTTGAAAATCTCTCCTTATTAGCTCCCAGTTTATTCATAAAGATGCATTATCATGAATTGTATTTATTTTGTCTTATGAATATTCACAGCATTTAGCTTCAAACAGAAATTATTTACTCCAATAAAAATCTATCTGAATTGATTCTCTACTGTATTCACAGAGGGCATTTCAATTTGCAGTTTGTAATAAAGCTCAATAAACCAGAGTGACAGCAAAAATAAGTTCTTCAGACTTTTGCCCTTGAAAATGAGTAAAATAGCTTAAAATACTGACATGTGACAAGGGAAGAACTTAGGCAGTAAAAAGAATGGTGTAACATCAATAAAGAAAGCAAATGCAGAGAAAAAACAACAAAACAAAGCCTGTACAAGATAAACAGAGATGTTGCTACAAGCTTTCCCTTTATATTAGATTAAATAACATGCCTGAATTACCATGCATCATACTTCAGTAGTACAGTAATTTTTTTCTAGATATACCATGTCCTTATGCTTCTTCCAAAGGGCTCAAAAGCTGAAAGATACATTGAATTTACAACAGTAACTTCAAAAAAAAAAAAAAAAAAAAAAAAAAACCAAAAAAACAGTAACAAAAAAGGTTCCTTGCACTCTTGGCAACAATCCAAGGAGAAAGCAACAATCCTGGATTTCCCTGAACTGCAAAATAAAAATATTCTCAGAAGAAAGAAGCCTTTGACATGAAGCCCTAAACCACAGAGAAGGTGATTGGATAGAGGAACCTCACACTAGCAGTGTATATTCAAACTTCTTGCTCATCCTTATTTCCCCCATTTCTCCTACATATATTAGGAATTCCACTTGTGCATGCTTGTGCTGACCTCCCCCGCTCCTCAGGAGCATTTAATATGCTTTACCAAAAACCTTGTGCAGCAAAGCAGCAACTGAATTGCCTCCAAAATAATTTCACAACGCCATTGGATTGGATTGCACATCTAAAAAAACATAAATACATTCAAATTCTTTACGATAAACAGAAAACAACAATGGTTTGTTCTGCTCCAAAACCAAAATGGTGTATTTAAATCAAAGCTATCTGCCAACACATCCAAAAACTTGGTGATATCTTCTATCTGTTGCAAACCAAACAACCCACAGCTTTAAACCCCTTGCAGAGGGGAATCCAGGTAGCACTGCAGCAAAAGTAGCACTTAAGGAACAGCAGGACACAGGAGGACAATCCTCACAATGTTAACAAAGCTCTTTTGCCTTGAAAACAGCTGTTCTCTTTCCTCAGATCTCCTATGAAGGACAGTGGGTAATATCAAAACCTGTTGTCACAATGCTCTCTACTTAACAAATCAACCTATCTCTGTTCAGAGCTCTCCACAGAATATTATGAAGAAAAATGTCCACAGAACTCTCCACAGAATATTACAAAGAGTTAGTTCCAATCTATTGCTCTTCTTCAAGAAGAGATGTTTCCTCTTATTTGTTTGAATCACCTCACAGACCTTAAATACTTAACTCACACAATGTGCAATTCAGAGCCTATTTTTATTTATAGTGACTCAGCATGGTACAAACAACTTCTCCACTCCAAACATCAGTTAAGCCACACATGTAAATAGCTCTGAGGACAAGCTATTACACTCCCTGGCAGTCAAGATGTGCATCTTGACTCTCAGATCTCCTCCATATTTACAGCTTCAGATGCCTGAGTTGTCTAATACAGCAACTTGGGACAAGTACAAGATGACAACATTTAACAGTTACAGAAACAAGTTAAAGCAAATATGAGACAATTCTGGTGTCTGACACTTCCTGCTATCAGTATTCATATGCTGTTGCTACCCTTAGGCATTACCATCATTAGGAATGGCCAGCATGAGACAGGTATTCTGGGGCTAAATTAGTGTTGTTCAGCTTTTCTGGTTAACAGAAAGAAACAGGATGCAAAAAAAGGGAGATTAGTCTTCTCCAGGAAAAAATCATAAGGGGCTCTGTGGGATAATTACTGTGAGAAGAAGGAAAACTTGGTTGAAGAAACACCCTAAAGTTGCCCTCTGTCTAGAGCCCATCCCTACCCTGGCTGCCACTGCTGACAGCTGAGAGCTGGAGAAAACCCTGCCTAATGAGATTGTGGCACAGCCTGCAGCTTACTATTGCTTTGTTGAGATTGAATTGAGTTCCTAAATCTTTAGGAGCAGCAGCAACATTAACCTCATTTCCTAACATCATCATAAACTTTTAACAAAGCTTAAGGAAATGGAATTGAAGGGGATAAACTTAGAGGTTTAATTCTTAATTTCGATAATACTGCAAAACAAGTGATATTAACACCCCTTTTCAATCTATATTACATTTACTGAATTCAGTTCCAAATCCTTTGGATATTAAATGTACTTATTTGTTTTTATGTTGTAAGAATATCTTCATTCTAGACATTCTTAAATGCATGAATGTACAATTTAGGATAAATTTCCATTCTGAGGAAAAGGAAATATGTATGTAAGGCTTCTGCTATTTAATTAAGGATGATTCCCCCCAGTTTTGAAAGTCTCCATCATGACACAGATGAGGTAGGACACAATGTGAAAACAACACATCCTGCTTTATCATATTTCTTCAGGAGTATGACTAGCAAGACTAGATAAGATAATTTAGCCTTCTGAAAGACTGTACACCAAGGAAAGAGCCCAAGAACACGAAAGAAGCTTCTTTTTCCCACTGTGACCTTTTTTCAGGTTGTGATGGTGCTTTTTGTCCTGCTCCCTCCCCTCAGGAGTTCATCAGGAGTTCTCCCATCTCAAGGTCACCGCTGCTAAGGACAACTTTGACCTTCACATCCCCAAAGTGCCCTGCCCTGTTTGTAAACACGAGGTCCCAGCAGTGAAGGAGCTTTAATAAGCAGAACTAGAATTGGTACCAAACGTTCCCTGTTCACACCATCACCTTCCATTTTCCTCACAGACTTGTGTCCCATATTTACATTAAAACCAGAGCCGCGATGGACATTTCCTTTCCAAAATACATTTGCTGAATCATGTGAGATCTTCCAGAGGGAAAACTGTTGGTCTTGAAATACAGCAAAGGTATTTCTTCTCCCCTCAGAAGTTCTGGTCCCGCAAAGCTTGGAATGTTGGTAAATGTGGCTGGAAGGGAAGCGCTGCCAGCCTCCTGCTGGGGTCTCATCCCAGCCATCTGGAACGCCTCCTGCTGGAAGCACTGAGTGCCAGCACACCGCACCTACCCTGACGCACTGGACCAGGGGCACCTGTGTGACCTTCACCTGATAAAGGTCTAAACCTGGAGGACCTGAGAAAGACTGCATTCCATGCCATGGAATGGTGCTATTTACCTGTAAGACAAGCAACAAATGAAAACATTCTGCTCTAAAAGAAGTGGAAGCAGTATTGGATAAGTGTGGATGCCTCTATATTGCACACTTTCAGAAGACTTCTTACTATCATTTAAATGGAAAAGAAATGAAGGTATTCAGAAGAAAGCTCCCTACCCATAACTAAATGGTTACATTATTTTACAAATACAACAAATCCCTCCAGAAAAAATCAGTATTTTAAGGTTATTTTCTGCACGACAAAGAATTATATTACCTTTCACATCAGTTTTAAAGTAGAGCTAAATGCTTTCATTAACATATTGAATAAACGTGATGTATTTATAGAAATGGTTTTAATACATAACATTCATACTAATTGATAATAGTCATGCTGTCTAAGTTAGAACTTGTACAATAAATATCTCTGAAGAAATTCAAACTGATTACAGTATATTACAAGTTCTGTCAGATAAATAGCTTACTTTTAGCAGTGCCTTACTGCGCCAAATTTTCAAACTAAAAAATACTTTCTCTCTAAAGCATTTCCATTGCATTTAAATCAAACATCTGCTCTTCCAATGCTATTTACATTCTTGACACTTTGCATCCAGTGGGGTTCAAGGATACAACCTGATATTTTCACCCTTTTCCCAGCTCCTCTCACACAGTGTCCCACAGGGTACAAAATTAATATTCTCCTTCACACACTGGAGGGCTCTAGAAAGAGTATTACTGCTTTGTACCTGACAAACACAGCAGCTTTTCAGAGAAAAAAGCTCAAAAGAAGTCCTAGAGTCTGTAGGACTGGGTCAGTACAAGTCATCTTGAACATCTCTAACAATTCTTTGTCTCTGTCTGGGTCCCTGCAGGTCATGCAACACAAGTTCATTATGTTAGAGAAGATTTTGCCAAAAGCCATTTTAAAGTAGCACTAGGGGCACTTAAAACACTAAGAAAGAAAACCACAAGCAAAACACACACCATTATTCCCACAAAACACAGACCATTATTTGCAAACTGGTTTGATTAGAGCATTTTGTAATTAATGATCCTGGGCATGGTGCCACCATTTGTCTTCCAACATTTCTGTGAATCCCTAAAGAAAATTGCTGACTGGATTTCAGTGGTTTTCCAGCTAAACTGTCTAATGGAAATTCAAAACAGTAAAGACATTTTAACTATGCCTCTCGTAGATAGGTTCCAGTAATTTTCAGTTCTCTAGAAAAGACAATTTCAGCTTCAAAGGAACAGTTCTAAGAAAAGAAAAAGTCTGTGGGTTTGCAAAATCTGAGACCACTACCCAGTAGAGGAAAATCCTTTTCAAGGGAATTGGTAGCACATTTATCCAGCAATTTCAATAGAGATTGAGCCATTTCTACTGCTCCACACAGATGTTTAGCACAACTCTAATGCTTCCTAGAAACCCTGATTTTCCCTCTATAAAATAGATACATAAAATAATAACTTGTCAGAGTTAAAAAAACAACACAACTCTTTTCTAAGATCAAGACCAAGATGCACTGCAATTATGTACACCTTACTTGTAAGCTCAGGATTTTTTGGAAGGGAAGCTGATCACCCAAGTAGTCTTTTAACTAAAATATCTACAGATTTCAAAATTTTCTGTTTCTGTAGTGAATTATAATGCAGTTATTTATGTTCAAACACCAGACACGAAACATAAAATTGTGAGAATATGAAAATCAAAATTCCATTACACGTGAGGATTTTCTCATTAATGGAGTAATGATTCTTTACAGCTCTTTGAGCTATTTCAGTATATGCAAACTCCTGTTGATTTATCAACAGTTTTAATAGTAATGATCAGTGGTGGCTCAGACACATTTTATGCCTCCCACCATTATTAAACAAACAAAAGAACCCCAAAACAAACAACAACAAAAATAACAAAAAAAAACCCCACAAAAATACAAACGAGAACAACAACAAAAAGAAAACAAATGCAGGAGCCACTGCTTGTTTCTGCAAAACATCTCTGATGTTCCTGCTTTGGAGCATGGCAGGAGGAGAAGTGGGGTGCAGAATAAAAGGATAGACACACTTGAACCAGCAGCTGTTACCAATGATTACAGAACTGTCCTCTCCCTTGCTCAAGTCTGGATTTTAGTGTTTATACATGATGAACAAAAGGTTTCTAAAGAGGAACATCCAAAGAATATCAGCTGTGGCAATGAGCAGCACCGTTTGCCTGGAGCCTCAATCTCAGAGGGGTTGGGGACACAAAACTCGTGAGAGCAGGAATTGGGATATTTGGGAACCCAGGACAGACATTTCTGCACCTTGCAGGTTGTGGTGGCTGTGCTCAGTGCAGAGATCCCCATGTTTTAGGGATGATGCCTCCAAAGAACAAATAACAAATGGAATTGCACTGTATGATCTACTCAGATACTCTGTGAGAAGAGAGCTTGGGTTTTGGAACAGCCAGAATTGCTGTTAGGAAGAGCCAGATCCATCAAAGCAAGATTTATATAAACAAGTCATTTCTTCTGCAGCTCTACACACGGCCTCAGGAAAAATACTGGGAAAATAATAACTGATTCAAATGCAAGCTAAGCTACTTCACCCCATGGAAGAACACGTGAAGCTGAGGAGCTTTAAACTCTGGCACTGAGCTAACAGCCATCCCATAATACAGCAGGAGTGAAAACAAATTACGATTTAGCAGTTAAACAAAAAGCACAAAAAAGAAAAGCGGAATGCAGCAAATAGGATGTAAATTATAAATAAAACCTGTTTTTAAATATTTGCTTTCATTCTATCTGTAAAATATTCAAGTTTTTGGTTAATAAAAAATTTAAATAGTTCAAAGATGAGAGGCAGAATTACAAATAAAAAGCTAAGAGAAAAGAGGTAAAACTCCCAGGATACAGAATTAATTCCAACCTCTTCAATTTAAATGTTTGTTCCATGTATGTGACAAAAACAGTCCAAATATTTGTAAAGGGACCTGTGGCTAGCAGCTGTTAAAAATGTAGATTTTAAACAAAGATCCCAATAACACCAGAACAAAAACATGTTTTTTGACTCTGAGCACCTCATTATTCTAAAAAACAATATCAAAACATTCCTGTTAGTGTGGAAGTGCAGGTAGTTCCTGAGCTTCTTTCCATCTATTTTAAATAGGGTCACCTTCAGAGGTGGAAGTTGGGTGTTTTCACTGGGGCTTAGGATGCTCCACAGACAAAAGCCATATGCAAAGGAAGAAAAATATCACTGCACAGGGAGAATGGTTAAAAGGTCCAGTTAATAAATGGCAGCCAAGCAGGGTCAGCAGCATTATTTTTCTGGCAGAGGAGGGCCCTCCAGGACACAGCTGATTTCCACCTGCTAAACCTGCCCAAAAGGCAAAGGAACCACTCCTGACTCACCCTGGCACCTTTACCAGGCAACTAAACCATTTCTGGTGATCTCCCACTCAAAGATATTCAAAATATCTGCTGTTTCCTACAGCGTTTGAAACGTAGGAGAGCCCAAAAAAAGGTATGGAATGTCAATCTTTTCCACAGTTTCTATATAAATAGCCAAAAAGCATGTCCTCACCAAGGAGGTAAGTCATCCAAAACCACAAAGAATGCATTTAAAGGGGTACAAGAGTTAGCACTTCATCTCTGAAAGGCATCACTAGACAAAGACTCCTAAAAAAAAATCAGTCTTTTGCATACAGTGCTCTTGCATGAAAGAATATAAAACACATCAGTGCAGCACATCCCCTGCCTCATAGCATATTTTCTTGTATTTTAGTAATGCTGTTTTTCAACACAGCTGGTCCTGACTAAACAGATTTAAAGATTCATCCATTCCAGGACTATAAAGGATTATCGTGATTATCTAGTCTGACTTTTTGCAGGGCACATGCCATAGAAACCTGCTCACAGATTGCTGCAAAGTATTTCCTCCAGAATAATGTGGCAACAAATAATTTAAAACACAATCCAGTCTTGTTTTAAAGATACCAGTAATAAAGAAACAACTGTTTTCTGTGACTAATTTATTGCTAATCACCCTAATTATTAAAAAGTGCCTTCAATACTATTCCAAATTTACATGGCTCTGCTTTGCAAATACTGGGCTTTGCCCTATTTTTTTTTTTTTGACAGAACTGACAGATTGTTGACAGATTACCTCAATTATCAATCATCTACCTGCAACCCTCCTCCATGTACCCATTTATAAGTCATAATAGGCTGACTCCTCACTCAACCTTTGCAGTTTGTCTGAGCAAATGTGCAAAGTAATCTCTTCACTCTGTCAGGTTTCTGCTAGAACACTATTGTCACTTTTATTTATTTAATTATCTCTCTATTTTTATCCCTTATATGTCAAGAAGACATGGATGAGCAGGCAATTCTTTCAAGAATTACAGAATATCCAGAAAACATATTTTTTTAAAGGCTGGATTTGACTCTGACTTTTTAGTCTAGAAATGACAAAAAAATACAGAAAATCATTTAAATCAAAAACTTGCAAGAAAGAGAAATGGAATGAGCTCTTACCCTTGTCCATGGCAAATAAGATAAGGAATAGCAAGCAAGAGGGAAGATTGAACACAGGTTTCAAAAAAACCCTGTAACACATATGGGTCAAAAAGTACTGATTTTTTGCGAAACTGCAAAATATCCACTGTGGCAGATTTTTTTTTTTAACAGGCAGCACAAGCACATATTGAAAATGCCATTGTTGGACATGACCTTGTTGTAAAGGACTCAGATGGATTAGATAACCTGGAGATCCACTCCACGTTCCCCCTTCTAGGACTCCTGATCATCGTGGATCACCTCAGAATCTTTATAGCTGCTGCCCCATCTATTCTGAAGAGGACACTGCAGAATCAGCAGCAGCTGCCCAGCAATCACCTCATTAATACAGAGAATTTTTCAATTATTCTCCCCCTCTGCCCCTCCAGATGCCCCCTGTCTAGAAAGGTAAGAGTCCTTATCCTCCTAGCTGTCAAAAGCAAGGAAGAGGCTGATGAAGGGTTGGTTTGCCATAATAATGTTTCAACATGTTAAGTGTCACTGCACCTCAGGACATAAACACCATCTGTGGGACCTTTCTATATTTGAATGTATTGGAGTCAGTGCTGTTTAGATGAGCCAAGTATCTGACAGAAACCACACAATTTCTCAACTAATCACTGTTTAACTTCCTATTTCTGCATCATCAGCAATTTCGATATCACTGATTTTTCCTGATTCCTATGAAGAAGACTAGTGAATAGTAGACTAGAACACATCCCTGAAGCTCCTATTACAACCAGCAGCACTGAATAAAAATACTCCACTTTCAACTGCTTTGTTATCAATCCATCTATTTTGAAACCGCTTAGTAAGTGCTAGATTTCATTCTACACTGCTAATTTCTTTAATCATTGTGTCAAGGGAAGGTTAGTTAATAGCATCAGATATTGGAAATTCCAACTAGATAAAAGGAAAATGTGTTTCCTTTGTGTGTGGTCAAAATCTAGAACAGACTTTTTCCAAGAGGTGTTGTGGGTTACTGTAGTGGTTTTCCTTCACCAGTTTGAGATTTCCTGGCCAATGCACCAATTTATGTGCTGGGTTTAGTGCTGGCCAAATCACCAGTGCACCCACTAGAATTATTTATTCATTTCCTGCTGTGAGAGAGTATTAGGAGGAAGGTAAAGCAGGCTCAAATTTTGAAGGGCATAAAGAAAGAATTTTATTAAGAGAAATAAAAGAATAAGAATCAGAACAAAACCTTCAGAACACTTCTCCCCCCACACCCTCTTTTCTTTCCCACTGACATGTAGAAACAATTCAGCCAGTTTACCATCTTTACAATAGTCTTTTTCCAGTTCAGTCTGGGAGAGGAGTCCCTCTTGTCATGCTATGGGGGCTTCTCCACAAGTGAATCAGCTGCCTGGGAGAATGGAAATCTGATCACTGTGTAAAAGTCCCTCCCCTGACCTACAGCTCTCTCCATAACAGTTTTTGAAGGCTCAGTCTTTGGCTAATGGGGGACACTTTTAAGGATGAGCTGTTCAGAAGCAAAGGTTCTCTTCATCTATCTCTGAGATCTTCTCTGGGAACAGAGATCTTTTTCCCTGGGGACAAAGAGTTCATCACTCTTCTCTCTCTTTGTGCAGACTTCTCATGGGATCACACTACTTCAACATCTGCTTATTCAGCACGGATGCCTTTGCTCTTGTGTACAATCTGAACACTCCAGCACCACCCCCCCACCCCCCAAAGATTTTCAATGAGTTACAGGGAAAAAAACAGTCTGATGTATCAATCATATCTTCAGCATAACCTCACAAGAGAATTTCAGCCCAGGAACAAGGAATCTCCTCATCCCCTCCCACGGGGGACCTGACTCCTTCCTTACTGACCTTGGTGCCTTTATATTGTTTTTCTATGGGTCTTCATTCTGTCCTTTTCTTTCAGTCAAGAGAGAGAATGAATGTTTGCAGGTCTCATCTGTGCACTGAAAGTTAATGTCTCCCAAGGCCCGCAGACAGTGGTGTGATCCCTGTGGAGTGGCTGGAGTTCCATGGCCATGCTGGGAGGGCTGGGCCAGGGTCTTCAAGGGGCCCAGCCAGAACAGCAGTGCCAGCTGTGGCTGCACAGCTGTTTTCTGGCTTTTGCTGCATTCAGCCCCAGCCATGGGACCGCTGGCCTTCCCTCACCCTGCCTGGCAGCTGCTGGGACCCTGGGCTGGCAGCAGGGCAGGGCTCAGTGTTGGTAAGATGTTAGCAGCCATGGCCCAGCCTGGCAGAAGGACAGAGCTCAGTGTTGGTAAGATGTTAGCAGCCATGGCTCAGCCTGGCAGCAGGGCAGGGCTCAGTGTTGGTAAGATGTTAGCAGCCATGGCCCAGCCTGGCAGCAGGGCAGGGCTCAGTGTTGGTAAGATGTTAGCAGCCATGGCCCAGCCTGGCAGCAGGGCAGGGCTCAGTGTTGGTAAGATGTTAGCAGCCATGGCCCAGCCTGGCAGCAGGGCAGGGCTCAGTGTTGGTAAGATGTTAGCAGCCATGGCCCAGCCTGGCAGCAGGGCAGGGCTCAGTGTTGGTAAGATGTTAGCAGCCATGGCTCAGCCTGGCAGCAGGACAGAGCTCAGTGTTGGTAAGATGTTAGCAGCCATGGCCCAGCCTGGCAGAAGGACAGAGCTCAGTGTTGGTAAGATGTTAGCAGCCATGGCTCAGCCTGGCAGCAGGGCAGGGCTCAGTGTTGGTAAGATGTTAGCAGCCATGGCCCAGCCTGGCAGCAGGACAGAGCTCAGTGTTGGTAAGATGTTAGCAGCCATGGCTCAGCCTGGCAGCAGGGCAGGGCTCAGTGTTGGTAAGATGTTAGCAGCCATGGCTCAGCCTTGGCCAGGGCCCTGTGACCTCCCCTCCTCTACCTGGCCACCGGGCTGGGAGGGGGAAGAACTTCTTTCTGCAATGGCCAGAAAGCAAGAGAGCTTTTTCTGAGGCTTGTTAATTTTCAACATGTGTGTTCATAGTAGAATGTTCAGCTTTCTCGGTGGTTTAACAGGCTGTCAGTTCTCAAAACTAATCCCTGATTGGTTTTTGTCGAACACAGAGGAAGCTCTTAGCAGCTCCTCTCAGAAAAATCATTTTCATGAGTGGCTTCTTCCCTCCTCCCCACATGTCAAATGGGCAACATCAGCACAGTTCCTAAAAACTATTCAAAACTCATCTGAACAAGATCCTCAACAACCTGCTCAAATCGGGTCTGCTTTGGGGAGGAGGTTGAACTGGAGACCCCAGAAGTTCCTTCCTATCTATCCAGTTCTTCGATTCTGTGCAGGTAAAACTGGAGACACAGCAGTAAAACTCCCTGTGAACCAGGAGAATGTTCTTCACCTAATTCTAGCTGATTTTTGAAGCTGAAATTCCATGATGGAAATAGCAAGCAGAGCAATATTTTAACTTTCACAATAGAACAGCCTGCATTTACAAAAATAATAATTCTTCCGTTTGACTATTACCAATAACACAAAACCTCTCTTTCTTGGTAACCACTCAATTATAACATTGAAATTTAACATTGTAGCAGGACAGCCCATTTAATCCACCAGAAATTCCTGAATTGCCTTCTGCTTTGCAATATGGATGAAGTTGCACTGCAATTCTTCCTATGGCAGGAGCTATAAAATCAAATTTCTTTCCTCTACACAGCCACTTATATGCAAGAATTTGTTGTTGTTGTTAGACTGAGTTCAAACTGGTAAAGAGGTACAACATAATAGGGCAGAGGGGTAGAAGAAATCAGGAAAGGAAAGGTGATAGCTTAGGTTATTCAACCCATCAGAAGGTCCTGGCCAAGCCAACTTGAGCACCTCTAGCAAAAGATGTTCCATAAGGCACAGCTCTCATTTCCTCTAATAAAATGGAGTAACTCCATTAGAAAATGGTGCCATCCACTGCACAATAATGTTCTCAAAAAAGCAGCTGAGATAGTACCAGTGTTTGCATTGGAAAGTGTAAATGTATAAATGTTAAACATGGAGTATAAGTGTTTCAGCTTATTGTCCATGTGTAAGAGAATTCTGGTGCCTTTTTTTTTTTCCCCCCTGCAAAGCGTGTCAACTACCTAGATATGCATTTCCCAAACCTACTGACAAAAAATTCCCCTTGAAAAATAGTAGTGGAATGTGTTAGAAGTGTTACAAAATTATATCTTTAAACAGGGTATAGCTTTTCTAGGATAAATAAAACTGACAACTAGAAAAGATTTATTTTAGATTGCTTCATACAAGAGAATTCTTTTTAAAAAAGGCAAGTACACAATGTCTGTGTTTCCTCTTTCTGCAACTATTTTAATACCAGCATTCTGTTCTTTATCTAACACAGCAATGTTGGGGCTCCAAGAGAAATATCAAATCACAATTATGTTCCTTCAGAATACTGTGCTGTTAACAGAATAACTGTTAAACAGAAGCCTTGCATTTAGCTGTGTTTCTAATGTAGATTTCCATGATGACAGCACCAGCATCACAGTGAGAAATGACAGGCCTGGCAATTATTGTCAGATCTGAGACAGAACACTCACCAGCTACTTCAGAATATGACACCAAAATCCAACCACAAGCCTAAGTGGCTCATTAAAATCATCCTCCTGACTCTAAACTTGTCAGCGATGCTGTTAGGTCCCCAGAAACAAACTGCCATTCTGTTTCTGCTCTGTGACACAAGGGCCAGACAAAAACTGGCAGAAAACTTATTGTTTGTTTTTTGTCTTCTTAGCACTTGATTGGTCACAATATTTTCCTCTTTTGAAAGGCAACTCGATGTCCCCATTTTCCTATCCCTTCTGCCTCTTCAAGCAATAACTGAAACATCTCTTCACCTCACTCCTTGTCAGCTAAACAAATTGTCCAGTCAATTTTTTAATTGCAGGAAAAATAAGGTCAACACTTTTTCTATTTTCCTCTTTCACAAAAGTTAAAATGACAACCAAACAACAACTGAGTTATTTAGGAAAGCAAGAAGTACCCAACAAAATTCAGGAAATAAAAGAAACCAAACTGAAGTTCTGTGAAAATAAAGACTGGGATTGACTGGGAAGTGCCTGGCAGGGAACCAGGGAAAGGGAGATGAAAAGTTAATGAGAAGCTCAGACTGGGATTCTGTAAAAAAATGAGATAAAACCAGACAGATGATGGGAAAGAGTCAGATGGAAGAAATGGGGTAGCTGAGCTCACTGCATAAAAGTACAAATTAAAGTTTCCTAATATTTAGGGTGGGGTTTTTGCCTATTGAACATCTGAGGCCACTGAAAAATTGATAGGAGTTCTGACAGACTCGGGGGACTGGTCCTCAGAGCACAGTGATGAGCCAGCCTGAACTGAGCTGCCACCCTGCACAGGGCTGAGAGCTCCACAAAGGTGACAGGGTTTGATGTCTTCTAAAAAACCACATCTTATGTAATAGGCACCTCCCTATTCAAAGTGACAGATTAGTTTCTTTTTTTCTTTTAAATTATGTTTTGGAAATAAAAAGATATAGTATATCTCTCTCAGGATCCAGCATGTCCCATAACTTCCAGGATCTAAAGTTTTCATCACTGCATATATTTAAATGAAATTAACATGCTAATAATACCTACATAAAGTTGTTTGGTTTTACAAAAAAATCCAAACTCAGACAGTGAGTAAAATCTTCTTTTCCCTCTCTTCCATTCTAACAACTATTCCATAATTAACATTTTTATTTACAGTAATTTCATTAACTCTATCATGAAAACCTGCCAAACACCTTTCTTTACAGCATCCTTTTCATTAGTGAACACACAGTCAGAAAGATTAAAAAGAAACCTTTGCTGACGTTCTTTTCCCGTTTACCCAGAAAATAAGAGAATTTTCTTTTAGTATTATGAGCCACTATTCTATGCTACATTTTAGAAGTTCATTAAATTCCCTCTAAGCAGCTTTCCAAGCATGTCCCCTTCATGAGAAAATAACAAGTCCATTTGACAGTACCTGTAAAGGCTCTTATCAGCACTAGGCACTTACTGGGCAGAATCTCACCTACAGAGAAATTTCAGTGGAAGGTAACTGGCCACAAGCTCTTCAAATGAAACTTGAGCTATTCAGGTCAAAACAAAAATTATGATACCAGAAATGTTACTATTTTACTCCTTAAAAGAGGTAACTTCTCTGTGTAACTACCTTTAAAGTGGTAGCTTCTCTGGGCACAGCCTGCCAGGTTCACAGGCCAGAAAGACTTCATTAATTATTACCTCAAGTTCTCACTGAAAAAAATACAGAGAAAGGCAGAGATGGATTCCCAAAATAAAATTACTGCCTTCAAACCTTTACTAGCCTACCATAAAAACTATTAAGTGCTGTCAGTAATAGATGCAGAAATACAGAACACAATGATCACTTCTAGGACTTTAACACCTCTTTATGCACCTGTAGACAGTAAAGTGATCTTAAGCTAATTCATAAAAGACAACTGGAAGAATAACTCTTAAACTATGATCACAAATCATAAACCTGTATCTTTGATAAGCTTCACTGGCAGGGCACTGAGCACTGGATCAAACTGAAGGCAAGCTCAGACTCCTGGCCAGGGCCACGAGGCTGCTTCCTGAGGGGCAGGGCAGGAATGTCACAGGCAGGAGGGGACAGCAGGGGACACACCACGTCTCACAGCAGCAGTGCCATCTTACAGCAGTGTGGAGAGTCCAGAGAGATGCTAAAGAAGTGACCCTTTGCTTGTGACAGGATGCAGGCTCAGCTCCGTTCCTGAATGCCGCTTGCACAGACTAGAGAACGGGAATTTACAACCCCCCCCCATCAACTCTGAGGACTTATCAGAAAGAATAAACTGAAATTTGCTCCATCAACAATTTAATTTAGATCAAACAGCCAATGCTTGAACAGCAAAGAACATAAAAGACACCACTGTTTGCCCTGCTCTGTGGAGGGCTTTGAACTCAGACTTCTGTCACTGCTGAAACAAACACACACTTCACATAACAAACTCAGGGCTCAGCATCTTCCAGATTTATGAGAAGCTCTTTCAGCTCAGGAAGATTGCAAAACTCACACCCAGCTCAGCAAAACACAGTGAGAAGAAAGAATTAATATATTAGCCCTAGGAAGCCCTGTGCCAAGTCACACGAGCACACAATCTTAACTGCTGTGGGTAAAACTTTGACCAAAGACTAGATAAGCATTTTCATGAGCAAGTACATTTCTTTGAACCCAAAGTAATTACTTCTCCATCATCCCTACAGTAGAGGAGGTTCCTGGATTTCCTGGGTCCCTGCAGCTGCTGTGCAGTCCCAAACCCCTCAGCCATAGTGGGGGATGCAGGGTTTGGCTGGGCAAGGCTCAGGCACCTCCAGCCCTCGCTGTGCCTTTGGCAGCAGCAGGAGTTGCTGTTGCAGCAACACCAACTACAGACCACAGCCACAGGAAGCCACTGATACAAAGAGCTACACATATATTATCAGAAAATAATATAATCCTACACATGATTTACGTTTTCTATTATTCCAGTGAAAGTTTTTTCTGTAATGTGCATTGGATCTCATCCAAACACCCTGGATCGTGACCTATTAGTGACAGGGAGCACTGGAAGCAAAAATAAATTAGTATTTATTTTATAAGCTGTTAGGCTGCCCTAGGTACATTTACCTTTTGTACTTAATTCTTCATATCATCTTCTTGGGCTCCTGGGATATTTTTTCCTCTTGCCTTGTACTTACATCTATCTATATACACAAACAACAGGATGGGAATGCTGGTGCAGCTGTCTCAAAGCTTTCTTCCATCACAATCATCAGTCTCATTTTACAGAGCCAAGCAAGGGAGATGGAACAGCTTCAGCTGCTAGAGACAGCAGATGAACTTCTTTTTGTTACAAAGACTTTTATCTACTTTCTAGCCAATAGCATCATATTAAAAGCTGACAAGCACTTGCTCTAACCAATTAGTATACTTACACATACCTCTTGCTCTGAACAATGCTTGTAATAGCTTAAAAAAACAGATAAAGCTTCATCATTAAGCTTACATATTTCTACTATCTTGCTTAACACGTTTTCCTGAGGTCTATCTCTACACAGCTCATGCCCTATTGCTTCTTGTTCTTGCATCTTCAGCATTCTTGCATTTCTCCATCCTGAGACTTGCTTTCACACAGCTTTCTGAGAGTTTTATACCTTTTCTATTTCTATTCCCACATCATCTGATAGATTTTTTTTTCCCCCACAAAGGCAGTATGTTATTTTCAGGGATAAGCATACAATCAGAGTATCCTTCCCACTAAGCAGTACAAGGATGGCAGCAACAGCAACTAAAGACTTTGAAATCAAACTTGGCAATTGGTATTCTTTTTCTATTTAATCAACTTTTATGACTGAACCCAAAGCTGTATCTATGACCAACCAGCAAGCATAAGGCTCTACTCTAAATTAAAAACAAAACAAAACCACCATGAAATTTACAGGAAGATGACCACAAAAAAGTGTGAGAAGCTGGTTCCAGTACTCACAGAAATCTCTCCCAATTGTTTTATTTTTCTTTCTTTGTATTCCTTCTATTTTAAGCAATCTTTATGTGTAAAACATAGCATAAATAATTTCTATTAAACATTAAAGGTTTAGGAAACAGACAGAAGAATTTCTGAAAGGAAAACACATTTCTCCAAAGGCCATTAATCACTATTAGCTTAAAAATTAGATGTAACAACAACCATTTAAGAAATTTTGTGCACTGTTTCCAAAGATACAATTTATATTAATTCCCCCCTCTTCATTCTGACAGTCACCAAAAAAACCCCTGTTATGAGAAACCTGCTCAAAGAGAAAGTCAAGAACTCAAGCAAATGTGGATAAACAACAACTGAAATTAGCCTTGCTTCCTCTGTCTGTGTTTTACAGTAGTTTGTGATTACATGACCATATCCAGAACCTCTAATTTGACCCAGGAACAACCATTAAGAGTTTCATTTGTGGATCAACGTGCAGTTCTTAGGGCTACAGTTCTGAGTTCACTAAAAATTATTCAGACCTTACCATGAAGGATGATATTTACCATTCCTAATATTTCTACATAACACTGAGCATCCAAGTGCTTCAAACCTTCAAAAGTATTTTTGTGAAAACATATGCAACAGTAGCGATGTATTACCTTGGTTGTACAGAGAGATTGAAGTTCTGATCAGAACCCTTAGGGACAAAGTAGACTGGACTGGGAACACTGGCAATTCCCTGGTTCCTGGATGTTTACCTTTACCACCCTGCTTCTACCTCTAGAACAATTTTAATTTACCAATTATCCCCACATTATATCCAGTCACGTAGATGGAAGTTGAAATAAGAAAGAAAGAGGTCTTTAATAATCTTAAATATTGTCACTTCACCTTAATGCCTTATGTAAAATTATTTGTCTATTTACTTGCCAGGCTTACTACTGAGCTTTTAAATTAAGATGCATTTTTATTTGTGTTTGTATATCAACCATTGCCTCCTCTCCAGCCAAGTGAAACAATGCAGAGTAATCAGATTTGGCAGCCCAAGTGCTGGCTGTCCACTGCTGCAGCCACAGTGTTTGCTCACTGTCACTCCAGCCACAAGGATTTAGTCCACTTGTGCTATACTGATCCATATAACACTGATTTTTCTATCCCCCTCATCTGTGAAACTTTCTGCTGTCCACTCCTCTTAGAAAACAAATATAATTTTTTACATATATATATACATTATATATATATATATAAATTACAATAACTATTAATCATTGCAATTGTTAGATGCTACTTGCCTTTTTCTCTCTCCGTCTTCGGGATAGAAACAGCAGAAAGTGACAAATCAGGATGAGACTGAAGGACACTTCTGGATACCACATGGATCATAGTGCCATCCAGGCTGCCAAAAGGACAGATGTTCTTTGCTTTTCTACTGCAAAGCAAACTCTGTCTTCTATGAAATTAAGTCCAAACTGTCCTTTTAGTTCCAGTAAATACCCACTAGGGATGATCAGTCTTTTCCTTTGTAAGCCCTATCCATGCACAGCACCTTGCTCACTCACTCCAAAAAGGCAGATTGCCAGTCTCTCCTAGCCCTTATCCTCCACTCTTAATTTTCTGATCTTCAAAAACCAAACCAAACCAAACCACCGTGTTTTATCAAAATACATCTTTGGAATACTAAACTCCAACCACACTACCACTTGCCTCTATTTCAAATGCACTTCTCTAACATCAGCAGACTTGGACCAGCTCAGGTGATTCTCTCCAGTGACAGATGAGAAACTCTCAAACTTCTGTCCAATTTTTTTATTAAAACCTTCTTTCCTTGATTTAATCTAATTCAACCTTCAGTGTGTTTACAGTGCAAAAGAAACTGTTTGAAATCATCTGCAGGTCAGCCACTGGTTTCCCCTGAGTAAATTCTGTTTCCTTGTTGGTTTTTCCCAGCTGGTCTTACACCAGCATTCAATAAAATCAAATTCCCTTGTTTCAATATCACACAAGTACTTCACATGTGTACTGTAGCACTGTTTGCAGCATGCACACTGGATACTGCTCTAAGAGGCAAGGGCTCTTTCTTAACTACAAACCAGCTAATACTTGAAAAATTTTATCTAAAAACCCCCTCCAAATCCCCAGACATTTTGCTATGAATGTCAGCATCAGTGATACAATTACTCTATATTTTATTTACCAAAATAAAAGAGCATATTATAACCTCCCATATCAATGACTAAATAGCATTTCCCTACAAAGCAAGAGATTACAAAATACCCATGTCATTTGTCACAGCAGGACCTGCAAAGGATGCCAGAAGGTGACTGACATTTAATTCTGTCTTTACTTTTAAAATCTATTAAAATGTATCCATCTCCATGGTAACTCAAAACATGTATTCCTCCCACACAGTTTGATTGATAGTTTGTAGCTTTTGTTTTATAGTCAACCTTTCGTTTGTTTGAAAATACATGAAAACTGTCTAGTTGATCCTAACAATCTTTAATGATGCCATAAATCTGTATGTGGCAGTAAATGAAAGGTACTGCATATATGGCTCCTTGTTACACTGTTTAAACCCAATAAACTGCCCTAACATCCTGTAGTCTTCAAAGCAACTTTCAAATCAATTTTAATAGATTTTCAGATTTTAATGGTATAAGACTTGCTTACAAACTAGTTTTATTTTACTCTCCTAAAACTTTACACTTACTTTTAATTCCTTAGAGCTCAGAGTCTTCCACAAATCACTACGAGAGACTGATTATATAAATTTTCTTAAAATTAAGGAAGGAAAAAAATAATAATTATGGGAACCTGTTATAATCTTAAAATCTGAAGCACTTGAACTGAACTTCAGCACGTTAGTGCTGAAGGGAGAAGTACTGAAACGGACTGTATGTTATAGCAGGAACCTAATAAATATTAAGTGTAATTTCTACATGAATACTGCTCTTCCAAGGAAGAAAGGTAGAGGGAGGTCATGATAGTCACTAAAGACCTCCAAGAAACCATAGCTAATAAACTGATGTAAATTCAAGTCTTAATTTGACAAAGCAAGAGAAGAGCTTCTACTCAACTTTCCAACACACCTAAGCAGCATAGAAGTCTCTGATTTTACCTATAAAACCTTTTAATTGCCTAAGATAATGAGCAGATATAAATCACACTGTGACACTTTTACATCAAAGTCTTTATTCAGGTGCCTACAATTCAAGAAAGATGGGACAGTCTGGAGCAGGTCCAGGGGTGGGCCACAAAGATGATCTAAGGACGGGAGATCCTGGCCTTGGAGGAAAGACCAAAGCAGCTGGGTCCTTTGTTCCCCTGAATCCCATCCCAGTATTGCAGTACCAGCACAGCCTCCCCAAGAGGATGGAGGCTCTCTGTCCACAAGGAGACACTGAGAAAAGACAAAGGGCAAGGGGTGCAAATTGCACCAGGAGAGTTTTCACCCAATGTGAGAAATAAACGCTTTTCAATAAGAACAACTGTTTTCACTGATTTTGGACAGGGTGCCACAATCTCAGGTAAGATCCTTTTCTGACAAAAGGTTGGGCCAGATGATATTTCAAGGTCACTTCCAACTCATAACATTCCATGGTTTATCTGCAGCTTCCCACTCCATGAGTAAAGATACTGAATTAGAAAAATATCCACCTTCAGCGTACAACTCAGAAGTGTCCATCATTCTGCATTCTCCAAATCATTCTGCACACGCCCATCACAACCCAATCAAGAAAAATCTTCAAGTATTTTCTTGTAACCAAATCATAAATCTGCTAAAAGCCTCAGATTCAGTTGCTAAGCAATGAGATGATTTCTCTGCACTGTTCTCTCTGAGGAACTAGATGCTCCTGGACGTGGAATATTTACTCTTAGTTTCCCTTGTAAGCTGTGCAGCACTTAATGAGACTAGCAGCTGCCCTAAACTCCTACCTGAGTTCTTGGTCACTCCACGAAGATTCATCCTTCACTCCAAACACAGAAGGATATAAAAATATCCATACCACTGCTGAACATTATTATCCAGAGTCCTGTCTTCTAAAGTGGTAACTCTGAGTCTCTCTGTTAGTGTCAACTGAGGCTAGACAAGCTCTTCAGATTCTTTTAAAAGTACTCTCACGAACCTGAACAACCACCTTAAAGGAATTTTCCTTCAAGGAAACCTTGAAAACGACATGAAAATGAGAAAGAGGAAAGACGACCATGTACACAACCAGTACTGTTTCTGTACATCTGTCTTGGTACGTATACCTCATCTTTCCAGGAGTTTGCTTGCACAGAATTTAAGAGTGTATTTAATATGCTCAGCCTTGAATTGAAGAAATTCTTCAAGGAAGACCTTCTGATGCAGCACATCTGTTTTAGGTAACGTCACATTTTCTTCTGTCTACATATTTCAGAAAATCCATCAGTAATTGCATGTTTTATCAGATACAGAGCAAAGCACATCTCACTGAATAAAAATGTCTCCTAGAACACTCCCCATAAGAGCAAACTACCTTAGTGATTCAGTGAATGGCATTTTTCAAGATGAGTTTTAACTAGTACTTCAATTTTAGGGACACCCAAAACCACCCAAACCACATAGCTGCAATTGCACAGAGTCCTGCTACCCACTCTGTTCCTTAATAGGATCCCTCAGGAAATTTAAAAGGAGCCTATGGGAAACTGGTTTCACACTGAGCTGGCGAAAATTCCATCTGTTCCCAACACCATTAGGTCTTACTCCTGAAAGTAGACAAGAAGTCACCCCACACATCCCTGCTCCCCTTTGCATAAAAGTAGCAAATTAACGTTATTGATCTGACCAAACTCTAAATTGGGCAATTATGTTTGGTCTCTCCACAGTCATCTGCTCGTTCAACAGAAATAGTCCTCACATCACATCTTAGACTCTGAGGAATTTTTTTTTTACAGTTAAAATAGCTACTGTGCACCAGCAGTGAGCTTCAGTGATCTCCTTAGCTGACTTAAAAACTCACAGGAGTCTTGTTTGACCTAATTAACAAAAGCCTACGGAGAACTTGCAGATCCTTTATTTAGAAATAGTATAAAAATAACAAATCTTATCAACACGTACAGGGTAAGAGAGAACGTTAACAACCTTACTTGTACCATTTTGCTGTCTCAACAGAAGTCAGTAGACTAGTGTGGGCAACTACCCAAGAGCTGCACATACCCATTTCACTGTAACACATGAATTTTGCATCTTTATCCACCCCTGTGCCTAAAGAGGTCTCCCCATGGTTGGTTCTTGCTTTTCTGCTCTCCCTTCCTTGCCCCTTCAGAGTAGGCACAAGAGCAGGTTCAGCTTCTTACAGTGGTATACTAATAATCTCACTTTTCCTTTCTCCTCCACTCCAAATTAAGTACAGGAGTGGGGAAGGGAATCACTGGCCTCTGTTGCTTATTGCCTTTACAATACTGGGAAACAATAAGTAAAACCATCTTCTAAATTTCTTAGGCTTTCACAAAAGGACAGTTATTGTATCCAAATGAGTCTAAAGAACAGCAGAGAGTATTGGAGCCAGGCAAAACACCACCACAAGATAGTGGGTCTGTGCACCTCCTGACAGTACCCAAACACACGAGTGTGTGTAAACACACACTCACAAACACACACATCTGGCCAGCTGTGCTCAGCAGTAATCCTACCCACATTACCAGCAATTACAGTGGCTACATAGTACAGATTTTAAACACTGAGATCCATGCTCACAGTGAAGTCCCTCCTAATTTTTTACAATAGCAGTGAAAGTAGGAAAACCCAAACCAAGTAGGTCAAATAGAAGAGTGGCTTTTCTTTTTTTTTTGCCAAAAAAAGTAGCTACAAAACCTCATTGTTTTAGTGCTCATCTCTGAAGCCTGGATACAGACAGATCAGAAGGCAAAGAAGTGCTTTGCATTTTCCAGTGGCATGACACTGCCTTGTCTGCACACAGGTTACAGATTGAAATAGGGAGAAATGTGCTCTCTACATAGAATCACAGAATGGTTTGGGTTGGAAGGGAGTTTAAAGCTTACCCAGTTCCACCCCCTGCCATAGGCAGGGACACCTTCCACTGCCCCATGTTGCTCCAAGCCCTGTCCAACCTGGCCTTGGACACTTCCAGGGATGGGACAGTCACAGCTTCTCTGGGCAACCTGTGCCAGGGCCTCACCACCCTCACAGTATAATTCTCTTGCTTTGTATCAAGTCTGAATCTGATCTCTTTTCATTTGAAACCATTATCCCTTATCCTATCCCGATGGGCCCTGCTAAAAGTCTGTCCCCAGAACCATAAAAATCGTATCATCTTTACTCCTTTATTAAATAATAAATATTTGAGTTCTATTCCTGATTACTCAATTATTTTAAAAAAATTATTCTTAAGTAGGAATAGAATTTTTAACAAGGTTATGATTTTCGCTAAAAATAACATCCAAAATAAATAACAGATACTGATAGCTTCCATCCCAGTTTTATTTGTATTGCTTTCCAACTGGAGAAAAACATCTGTCATTTTCAAAAAAACTTGCTGTTTTGTCAGCATTTAAAGAGTTATATGATCAGAATCCAGCTACTCAGAGTATAATTTGTTATCGCAGTAGAACAAACAACACATCACACATCCTTCTATTTCAAATTCATTTCAGGCACAGTCCTTTCTCTGTGAACTCATCATGGACAAATGCCTTTTCCTCCCCAGACTAAAACCTGACTTTCACTTTGGTAGCAAAAATTAAAAGAATATCACAGCATTGTGTAATGCAACGATGTCAGGCTAACCTAATATATATTTTTCAGAAACCTAAACTAAAATTGCTGCACAACTCCTGTAACTCAAATCCATTCAAGCTTCCCCATGCAGAGTTTATTCCCAGTACTACCATGGACACTCAGTGGTCAGAAGGAAACAAGGAAGATTCCCAATATTTTACACCAACTAATTTTCTACAACTGTCTCAAAGCTGTGCTTTACTTCACTCTTCCAGTTCTCACTGTTCTTCTCCTCCTTCCAATTTTCTGTCAGCAGAACTTCCTTATCTTGGCACAACACAATATCCCTCTCCAGGCAGTGTTTTATTCACTGCAGGCTTCCTGGGTATTACATCCCAGCTCCCATTGTTTAACTGAGAGACAAACACAGACTTTACAATGCACCTCAACAATACCACCAAGGTAATTGCTGGGAATTTAAAATTGAAACAATCTTGGTCTTTCAAACCATAATCCAGGTAGGGAATTCTCCAAAAAGCATGAGATGAACATTTGAGCCTATTTAGAGATGTTCAGAGAGGCTGCACACATTATTTGTCAGCCCCACTGACCAGTGAAGGGCCCTTTGCAGCCACTGACCTACTGGGAGTGTCTGTGCAACAACCAGCACTTGAATTTCCCCTACAGTAAGAAACTTTTCTACAAAGCTGACTAGGCACAGCAATATGATAAACAACATTAATTACATTTCTTAGATGATTCTTATTACAGTTTGGGAATAATAAAAATTTCTACTGGTGCTGATACAACAACAAGCAAGGATTTCCATTTAGTCTTTCAATATATTTTAAGGTATGTCCCTGCATAGCTTCAGCCTGAACACCAAGGATAAAATTCTCATCCCAGCTCTGCCACAGGCACCTCAGTGCATTTCCTCAGGCTCCCAATGTACAGCCCACAGATGGGACAAGTGTCTGTCACCCACTTAACAACGGTGTAAATTGTTCTTCTGCCAGAAAAGCTGTGGTACTGCATCAGTGGCCTGGAGATAAGAGATCAGTAAAGGTGTTCAAATACTGCCAGCTTGGCCAGGAAAGCTGGGGAGTCTCCATTCAGAAGGAAATCAAAACCTGGTGCAGTCCTGTCAGCCTGGTCTTGCTGACCATGCTTGAGAAGACAGCTGATGATCTCAAGAAGTCTCTTCCAATCAAAACAATTCTGTGATTATTTCTACATTAAAATTTTTAATTTTTTATAAGTTTTTGGGGAAAAAAAGCCCCACAACACAAAACAATGTGTTTTCTACTCCAAAGCTCTGCCAATTTCTTTGTCATGGAACAGATGCTTCCCTCCAAAGTTCTATGAGAACAGTAAATTCTTTCCCCTGTTATTTAAGAATACAATAATGTTTTGTGCAACGTTATAAGAAATATAATGAGCTACAATAGAAAGCAGTCCCAGAAAGAAAAATCACTAAATGAAAGTTTATAGCTAGAGCTTTCTCTCTCCTTCCCCTCGAGGAACTGGTGTTAACAATAAAAAGAAATACTTTAGTAAAAAGGAAGTTTAACTCATTTGTAGAGGAAATGATTCCCCTTTTTCCAATTTAATACCATTGCCAATATTACTGTTGTCATCTTCAGCTGACACTGGGGAGAGGGGGCGAAAAAAGTTCTCACAGGAAGAAAACAGAAAAGACCACTTGATTCCCATACACCATGAGAGTATGTGCACTGGAAAAAGGAGGAGTACAAGGTGAAAAGAGTGGTATAAACATGGTATATCCCACATTCCCTGCCCTTCCTCCATTAGATCAGATGCCCCTTTCCAAGAAAAGGATTCCAGGGACATCTGACCCCATAGAAGAACTGGAACCAGCAAGAATAAAATTAATTTCATGAGAGTTGATTGCTTTTTGAAGTACAGAACACAGCTGGTTCTGCTGGAGAGGCACTAGACTCACTCCCCTGGATCATTCCTGGGTTTGTTTCCTAGACATGTAACTTGTCACTGCAGGTTTAAGTGAGGAAAGAAAGCTGCTGCAGCTCTATTTAGAGGTACTTCTCTAAAGAAAGGACAGGAAGGAGATGCAAGCTTAGACCACCTACAGTTCTTGATCCTAATCCTACAGTTAAGGCTTGCAATTTCTAAGCTAAAAAGAGAAAATAAAGACCAGGAAAAAAATACCTTCAAATGTTCAAGTTTTTTATCTGCTGTGTCATGGTCTTTGGCTATTAAAATGTAAAAGAAGAGGGATGAAAGCAGAAGTAGGAGACATTATGTGGCAGCTACTGAAAATCATACTAAAAAGATGTGTATAAAACTCAATACACTTATCCTAGTGTTTACTTATAATTTGTGGAGGAACAATTGTACAAAACCTCGCATAGTTTGAGTTCTTCTCCTTTCAGACACTAGAAACTAAAACAACTACTTACAAACTGTGCTGAATAATTTTTGAAGTCTTTGATGGAACTTACAGAATTATATTATATTATTTCTTACATATTTAATAGCACTTAAAAATTGTTGCCTTTTTTGATAACAATGAAGTTTTTGGATCTGAGGGTAGAATTTCAGAACTGCAGAAATTTCCAGTGTAGCTATGTGACTCTCACATGATCCATTATTCTGCATTAAATAGAAGGAATCCAACAATTCTGATGTTGATTCTGATGGATTTTGAATGCATACAGGCAGGCAACATTTCTCCAAGGGTATTAGAGATGTGCAAGGAGAAGATGACTGCTCTTACCACATACAGCTGTTTCCAGAGCACAGCCCATTCCTGCAGCGTCGCTGTGACTTCAGTCACCACAGAATCTTCAAGAGGAACAACTGTTTCATATTGCCTGTAGAAAAAGAGGGGAGGGAAATGAGGAAATGTACCCAGGAAAAGGTAGAGAAAGAAATATGACAGCACAGCAATTTGTCAAATTCTAGAATTTGAATTTGTTCAACATAAGGAAATATCTAAAGAGGATCATTTTGTCTGTTGTAAAACTGAAGCAACTCCAGAGCCATAGCAACTGTTCCTCTGTTACATTCCACAAGATTAATCTTATGTGAAACATTTCCTAGCTACCTGTTCAAAATACATAATTTCATTCTAATCAAGGTCAATTAAAAGTTTTCATTACTACAGTATGTTAAATTAACTTGCCTATAAAGTGGGTTCCTACACAGCTTGAGTCCCTTCCCTAAGCCTGTCCACCCCTCTTTTCCCCCCTCCAACAATGTCAGCTAATATCAAAACTACCCAAAATACCTGCTGTCTACTAACCTGTCCTATCCAGAAGGCCTTTTCAACATTGCAAATGAAATCTGAGGGATCTGTCCTCTAATCAAAAGAATAAAACTTGTTCCTTTGTGGTAAAGTCTTCCCAAAACCATTAAAGGAGAACCACAAGAGGTTCACAAGGTTTGGACTGGAAGGGACTTCAAGGCTCATCTCGTTCCACCCCGTGCCATGGGCAGGGACACCATCCACTGTCCCAGGTTGCTCCAAACCCCATCCAACCTGGCCTTGAACACTTCTAGGGATGGGGGCAGCCACCACCTCCCTGGGCAAACTGTGCCAAGGTTTCAGTACCCACAGCCTAAAATATGTCTTCCTTAAATGTAAGCCCTTCATCCTTTGTCTGATTCCTACAGACCCTGTCAAAAGCCCTGACCCCGTCACCTTTCTTAGGTAAGGTAGCTTAGGCTTCAGGTAATTGATGAGTTCACATGCAGAATACTAAATGTCCTTAACTGCATGGTGAGCAGTTTAAGGAGTTTGGGTCTGGTCCCATGATATCATGGGAATACATTCATTGACAGCCTGGGACAGAGAATTAAGCCCAAGTCTCGAAGACCTGGGGGTGTCTACTCCCAGACTTATTAGTCAGACTCAGAGTTACTTGTATTTGGCATTAGAAAAGGTGCAGAGACATAATCAGCTTCTACTAACTCCAACCCATAACGGGAGAACAAGGGGTGACTTGGTGAAATTAATGGCTGGTAAATTCAGAAGGAATAAAAAGAACCACTGAGGCCATAAGCAGCTCTGTCGAGAGCCTTGTCTCCTGTGCAGGCTGAACAAGCCCAGCTCTCGCAGCCTGTGCACACAGTGGGGGTGCTCCAGCCCTGGGGACAGTACCTGTAAGTCCCTAGGGATGTCTGGGGAGGGCAGGGGGCAGTGAGCAGGTGGCTGTCGTGTTCAGCTACCTGCCAGGTTCAACACATGCTCTAACAGCACTTGAAATAGATTCTGAAATAAAGAATTTCTAAACAAAACATGAAATAACCATGACCCTCTTGTTCAGAACTGCATTACATTCTGTTGCATCAATTGGTGCATGTGGTTTTGATACTTTAAAACCGTGTATCAGCTTTCCTAATAAGTACCTGAGCTGCTTGCCCTTCACAAACTCCAGATTAACACCGTGGACTAATTAACTACACATCACAGGAAATTGCTCCTTCCCCTAAGGAGAGTACATGTTAAGAGTGGTTATTCTATTCCATATATATCATTTTATTGCACCCCAAAATTATGAAGCATCAGTATTACAGCTGCCCTTAGAAGCTTTACTGAAGTCCTTTGGGATCAAATCTACAATTCAAGACTATCAGAAGTCACCCATTTTCCTGCAGGTAGTTCACTAAGAGCCATTTTATACATTTTATCTACCACATTTAATTTGTTGCCTCGGGTCACTGTTTGAAACACTGCAATTACAAATCTCCCCACAGAAGCCTTTATCTGGAATATGCAAGTAAAAGCAGCAGTGAAAACACAAGACACTGATTTCAAGAGTGACAGTCAATCTCACAGGAAACTCTGCAGGCTCCAGTGCCCCCAGTCAGCAACTTCCCTGACATGGCATTGCCACCAGCGTTGTTATTCACATGGACTGAAATAAACCCATTGCCAGCAACACACGAGGTACAAACAAAGAGAAGGGCAGAAGTTTTCAGTCACTCTTTGGGTGAGGTGGGGAGGGCCTGGATCCTTTGGAAAACGTTCAAAGTAACACAGTTACCTGTCAGCTTTGACTCTGAAAATCTGTAGATAAATGAGATGGGCTGTCTACTGACTGGTGCCTCCATAAGAAACAGGAAAACACAGTATTTTTCCAGTGAGAGAACAAGCATAAATGGAAGAATATAAGTAGAATTCTTTAAATGCATGTGGTTCAGATGATACCTCTGAAGTTACAATTTTATGAGCCAAAGCAAACAAGAATAACCATCAAACCTGATTCTTGCTATATTAGAAACAAACCACCCCCAACTCTGTAGAATTACATTGTTTTCAAACCCTCATACATGAAAAAAGAGAATAAATTATGACACCTCTGTAAGTTTCAATAATTATTTCTTTGTTTCCCTTCTAGATAAAAAAGCACTGTAGCTTCTTAAAAAGAAGGAAAAATACTCACCCTCTGTTACTGACAATTGCCTTTTTCAAGTGAATATAATTTGCAGGAAAAATCCCCTGCAAGAGAAAAAATGTTGTACATTAGAAAAATATATTTGCAGTTTTTAGCATTGGTAACCTAAGTCAAAATATATAACTACCAATATACCCCTTAAAAACTCCCCAAAACAACCATTGTGTCAAGGCTGCCAGTCGAAGCTCTACATCCAGATTAGCAATAATTGACTGGTTTAGTTTGTCTTAGAGCAGGACACCACACTGGACCAAACCTCCACCTGGGAAGACCAGAAAAGTGGCTCTTTGCAGTTTGCAGCACAGCACCAGCAGAGCAGGCTGATGCTGATTAGGGGTGACACAGACAGAGGCTTAAAAAGACAAACTAAAGAAAAACTAAAAGCCCACCATCAAATTTGCATTGAGCCCCCATGGACAGAACTATTCCAATGCTTTTATAGCCTGGAGCTGTCAGGTTTCCTCCCTTTCCAAGGAAAAGCTATTCAAACCCTTGGGATACCTCCAGTAATTTGTCTTTTGCTGTTCCCATGAGGGCTGGACTCCAACCTCACCTGTGCTCTTGAGTGTTGAGACATGGGAAAGGGGTAATTTAACCCAACCTTTTTCAGTGTTCCACATTCTCAGTGAAGCACACAGCCCTGAATCCTCACAGCAAAGTCTGTCAGTGTGTAAGAACAGCAACCTGCACTTCAGCAGGAAATACAGGAGCAGTGTTGGAAATCTTTGGATTAAAAACCAGCTGACAGCCTCTGACAAAAATATCAGCAATCAAGTAGGATTTAAATTTTTAGCGCTTTAAAATCATACAATTTAGGAAGAAAAAGTTTTGAGGGGGGTTTGAAAGGAACACTATGTAAAGAAGATTCCAAATGCTAAGGAAAATTCCTTCTTGTTCATATGCAAGATTAAATTATAGAAGGAGAAAAGCTGAATCTAAGAAGAATGGCTTCATCAGAAAAACAGTTTATGTGCTTGCTTTCAGCCACATGAAATTCCAGAAAAGGAAGAAATGCTACTTCACTTCCTTGTTTGGTTCACTTTCAGTTAATGCTGCTTATTTCCAGTATCTAAGAAACCAGGGAAGGTTTGAAGGACTCTCCTATCAAAACTGAACATTTACACAAGCAGAAGTACCAACACACACAATGACTGCAGATATTTCATTAAGAGTACTACAGTCATGACAACGTAAGGTAATAGTATATTCTATCACACAGGTAAACATGAGGAATCTGGTACTCTTCTCTCTTTAAATACAAGTAATATTTAAACCAACAGATAATGAAGTGAAGCTCATATAGAAGCACCTACTGGCGTGTTTGGATATCAACATTTACAAAAACTTAGATGCATTCACAAAAGCAGTTGCACCAGAACACTCAAAAAAGTTCTCCAAGAGCAAAAACAATGGAAAAATAAAGGAAAAGAACCAATTGCAATGGTTAAATTGTAAAAATCTGACACACACACACACCCCCCCCCCCCCCGCCCAGAACAGTTCACAAAATCCTTTCTCAACAGACTTTATTCAAAGTTGTCCTACATTAATAATTCAACTTATTAAATGTGCTCTTAAAAATGCTGCATTAAAGCAATGAAATATCACCCACTTATGCTTTTCTTAGGGGAGTAGGGTGGAGAGGATCAAATTGGATGAGATTTATAGAGGTTGGAAAAATTTACATGTTACATGTCAGGAAGGTTTCTAATCCTTTGAGTGATTAATGAGTATCACTCAATTTAAAAAGAAATCCAATCCTCCCACAGGAAAAAAGTTAGAGAAGGAAAATGAAAAGTTTACTGGGTTGCAACAGCAAAGTAGATTTCATCTCCCATTAGATGAACAAATGTATTCACACTTACTTTGACACTGGGCTTCTTAATGGAAACACCTCTGTACCAACCTGAAACCAAATAAAACACATTATAATTATTTGTGGCACTGCTGTCTTTACACAGAAGTAAACTGACTACAACTCAAAAAGCAGCTGTGCCTCATACAGATCAAATTTTTAAAAGTTTTTGTTAGGGTTTTTTCTTTAAATTATTTTTATTTTGCTCTGCAATGATGACAAACAATTAACAACCTGGAATGCTCTTGTTTCTTCCCACCAGAAAAGTAGTTTAGTTAGTTCCTCTACTAGTAATCACTAGTCACTCTGGCAAAGATTCATTCAGACTCAGGGAAGAGACTGCACTGAAGACTTCTCTTCCAGGCTGGCACATGAGTCTTGTTGCAGTGTTTATCTTGACAAAATCTCCAGACTTTAGAAACCTGTAAAAGCCATTATCATACATTTCTAATGTGCTTTAAGCAAATATAAATTCTTTGCATGTGTCTAGTCTTATGTATGTCTGAGTAGGGAACAGGCTTTAAGATCTAATTTACACACTCCATTATTCTTGTATCCCCCATCAGGAAAGAGCTCCAGACAGGACAATAAATGAGGACTAAAACACAAAGCTGATAAAGCTGCAAGTTAAACAGAAGGATCCAGCTCCTGCTGCTTCCCACAGGTGACAGCAATGTCACTGCAGGATTCACCTGGGAATAAAGGGGATGAAATCTTCACCCAGCAGGAGAGTGGAAAAGCAGCACACTCTGCAGCTGGGCCTGGAGCAGCCCCAGGACTGTGGGGGACAGTGGGTGCCAGTTCTGGGAATGGGGTCTGGCCCTCCCCAGCCATCCCAAACTCCTGGGCAAACGTGGCCAGGCCTAGCTCCAGGCTGAGTTCAGCCCTCAGGTGTCACCAGCAACTGCAGCCAGTGTCAGCCAGGATCAGCTCTCCCCTGGCCAAAAGCCAGCACTTCCACATCAGCTACATCCACTTCCCAGAAAATCCTTTCATTTTCCCAGTGACTTCCTACTTACTTCCTTTTTCCCTCCCTGATTTAAAATTGCACTACCAAAACCTGCCAGTAATTGGCTATGGAGAATAGAGAAGAGCAGAACAAAGTAACTGAGTATTTTGTCTCTCTTAGAAAGAGTTGCACTGAGAGGATCAGATGTAGGGAAGAAGGCCTTGAGTTTTGTTTTAAAGACAGCCTGATAGTCTTGAATTTTTATTTTGTTTTAAAAAGGGAATCTAAATCAATGTGAAATTAAATAACTGATGAATTCAAGACAATTGCAGACCTTAGCACAGAAAAAATTAAAAACCATCTCCTTTATTACATAAATTTCTCATGAAGATAGAACATAACACAAACATTTGTTTTCCTATGAAATCATTGTTTATATTAAAAATATTATTGTTTTGAATTCATTTTAGTTGATCAAACCTCAGGGCAATCATATCAATATAAACTGATATTCACAAACAACACAAACAGATCCTTAACATAAGTGATTTCTAGAACTACACACAACTGTGCCCACACCTGCACAGTGTGCCCACACCTGCATGTTTTTAAGGTCACAGAAAAAAATAAATGCATTTATCCTGTGATTCACTGTTACTAATATTAAATACAGTCTGTACCTCAGAAGTAACCAGACATTTAAGCTCTAAGACAAACAGAATGACAAACTTCTTGGTAAATGGAAAAAATATTGTTTTTATTCAAGTTTGTGAATAGACCTATAAAAGAACAAAACCCAGTAAAAGGGGTGACCATTACTAATCCAGATCTACTGGCTAGTAAACAAAACAATTTCCAGAAAACCACCTCATTTCTGAAGTTTTAGTTCTTCATTCCAGAGCAAATTTTCAGAGCTTACAAGCTCTGCGTTTACAGAGTTGTGAAAAACAGGCAGGAAGGATCCTAAGAAATCATCCAAGCCTTGTCTCTAAATCTCTTCTCACATTTTGTCTGGTTTAAACAGCATCCAATAATTTATTATTGGGGCTGAATAACACTGCACTCCTTGTCTGTGGAAAATGATACATCTGTAAAACCTAGATTCCAAGGTATTTCTGCACCAACTTCCAAGGAAATTATTTCTGCTGCTCCATACAGACCAGTTTGAAAGCAGTGGTGTTTCACTTCTGGTTTTTAGAAGAAATTTCTTCTACAGATCAACATTGGCCAGTAGAATTGCATGCAGGTAATTCAAAGTTTTGGTATGATACTTGGAAATCCAGCACATTTATGTCAAGTGAAGACAGCAAACCCTCATTGGAAAACCTATTTCAGTGGCTCAGACAACATACATGACTTTACAACTGAACTTTCTTCGATGCCATTTGAGTATTTGATTTTTTTTTTCTTTTGGACATAATGGAAAATATTTTGTTGCCTTCCCTCTTGTAGTTTTTCCTTCATATATTTGAGAATTTGTTACATTTCCTTTAATCTTTTAAATTGTGCTCTCCAGACCTTAGTTTTTCTTTTATTTTTCTCTTTTTTAATTTGGTATAATTTTTTAAAGTCACCCCTCTCTATTTTGAGTTTCCTTCAATTCTGTGCAAGCAAGAGCCAGTCAAGGAGCTCAGCAGAAGCTGAAAGCCCCACATTGTAAAATGTGCAACTCATTCTGCATCGCAGAGTAAAAGCTATGGGAAAAGGTACAGTGCTTTTTTTTTTAATAAGCATTTAGAAAATTGGATCTGCATTACATTATTCCCTAAATTGAACTAAACCTGCATTCTGGAATTAGTGTTAAACACATTAATATTGATGTAATAATTTATCATAAAGAGCATTTGTTTTGGAGGATCTAATGACAATAGTCATCATATCCAGGCAGGTGCTTCAGCTAATTGTGATCCCAACAAGCACTCCCTGGTTAGACACAACACTGTCCAACAGCTTTAGGTGTCACTGCACTGCAAATAATCACTGTTAACATTTCACAGTTATGGCATGCATTAGTGACACATGGCCTTCAGAGGTGTCCACAGAAATGGTGACGCAGAGAGAGGATTTAAAATCAAGAAGTGGAAAGACACGGCTATGAAGTGACAAGAATTTCTTGAATAAATTAATGTGAAACAATGATCATACCTTCAGTGAGGTTGGGAGAGGACGCAGCTGAGATGGCTGACCTGAATCTGCCAAAGGGGATATTCCATACCACACACATTGTTTGGTACAAGAAAGCCAAGAATTAATCTATCAGAATGCCACTCTAAAACTACTGTACCTGTGGAAACCCAGTGGGAGAACTTGAAGCCACATTAGAGAATCTGCAAACTGCTGGATAAAGACTGAAAACCCCCTTTCCAAAGGCGTGTCACACTCAGGAGTCTCAGCAATAGTGCAGTTAAGTTGCAGAAGTAGCTCTGGGGCAGTCCTGCACATCTCAACCTCTTCATTTCAGTGACTAGAAGAGCTACCAATGATTTTTTTGATCTTTACATGAAAGTGTATTGAACAAAACGGGATATTCTTTCTAAAGGCCATCTCTTAACCTTTTCCAGATTTCCACTTAATCCACAAGAGGTCTGTCACATGGAAACAGCTCACTCCTTTAGAGGACTGAGTAACAAAACAGAAAAAGGGTCCTAATTGAAAGATATTGATCTATTTCTGAGAAAAATAAAGTTCAAGTATCAATGTTAAATAAAGAATCATGAGCTGCAGACTGTAGGAAAAAACAAAATCTGCATATAATTTCTTGACAAACAAAATTCTGAAAATAAATTACATAAGTACTTGCGGTAAATCCTAAAGCTAAAATCTGTTCTTAAATAAAGTACTGCTAGTAGAATCTGTTAGAATGCTCAAGTTCCTGTTTCTCCCATAAAAATAAATGTACTCGGTAGTAATGTAAGTAATCTTCACACGGGGAACAAAGCTGTCTTTTGCATATACAAGCCAATAAACAATTGCTTTTACCTTGTTATCTGCACGTGAACTGCAGAGCTAAATGCACCCAAAGTGACCCAGGAGAGAGAGGGACAGGAGCAGTGCTCAGCAATAGCTTCACAATGCCCGGAGTGCTCTGTCCTGTGAGGAGCCCAGCACGAGCTGGGCAGGAGGAGAAGCAGCAGCTGAATCCCTGGCCCAGGTGGCCAGCACCATGTCAGGGAGCAGCCTGGGGCCAGCAGAGCCCCAGGAATATGCTGATAATGCTGCCAGGACAAAAGGCAAAGAGAGATGGGATGTGTTTTATCGTGGCATGGGCCAGAGGGCTCTCGAGAAGCTGCTCCTGTGCTCTCAAAGATGACTTTCAATAAAGTGGGCGAGATCCACAGCAGCAGTGGTGTGAGTCCCAGAGGCTACACTTCCATGGGCACAGTCCACAAAAGGCAAAGACAGAAAAAAGCATGAAAATGAGGGGGAAAACAAACAGGAAAAGGGATATATCACTGGAGACATCTTCCTCAGACCAAACACAAATTACTGGGAAGGAGTCACTTTGGCCCAGGCTGCCACAGGAGAGCTCCTAGCTCAGATGGCAGGAAACCTGCAGGGCTCCCACAGCACTGACAGCCTGGAGTGGGACTCCTCCAGCATCTGTAGGGCACAGCTTGGAAGAATGGCAAAGGCATCACTTCTCAAGCACACTGAATTCATCTAGAATTAAAAAAATAAAACAAACCCTCTAATTGCAAGTTATATGTGTTGCTTAAGTGTCCCAAATATCAGAAATACTTATTTTGACCACATCATGACTGCTGGAATAACAGAGGGGAACTTTAAATATATTTTATACATGGTTTAAGAACACAATTATTAATGTACATACATGAAAACCATATTGATAAATATTTGTGTGAATAGCCAAATTTGCATGGGTAAGGTAACATTCTTTAAACTGGTGCTTCAGGCACCAGCTGGTGTTTTCATTCTTCAGTGAACACACAAAATTGTCAAGGTAATAATTACAGTTGCTGAAGTTATAGCATTTTTAATCTAAAGAAAATTGTCCTCTAGCAATAAAAACAAATGGACAAAATAGACATTTTAAATTTAGTCTGAATGCCACTAGTTACTGACAGCCACTGGCTGTGGCAGGGCAATAGCCATGTGACTTGAAAGACAGGGAGTGCTTTAGAATGCACAGTCCAAATGTGTATTTCAAACCAGTAGTGTGTTCATGCTTTTCCACTTGACAAAAGAAAACTCCATCTTTCAGCATTTCCAAGGGCCACACTAATGCCCCTCCAGCTCCTCCAGGCAGAGCAGAGAACTCCACTTGGTGTTTCACCCTCAGTGCCAAGGCCGTAAGTGGAAGGGCTCAGAGAGGGGAACAGAGAAGGGGAAAGCTGTGAATGACAAGCTCAGCTCCAAGTGGTGTCTTGATGAACATTTGTAACATTTGAGTGAGAGCAGTGGAGGATCTGAGAGTCCTTTGTGAAAGCAGTAACTACAAAACCTCCCTGGTAACACCTCAGTGTTACAGCTGGCGTGTGTTTGATGGAAACACGGGGGGAGCCTTTGGTAGCTGCAGAGGAAAGGCAGGTACCAAGTCCATGGGCTTGATTTACTGGGATAGTGGGTAGTGGGAAGCCTCTGTCAGACTTAAGAAGGGTTAAAAATTAGATATTTGTGATCTGGTATGAAGGCATACAGAGAAGCAGGCACATAGATTTGGCACATAAAAGTTCCAATTTCAAGCATATGAACAAGATCCAAACTAAAAAAGACAACTATTTCACTCCATCTCATTTCAAAAATGCATAGACAGCCAAAATATTCTTTAACATGTTATCAGTTGGTATTTATATTCATTAACCTAATGAGGGTGTGGGGTTGTGCACCCACATTTGTTTCTTTACTCTGCAAATACCTATAAAACTTAGCTGCAGTGGTACCCAAAATCTTGAAATAGGAAATTCCCTCCTCTTTCATTCAAGTCCTCTAAAAGTAGGGACTGCTTCTTAAACCAGTCACTTCAGAAGAGCACTTGCTCATTTATAATACAAATACAGTTTTTCAGTAAGTTATTATTATTATTAAAAATAAGCACATTCAGAAGTACAGCTACTCTTTGAATCTTTGTCAGCCTTGAATTCTTTGGCAGTCTCTGAAATCATAGTTCACATCACTAAAAGTTTTGTATGTGAATCTTTTCAACCCAGACAGAAAAATCTCTGCTGCAGACAGTTATGCATCAACTATTCAAGAAGTGAAATTGAAACAGCAATGGATCTCCTGTGGCTCTCAGAGCAGTGACCCTTATTTTGTGTGGGTTAACATTATTTTATCCAGTCTGTCTACACAAAAGAATTCCCAGCAAATAATGCAGAAGTAGAGGACCCTGTTAAACAACCACTTAGTCAAGAATGCTTAAAAAGCAACTGCTTTTTATTCCCCTTTTAAGAGCCTACTTTGCACATTTAGTGTGCTTTTTTGCATAATTCACACATGCAAGAGATGCAGCACAGACCATCTGAATATTCAGATGAGTTTCCTAGTGTGGAGTTCCAGATGTTATTATCAAAATCAATGGATCTTTTTATACACAAAGTCCATGGTAAAGGCACCTCAACCAAAATGACAGGAAAGAGGGCTTAAAAAACAAAACTGAAAAATTTCTTCCATCCAGGAAAGAAAACCCTGTCTGAGGACCTCCTTTCTCAGCAATTTGAAGAATGGCATGAATTGCTTTTGAGGAATCATCTTCAAAACTACCAGCAAAGGAAATATTCAAAACCCAATTATTTTAACACTGTACAGACAAGTTGGATTATCCATTTGCTTTTCCATAAACAACCTGCTCCTTGGAGATTGTGTTTTATTTCCCAGTTTTAAAAATTTCCCAGAAATGGTTGGAAAATACCACAACCATTTTCAACAACATACAGTGTTTAATTCCTTTGGAATTATCCCATCCTAAGCAAAGTGATACATTTTTCCTGAGCTTGCACCACGTTCTAATTCACAAGACCTGATAAAATAATTACAATCTGCCCTCAATGTGTGAGCACAGCTTAGCCCATCACACCATTTGTGGTTATTAAAAAAGCATGGAATTGTTTACAGCAAGCTTCTCTGTGGGTAATTTTCTACACTGCACTGCAAAGCTCTCATTCAACATATTCAACAGAATTTTTACAAATGTACGTTACTAGCAAAATTAGTATAGAAAAGGTGACTTTTTGTGATGAGTTAAGTCAGTGGGAAAACAGACACCTGAGTACAAGAAAAAGCATCAAGAGCAAAAGACAGTTCTAGGCATGAGAGAGGCAAAGCAGAGTCTGCTGACAAGCATACAGAAGATCTGGGGAGCAACATTAACACTGGAGATGAAAAATTACTTTAAACTGAACAAACAAAGAACCACATCTACAACTTCGAGGAATGTTAATTTGGAATTCAAATTTGTAGATCTGGGTCTTGAATTTGTTTAACACTTCAGGATTAAGGTTACATTATTCCACCTCAGACTATAGTGAAACATGTTCTCATACTGTATCTTGTCAACCTACTTCTCTCACCAGACATGTTTTACAACACTTGCTTGAACATTAGGATAAGAATAATTCTCCTTGTACATACAACTTCAATCACATTCTTCATTGTGAAGAAAAGCAGAGCATTAGGATATTCAATTTATTCACACACAGACATCTCCAGCCACATAAGAACTATAAAATTTACAATGGCATTTTGCTTTATGTACAAAAACACGCATCAACATAAATGCAAAAAAAAAACTTCCCTAAACCCATTTATTTACATTTTTTTCTGGTATTGCTAATATTAATAACTAATATTTTCTGCCTTTTTAGATGTTTTTAAGTAATTAAACTGACACACTTAATAGAAATGTGTAACACTAAAACTGAGAAAATATAGTAGAAAAAAATATACTGATTCTATACTTTACATGATGAAAATTCAGTGTAAGACCCAGTTACAACACAACAATCAGGTCAGGGTTCAAGATTTTCTGGACAGATGGTTAACTTCAAACACACTGACCCCCTATCAGACTGGATTAGTGCCAAGAGCACTCAGCCTTTCCTACAGAAAGCAGGTCAGAATAGGTTTTATTCAAGTGCTTTGATTTGATGCATCATGATTTCCAAAGAACTCATTAAAACGTGCTAGGCTAAGATATTTGTACATTCTTACACAGAAAATGGGGTTCCTTCTTGGACATCACACTTACCTTCACATTTCTCCAGGATCTGGACACTTTCACCTAGTTCCAGGACCAAGCCTTGCGGAACAGTTCCTCGGAAGCTGCATATCACTAGAGGGTGGGGAAAAAGAGAGACGTATGAGGCTTGGATCTTTGTGTGAATTTTCTTCTAAGCATAGCCCTTTAGCTCACTCCCTGCATAAAAATAGCTCTTCCATAGCTGCCCAGAAAACCTGTCAGCCAACTTTTCCTGATCAGGTATCTTTATTCCAGCCCTTATCAGAAATTAAGCTCAACAATGACAACATAAAAGATGAGCTTTTAAAAAGATTTTTGAATTAACCAAGGCTTGTAAACACTTTAATCAGCAACCTCTGATTCATATTGCATACAAAGATTTCCTTGTCTCACAATTCTTACTCTCCTCCACAACCCATCAATGGAACAGGCTGCCCAAATTGCAGAGATTACAACAGGAACTCTACTCCAGCAATTACTTTTCTCCAAGTTCAAACGATTTCAAATAGATGCATCCATACATCTAACACGCTGCAAAAAATCCTGTAATATCATACATAATATTTAAGCAGACATATGAAAGAACACATAAGAATCTGTACTTTTAATAAGCATTATCTAACATGGCAACGCATCTTACTTTTCCAGGTATCTTTAATTTTCATTAACCAGGGAAAATAAGAACCCATCTTAATGTTTCAGAAAATATTAATACAAAAAATAAAAGTACTAAATGAAACTGGATTTTAAAAATAAGTGTTAAAAATTCACAGTGTATGATGATATATTCTTCAGCTATACTTTTCAAAATACAACAGGGACACGGGGCATGGGTAGTTCCCTCAAACGTGAGATGTCAGAACAAAGGGTGAAGTGCAGGTAAGATCCCAGCTCCCCCCAGTTCCAGCATTAAAAAGTCCCCCAGGCACAGATTTAATACAAGCACTCCAGGTAACCACGCGCTCAGGAGAGCTCCCCTGCAGGTCACCTACACACCCCGGAGCACTGCAAGTGGAACTCCACGAGCCGAAACAGTGACCCCCAGCGGGCACCATCCTTTTCTCCAAGTCAAGAGAACGTTCCCCTTGGAATGCGAACACTCCAGCCGTGCTCCAGATGTTCCCATGTGATGGAGGCCCATCACACGGAATACTCTGATTTGGAAGGGACCCACCAGGACTCAAGTGAATGGCCCATGGAGAGCCCAAACCCACAGCCCCGGAGTTCTCAGCACCATGCTGCACCCAGGCGAGCTCAGCTCCTCCCTAAAGATCTTCCCAGGCCAGAGCCATGAGTCCCTTCTGACTGCACATGAAGCACACAAGATGAAGTCCAGGGCAAGAACACCACGGAACCCAAGACTTCCATCTGCACCATGCAGGTCTCTTGAACCTTGAATTTCTAAGAAATAATGAGGAAAGCAGAGACAGAACTTGCACCAAAACAAAACTGCATTTTAAGCCTATACACGCACTTCAAAATGGGCAAGGGCAACAAAGAGCAAACTGCACCCACCAGGCAAACACCCACACAGATGAAGCCAATACAAGAAAGAGTGGGAAAAAAATCCTAAGGGAACCAAATGGCATCAAATATTTGCACTTCCACTGTGAGACTCAAAGCAGGATTTCATCCCAAGAGCTAAGAATTTCATCAATAAACCTAAACTGGCCTCTCAGTTCTTATGGCCCAGCAGAAGTCACTGTCAGTTAAATGAAGCTTTAAATTCTTGTTTACATCAGAGGCAGGAGAAACACAACAACTGGCTCCAGACTGGAATAATGCAGACAGCATAATCCAAGCTCATCAGCATTCTGGATCCATTCTTCACCCATGAAGAAATCATAAATATGGATTTCAACCAAAGAGAAACTACTTAAAGCCTCTCCCAAAGTACAGGAACACTTGACAACTGAAATGATGAACTGGCAGGACATAATCAAACCTCCAATGGCTTTTCCTTCCTTTTTTTTTTTTTTTAATTTTTTCCCCTTTCAGTATTTTAAATAAATGGCTCCTTTAAATATAGAAAATGTTTTCTTTTTTCTAATTGGCAATTTTATCAAATCAAGAAAATACAAGTTGATTTGCAAAATACTGCAAAATCCTGTGTTAAATTTTTTTTAGTTCATTTAGTGATTATTTTTTTTAGTTCAAACCAAAAAAACCACTAAAAAATTAATGCATGTCTCAAAAAGGGGAATTACAAACACTTTGGATAAAAAATCTACCTTTAAAAACACCAGAAAACAAAATGGAGAAGTGCTAATACAGTAATAAGATATTCATTTATGAGAGAAATTCTAGATACATTATTAATTTTAAGAATTAATATAGGCATATAATATTAAAAGCCAGTTTCCAGACCATTTTCATCTTTTCTGAACATGCCATGGATCTCATGACACAGACACCAGTCATGGGACATGTGGGTGTTAGTGGCTGTAGACAATACAAAAGTTAAATCATGGAGGTAAAACAACTCTATTAGTCTTACTCAGCCAAGCCCAACAAGAAACAGTAACTCTGAAAAGTATTACTGCATGCTAACACTGCATTAGGTGCTCTGAATTAGCAAACAGCAGCTGACTTCCTACAACAATTATTTACTATATTAAAGCTGATGAATCAAGGATGCAGCTGGGAAAGAAATTACCAGTTCTTTTGCCATCAAATACCTCTCTGTTACATAATAATACAGGTGAGTTTGGAATAAAAGCTAAAAGAAAAGTACCAGGAAAAGAGAATACCAGGGTTTTTTTCAATTGCTGATAATTTTTTTAAAATATGGTCAGGATTGGTGACTTTAATATATTTAGTCTTATAGGAAGCAGTCCTAATAGATGTGTTAGTTTACAGACACCAAGTGTCCATTTTTAAAGGGGTTCTACTGGTCACACAAAGAACATCTGATATGAGGACTCTACAATATGTAATTGGCTCTTTAGAATTCAGAGTGCTCTAGTATCAAGATAGACAAAGCTCTTTTCTTAGGACTACCGCACTCAAAAAAAAAAAAAAATAAGCAAAAATCATGAAACAATAGTGAACTGATCCCATCAGCTCTAGATACGATCTTAGTGATCATACTCAAGTAGAAAATTAATTTTCATACAAGAGTGACACCCCTCCTTCATTCTCAATACAACAGTATGGAATCGAATTCATTTTGTAATCATCAATTAATTATATTGGTCTCCTCTGTTTGACAAATTTTATAATCAATCCATAGGTTCAGTGAACAGCAATAGAGATATTACCAAAACAGGGGAAGCCAAATCTCAGGAGTAAATGATTTTCCAGCCACACAAAATCAAAGTCAGGAAAAATTGAAGAATCCAAATAAATTGATCCAATAGACCAAACTCTCTTGCTAAACTCTGTAATGAGAACAAAATTTAACATTACCGAAATAAAAAAAGAATGGTAAAAACAACTTCTGATTAAGACAGAATCATAGCCTAATTTAAGGCTCTTTCACAGTCTGATTTATTATTCCAACAGTTATTTCCAAAAAAGTTGTGGATGTTACTCATTTGTTAAGCTAAAAATGCATTATGCAAGACAATCTTACTTATAAAGTCCCTTTTAGGGACACAGTTCTTAGTAGCATTATTTGAAAAATTTGATCACAAATAAAAATGAGAAATAGATTAATTCACCTGTTCTGAAGAAAATAATTCATAGAGAGCATTCTGACAACTGATTTCTTTCCTTTCCACTGAGAACTTCTTTACCCAACGTCATCAATTACAAATTGCCCATCAATCCATGAGATTTCATCATTTCTTACAAGATGCATGTCCTTGGTCACCAGAATAAACAAGTAACACACCACTAAAACATGCACAAAGCAAAGCTTTTACCAACCAGTTTACAGATCTGACCGATCCCTCTTGGACATCAGGACACACTGCTGAAATATTTAATATCCATTTTCAGATATGAAGCCCCTTGCCATCATTCAGGTCCATAAGGAGGTCGTAGTTCCCCTCACAAAATCATTTCAGCCAGCACTTAAAGCCAACATTCTGCTAGAGGAAAGCTTTGGAAAAGCACCACACGCCATGTGATTCAGGAATTATCTCCAAGACTCAAGTCCCTTATCTGTGGTTACTTAAACTGGATGACAGTGAAGGAAATCCATCCCACTTCAACTCTGGAATTTACCAGTAAGAAAGGCACAAACCAGTTCACATAGGCAGTGACTCTCATGCTGTGCTAGAACAAAAGAAGGAATTGTGGAGTACAACACATAAGAACAGATGGCACTGGAATCATGGTTTCAAAAGTCAAGGATCCAGAGGATGACAAGTTTTTCTTTGCCCATGGATATGGCCTCACACAGCATAATACAAAGAGCTGCATTGCAAGTCACCAGCACAAGAGAAACTGCACCAAGAGAAACAGGACCTGTTCAGCCAATGCATCTTTGCACACCTTTGATTCCTCCAGGGCTCCACCTACAGCAGCTTCTTGCTATGTGAACAAAGAGGATCCAATTGATGCAATTCAGGAGGTTTTACAAACTGTGTTCTCAAACAGCCCCTGTCAATAGCTCTTGAAGAAACTGCACTTGGCTGTGATGAAGTGGGAAGGTGTTGCCACAGATAAATAATCAGCAAAGTGATGTGAAATAAAAGAGCCATTTCCCTTAGTAAGGACAGACTGAGTAGCAAGCTCTGAGTGGATCTCTGTTGGAATCCTTCCTGTTTCAAGTATTCCTAAATGTTCTGAAAAAAGCTCATCATTTAGAAAAGTCACCAAGTTCATAAGGCCACTCAGTGTAATAAAGAGTTACAGATGGACCCAAGCTCCACAAGAACTGGCAGATGAGAAGTGTTCAGTTCACCTGTGAGGAACTCCATGAGGGATGAACAATCCTCACCTCACACAAAAAATCCTCATCTCCTCCCTTCCTGGTGCTACACTGAGTGGAACCCTGGAATGTCAGAGGTCTTACCATAAAACTCAGTGCTCAGTCACTGTCAGAGACCACCCCACATCCCACACACTATTGTCTTGGGGAAAAAGAGAAGACACCACTACCCACAGTACTGCATAAAATTCCCAGGGAACCCCATGTGCCAGTTTTCCCCTTTGTCAAAAGCAAATCCTTCACCAAAAAGCACTGAATAGCATAAGGACAGGTAGATAGAAGTGAGAGGACATAGCAAGGACTGAATAAGGGTTTTTATGTGATTGATTGATTGATTGATTGATAACCAAGATGGGACTGCTATACCAGGAAGGCTGAAAGGGTGGAGAGGGGATAGCTGACAGAAGGTGCACAGGAAGCTGTTGCCATTCACCTCTTCCAGTTCACAAGGCAGAGCAGTGTCAAATGAAGCACCAGAGTTCAGGACTTTATTAAAGTACTTTCCCAAACAGTGCACAAACTGTGAAACTCCTCGTGAGATCCTGCGGGTGACAGAAATTAAATAATCACTCAAGTTCCAAAGAGCCAACAGGACAAATCTATGGATGTGTCCCACACTGGAGCCTGGAGAAAGCTCCACCCCTGACTGCAGCCCCAGTCAGTGCAGGACACTGGCCATGGGATGGGCTGGAATGCTGGAAACCCCCTCACATTATCATGGAGTCACCAGCTGAGCTCCTGCTGTCCTGTGCCAGTGACAGGTCTGGGACCTCGTCTGAGCACTGGGATGGCAAAGAGCAGAACACAACTCTCAGAGAAAAGCTCAACCAGATTTCACCTGTGTCCCTCTTACTTTCTGCTGCAAGCCACAGAGGTGGTTTCATTTTCGCTGTGATACAATTTAAAATATATCTTCCCCTTATAATTCTTTCCAATTCAGGTTCCTGTGTCCCAACCTCTCCACCCAGTCTCACCTGGGCTACAATACTGCCACTGATAATTTTTCTTCTCAAATGGATATCAATGCCCTGATAACCACAGTAATAGAAATGTGTCACGTTTGTCACATGAGCAGTGGGAAAACCCAGGACAACAGGGAAACGCCAGAGAACTACCCAGCCCAACACATCCAGCTGCTCGTTCCCTTAAAACATCTTTTTTTCTTAGCATTTACACAAAGTTATGCAATGAACTGACAGTACATGCCTTCTCATGTACTTTCTTATTTTTTAATCTATTTCTACACATTTCAGTGAAGCCTACCAAAATATTTTGATCTTACATAATGTTATATTTACACTACATAATATCAGTTCAGCTCATGAGTAATTTGTTTATTTTCATAAAGGAAAAGAGCTCTTTCCCTCCCCACTGTCCAAGATGCAACAATGAAAATCAGGAGAACTTAAGTGAGGGCTGAGAAACAAAATCAGTTCAAGAGCTTTCCAGGTTTACATTGTTTCTTCTTCCTCCTCCAAATCTGAACTATGTATCTCTCAGTCATTAAATTGGGCTTTAAAAAATTATTATTTATTTCCCAGGTTTTCACATCCACAATAGAAATAATTGCTACTGGATCCAATATGCTAAACCACATTTTGATTTTTCTTTATCATAAGATGTTGGTGAGGCCATGACTTAATGGATTCTATGGGTTAATTGGGGGGAAAATAGTAATTCTGTGAATTTTCAACACATCTCCATTTGGAAAAGATAGATCTTTTTGGACTTTGTGACAGTTTTTCCCAATTCTCAACTCATTGTTAATATTATTATCAGTCTTATTAAAATTCTGGTAGCTTGCAATATTTTTAGATGACACTTGCAGAACAAGTGTTTCAGGTTAAAGTATGTAATTTAATTTTTATAAAAAACTATTGAGTGTACTACACTCATCTTGCAGTTATTCAGATTATGCACTGACCATCCCTCAGTAGATCATCAACTAAACTCATTTCAGGAGGAATGGCAGGAAGAACACCTGGGAGAGGCACAGCTGCAGTTGTATTGCTCCATTCCCAAAATAGCTTGACAAGGTACAATCACACCGAGCAGACACTGAATTGTGTTCTGTGCTACAAACGTCAAAGTTCTCAAGTTCTCTATGCTTTATAACACATAAGCATGTTTTAAACTCACACCTCCATCACACCAGCTAAGAATTTGGAGTATGTGTTTACTTAGGGTAAACACAAACTCTGAAATTTCAGTCCTTACACAGCATTTTGTATTCAACTACTACTCATTGTCACCAGTTAACACAGAACACAAGTCACTCCCTGAGTTTAAGACTGATTTTGACTGATTAGTATTAAAGACTAAATTAAATACTAGATCAATATTAAATTATCTAATATTTAAGAGAATAATGTAATTACTCCAAACTGATAAACTAATATTATGATGAGCATGTATCTTTCCCTAAAATAAGTGTTCATATTAATCCAACTATTAAAAGTGTTTAGTATGACACAATCTACAGTGCTAGGTTTAAGAGCTGAATAAGATCAACTTTATTTTCTTCCCTGTAATACATACAGACGATAATAAAGGCTCCATGTAACCCAAGAGTCACCAGGTGAGACCAAAGCTGGTTCTAAATCAAATACTTTTTCCCTAACAGAGGCTAAAACAAGGAGGGGAAGGAAGGGTATTAGAACAGAGCAAAGATGTGGTTTCTCCCAACTTGAGACATCTGTGGACTTCCTAAATGAAGGTTTCTATTTGTATTAATTTTATATATGTAGCATTTTCTATACGCTTTCTTCTATGGAACCACCCAAATGTTGTGGAACCACATCAACTTTTAACAGCCCCACCAGCCCAGGACTCCACACAACTCTTCCATCACACAGAAATGGGAGTCCACTTGTTTGGCTCTTGTGACACCAACACTCCCAGGAACTGGATTAAATGAGTGAACCAACTATTTTTAATCCCCCACTCCACGGTATTTGTGTTTTGAGAATTTTTTCTAAGCTACCTTTGCTTAATAATGTCTTTCCCAAGAAGGGCAGATGTGGATTCTTTGCATTCAGGGATGGCAGAGGGAACAACCTGCAGGCCAGGGCAGGATGACAGAGCAGGAAAAACACCACTGATACAAATTATCCCACAGAGGACAAGAGAGAGTCTAGATTTAGTTTTACCTTTTTGTGAAGCAACTGTGTTGCACAACCACGCCTACGGGCAGCACTGAATTAACACTTCCCAAACCTCTCCGTACCTTCCAGTCTGAGCCCCTCAGAACCACAAACCCTTTCCCAGCAAAAAGGAGTAGTTCTTTGTTGTAATGCACATTTATGGTTTTATATTGCACTGAGGATGGTTTGTTCTGTTTCCCCTCTCAATCCGACAGTTTTTGAACACAGAAAATTGTAGATTTAATAATTTAAAATAACATGATGTAGTTTATGACAAAAAAAAGTCCTTCACATTTTTATAACAAAATTAAAGGCCAATATGATTAATTTTTTTTCCTTTGTGGAACTGCTTGATTAAACCTGGCAGTTTCATAGATTGCACAGTTAGAGTCTGATAATATTTGATAAGGGAGCAGAACCATGAGGAAAGGAAAAGAAAAACACTTCCATTTTATTCTACAAATACCTACAATAATGTTTTCACCCTCACAACACACTTTCCAAGTATTTAAATGATTAATTGTGGGTGAGGGTTTCAATTACTTGCCAGAAATGAATGTGAGACTTGCAGACATATTTGCAAGTCCAGGCCTCATTCAGCAAGTATATTCACAAAGATTACAGGGAATGGACCCCAGGCCCAGCACTTCTAAAACATTCCTCTGCTTAAGCAAGATGACAACATGAATAATTTAGGTATGAAAGAGAGGGTATATCAAATTACACCTTAAAAACTCAAATAAAACATGAAGTTTCTGCAGAAGGGGCATTTCTTGCAGTGTACTAGTACACACACACAGAACAGGGCTCTAATCCGATTGGAATTGCCAGGCACTAATGTAATACACACACACACAACACAAAAAAGATTATCAAAAGCTGATTAAAAGCCATCCAAACATTGCAATTGAAGAGTAGGAATTAAACAAAAGACATGATTTAGAAGAGGGCTAAAATTTCTTTGACCTTATTAATGGTCTTGATGAACTTCTATGCCAAATCTTGATGAAGAAGAATATAGTTCAGAATTGAAAGCAAAGCGTTACACTCTGGGCTCTGTGTATTGCCAGAATTACAGTACAATTAAGTGAAGGTATTTCAGGCTGCTCGGGGAGCAGTGGCAGTTGCTAGGCAGCATCTGCTCCTGTCAGAGATGCTTCTTTCTTTGTGCAGTACAGAACCTCAGCCAGGAATACTGCCACCAATGGATTATTCCAAGGCAGCTTACTGCCATCACATGGCATCTGCAAAGTGCTCACCCGCTGCCTAGCAACACCGCCTCTTTCTACTGAGTCATACCAGCACCAGGACAATATTCCTGCAAAAAAAGAAACAGATGCCTGAGAAGAAAGGTGATCATTCAGTAGCAGAGCAAAGGATTGCAAGCATCCTTCCCCTGCCCTCCAAGATAAAAATAGAGATTGGGCTCAAAAATCATGAGCTGTTTAAAATAGTTTTGCACATCCTGGTGGCAGGAAGTAGGAGAGAAGTAAAGGACTAAAAGCCCACAGTGTTGGCCATTGCCTTAGCTGTGTTAAGGAGCTGGTCCTGAGCTTCCAGCTTTGCAAGGATCTATCCTGTTACTTCACCATCTTCCTGTCACTCCATTCCACCGGTTCATTCAAGTCCCTCACCCATACATCATTCCCTCTATGCAGGAAGCAAATGCAGCAGGGGCTTTTTTCCCCTTTTAGAGGCAAAACTTGTTTCAGTCTCAGAAACCTTCTCCCTCTTTCCAACATGCAGCTGGCAAAGAGGAGAACACTGAGCTCACTCTGCCCAGAGAGGTGAGGAGCTGTCCTGCACTGCTGCGTTCCACAGGCTGCAAACCTGAGCCTGCTGAACACTTGACTGTTCAACACCAGGAAACAAAGTAAGAAACCAGCCAAGTTCTGACTCTCCTGGAGGGTGGAGATGGCACCACCTCTCCAGGCACCCTGCTCCAAGCTTTCCCACGTGCACTGTGGCAATCACTGAGCCCGACTGGAATTTGCCCTCGTGGCTCCTCCTTTCACCCTGCAACTCTGAGAGGTGCCTGGCTCCATCGTGCTTGTACCTCCCTAGAACAGCAGCTATCCATAAGCCAGCCCTTTGCTATGCTGCATTTCCCAGCTTGTACCACCCTGGATCTTACAGGCCCTGCTCTCTACCCCTGTGTTCCCACCTCCTCACCTCACTCCCTCGTACTGCAAGGTGCAGCCCCAGGGCAACTAAAGGGGAAAAGATCATTTCCATCACTGTGTTGGTGGCCAGGAGCAGTCAGGGATGTGGCTGCCTAGGAGGACACCACTGGCTCATATTCACACATACAAAACCTCAGGGGTCACCCCACAGCACCTTCCAGCCTGTCCCACTTGGCACAGGCTACAGCATGAGACTTTCAGACCTCCCATCTATCTGTGAAATACATTCTTAACACATTAAAGCTACCTTGGCAATTATGGTCAGTTTGCACATTTCCAACGAGCAGCAGTAAGGGAAGAATAGGGCAGATTTATGAAAGTATATTTACCAGCATACAGCTCTTGCACTTTAGCTGAAAACTCCATTTTAGCCTATACTGGCTGCTACACAAGAACTTTGCTGAAGACAGCTATGAAACTCATCAATCCACCCGTAAGAACTTTGGCTTTTTTTTTGTTTGCTACTAAAATACAAAAAAAAAAAAAAAAACCACTTAGCTGAAGATGCTTTCTCTTCATGATTTTTAATTCTTCCAATCATGACTGAAGCAAACGTGCATTATTTAATGCTATTAACATCATCTGAGATGTTGTAGAAATCCTCCTTTTCTCTTTTTGTGTCCTCCACACTGGTTTATTTCATTATTATTTAGTTAGTTATTATTTATTTTTATTTATTAAACTATTCTTCCCCTGTTAAAAGGGGAATATGGTCTTCTGCCAGAAGTATAGTCACTCCAGAAGCGGGAGAGAAAAAACCAAAACCAAACCAACCAAAAGAACTCAACAAGATCAGCAGTTGCTGATCTGGGGCCTCGCAGTGATGAAGAGAGAGAAGCCTGTTTTCTACTTCCTCTGCTCCAAAGAGAAGTTGTTTCTGCAAGACCAGCGCTTGAAGCACAATCTTCCTCGGCATAAATTCCTTGGACCACAGAGATTACCAAACACTCACCTGTTTAAAAAGAAATAAAAAGGCCCCTCCCCAGCAGAGGGACTTTGGTCCTAATTCGGCTGAGATCAGTGCACTGGGAAGGGCTGAGCTGCAGCACCGGGAGGGAGGATGGAGAATGGATGGAGGATGGATGGAGGAGTGGGCACGGGCTGTTCCCAGCGGATGCTCTGCACACACAGCAGGGCCAAGCACAGCAGCCACAGGACCTTTCCTGGTCCCAGGACAGCTCCTCTCACTCTAACAAGTCCCTGCTGGAGGAATGGCCTCAGAGCATCGCCTTCAAACAGAGCCACAAGCATAGAGAGGATTCCCCTCATCTCCCATCACACCAGGCCGACAGGTAGTGTCCAGCTCCATTTTGCACAGCAACAGCAGATGTCAGGGCAAGACTATTCCACAAAAATATTGATCCTGCTCTAACAGGTCCAGCAGAACTACACTTTGGTTTCTTTGGTTTATCAAAATTCAAGTCACCAATCATTTGGACTGTGAGCATTTAGAAAGAGAAATAAAACAGAAAGATGCACCAAAGTTCAAACCACGGTTTTCAGTAGCCTTTTTTCCCCAGTAATTCATATATTTTTGAATTATTTGTCCCACTCTGGCTGACACTTTCTCACCTGACCCTCTGTCCATGTAACACAGCCATCCATACACAAAACTGTGCCTAGGTGAAAAAGGCAGCTTTCTGCAGACACTTCCACAGGCATTTTTCTCCACAAAGGAAGAAATGGGTGAAACAGAAACACTTCCTCCTACCCCCCACATCCAGACTCAGTTACTGGAAACAGACATTGCTTCCTACAGGGAGTATCAGCACTGTCTGAAGTATTCTCCCATGAAAGGCTCTCTGCTCCCTTCACTACTTGTTTGGGCAGCCCACCCAGCACCCACGCCAGCAAGGCAAAGTCACACCAGCAAGGTATACCAAACCAGGGCAAACCATGTGCACTGACACCCAAACAGTCTCATATTGCTTACAGCTGCCTTCTATTTGACAGTTCTGGGTTTCTCTGACATGGATTCAAGGCTTCATTTATCAGGTTCAGAAGACTAAAAGTGCAGGTACCCATAAATATTTTGAGAGGGAAGAAGGGCCCTGCTGCTCAAAAGCACAGCCACAAGAGGTTTCCAGAACAGTGAGGCATCTGCCAAATCACTCTGTGCTATATTCTGGCACCTTGGGTAGCTCAGGGACTTACATTCAACAGAAAGAAAATAAAATAATTCACCACTCCATCAACTTCCTACTGCCAACACTAAAAGCATTTAGTGCCTAAGCTTCCTTGCACTGCAATAAAAATAAAGGTTTGTCTAGATGTTTCAGAGAACAGCAGCTTACCTCTGAAAGCACAAAGGCCTGCTTTTAATCACCAAGAGTTAGCTGGCACCACTTGTCATAAGCTTTTCTTAAGGCTTAATATCCAGAAAGTCTCAAGAAAAGAAAAAGCAGTTAAAGCTGAAGAGGGATGGAGGGAAGTCTTATCCTTGGAATAAGTAATCACCTCACAACTGCACTGGAAAGCACCAAGTCTGCTCAAAGCCTCAGTTCTCTGCCTTCCGAATATATTCCCTAAGTTTGGACTGAGGAGCTATTGTTTGAACAAACACTAAAACACATCTAAGAGGGAGGAACTATGGCCAAAAAACACTTCAGAGATGCTTTCAGGATCTCAGAAAATCTCATTCATTTTGACATGGAAAAACTTGAACGGAGGTTTGATTTAAACATCAGGCACTTGAATGAGGTATTTCATATTTGCCTTGAGATTCAGTGAGCAGACAGATTTTAAAACAGAAGAAAGTGAAAAATACTGTGATATCAAGGTCGAGTCAACTTAAAAAACTATCAGTGGAAAGCCCACTGTAAATCACAACTGGTTTTGGACCAAGATCCCATGGTATGCTTCCTCTGGCCTCTTCCTCAGTGCACAGCACAGCTGAGAGAAGAATACAATGAACTTAATAACCACACAAATTTAAAAAAAAAATCTCTGGAGAAGTAGGGAAAGTTGCATCAGGCTCTTCAAGAGCTAAATAATTTTCCACAGACTTCCTGTTCTTTGGTGTTTTCACACCCACATCTGAAAAGTGCTCCCATTTCTCAAGAGAACAAATCTATGGAATACATATGGCCACCAATAACATTAGTTGTTGGACCCATCAGGCAGTTACAGCTTTTCTGTATAAGAACCATTTCCAAATAACTGTTCAATGTGTTAATCAGAAAAGCTTGTCTATCTACATGTCACTGTGCATATAAACACAGAAAACTTCCTCACTCCCAATTATCCCCCTTCTTGTGGGTTTTGAAATGCCAGCAAATACATGGTAGAGAATTTTATAATTACAAGTTCTGGTAATAGCTCTTACAGGTTTCCCTGATGTCTACAATGGAGTCTGACTTGTTAAGGGCAGAATTGCTGCAAATAGTGAGACTCAAGCCTAGCTGAGCTATGCCATTGACTGTGCCCTAAGGAAGTTGTTTTTAGAGGACTAATAAAAAATCACCTTTCTTCTCTTCTTGCATACAAGTGCAAACCACAACCTGCACCATCACTCCATACTCACACACCAACTTCCTATCCCTTAAGTGGTTAAAAGAGAAATTAGTTTAGATTTCCTTACTAATTGCACTCTGAACAATCTCCCTTCTTGTCCTACAGGCTTGACAATGAATTTAAACCCAAAGCACACAAGTAAGAAACACCTGATAGAACCTGATTAACCATTTTATCAGCAAGACAGAAGCTTTTTATCTGTTTATTTTACGTGCACAGTAATTCCAATTTGACATTCTTCCCCACCCAGCCCTATTTCCACTAAACACACTGGAAAAGTTGTCCAAGATTGCCAACTCACATCATAAAATATCTCTTGTTTCTGGCTATATTGTTAGCTGAGAACAGAAAGCCTGAACACCAAAATATTTCCACCTTAGAAAATCATTCCAAAAACAAACTCCCTTCTGCACTGGGGATAAGACTAGGGATAAAACTGCTTTTGCCTCCACCCTATTGGCCAGTGGCTAAAGCTCTGCAGGTCTTAACTGAACACCTAATACAGCACAACAACAAATAAATGGAGAAAATAGCTCTATAACCCATCAAATCATCCAAAGTTAAAGCCCATATTACACTATCACTTCTTATTCCAGGACCACCCCCAGACTCCCATACAAACCATACAACGAACTGCTAAACATACACATCTCACTTCTTGCCTTTGTGAGCAATTTGCTTCTCAACTTCATTCCTCCCGTGTTTACAAAATTTTGGCTAATTTCTGCTACAAATGCATTTGTGGACTGGTATTTAGATAATCTCAAAGCAGTGATATCTTACAGGTTAATTTTCATCTAGTTCTGCAAACAGCTTCTCATGAGAGCTGGTCTAACCACAGTATCTTTGGCTCAGTGTTTTCTAGGAGAGACAAGACAAAATATATTAATCTCTTGCCACAAAACAGGACATTTAATCTGTAAGTTGTATCAGCACCCACAGAATTCCAGATTTACCCTAGACTGGAGGTGAAGTTGCACACCACATTTAATGACACTTTCATAAACTTTTATCTCTATACTGATAGTATCCCATCGGATGCATTTTGAGAGCTGCTCTTTTCCAGAGACATTTCAAGGTGTGATTCATTTCCCATCCAGTTAAATAACACACATACATTTCCTTTATGATCCCTGACTGACAAATTCCTTTGCTCATTCTTAAGGCCTACAGGTAAAAAAAAAGGCCCTTAGGAGCAAAATACTGAATGGAAATTACTCCAATCCTTGGATCATCCCATTTTCCTCACTAACAAGCAAGTCCCCAGGTACCAGCACCACTTCCCAAAGCAGTGGAGGTCAGAAGCTTTCAAAGTGCATCCCTGCACATAGCTTTGGTTCCAAGACAGATCCCTGAAGAATATCCTTAGTCACCTCCTTCCTGCTGCCAGACAATGACATCTCCTGGCACAGGGACGCAGGAGAGAAAATGAAATACAACTTATGTCCCTATCACAGCACCTGATGCAAGGACTGATGCTGCTTCTCATATTAACAACAGACATTTTCTTAATTTGGGAGAGGTAAATTTCCTAATTTACCTGTCTGAAGCTTTTCCTTTTTAAACCTGTAACAAACCACTCCAGTGACCCAGTGAAACCACAGTGCCACTCACAGCCTCCTTCAGCAGCTGCTTCTTGTGTGAACAGCTAAGGCAGGGTCTTATGCCAAAAGCCCTGGGGAGGGAAGGAAGACTTCTCTAAGTTCTGAAGCCCTGTTTTACTGAGCATAAATATGAACTGGAAGTGTGCAAGCCAAGCTTTACTGACAAGGGGGAAAAAGAAAGAAAATCAAGGTAGTGATCAAAAAGCTGCAGTACAAAACTGTAACTAGGACATTGTGATGTTCCATCCCTTCTTAGTAAGAACAAGGGAAAGTTTAGTTGAATGTATTTGTGCTTATGGATTTACTTTTCATTGGTACCAATTAAGCAGTGAAAATAAAGATTTAAAAAGCATTTTAAAATAAAACAACAGATTTAAACCCTAATTCTTTGAATAAACTAAGAAAAAATGCTGCTTTTTGCATACAGGTTCTCCTCCTCTGTTACTTAATACATACATATTTAATATGGTCAGTCATATAAAGTGGGTTGTTGATACAGCATCAATTACATTTAAAAAAATTAACTTTCCTGAGTGCCACCTAAATGTGCTCCCTGCTCAAAAATAAAATAGCAAAAACTCACAGCCTAATGAAAGAATCAGCTCTTGCACAGTTGCCAAATGTTGTTTACTAAAGAGTTCTACTTAGGTTTTCTTTTAATACATTAATATTTAATACTTGCTATTCAAGACTAAAGTAACTAATCAGAACACTTTAATAAATATTTTCCAAGAGACTGCTTTAAAAATACTAAAACACTAGAGGGCTAGAGAGAGAGTTATGTTCAATAATCAGTTCAGAATTCTTATTAATTGTGTTCATAACTGGCCATCCTAAGCACCTGTGGAAGAACTGTCTGCTCTGCTTCAGCAAGTCTCAAATTTTAAAAGTAGAGTTAGGATTAGAGACACTGAATATAAATATTTCTAAATAGAGTGGAATTACTCACAACAGCTACCAGGTAGTTGCTATAGCAGCTAAGAAATAAAATCAAGGAAGATCTTCAAGGTTGTTAGGAGAGAGTTTAATTTATTTAGAAATATCCTGAGCAATCTTTTAATATCTTTGCTGCAGACACATGCAATGATTTGTGTGAGAACTGGGCAATACAACAGTGTTCTGCAACTGCAAGTATGGAAAACTTCTTTTAATTGCAGATAGGCACAGAGGACTCCAGAACTGGCCAAAAGGCACCAACATTCTCATCAGGAAATTTAACATATCCTCCTGCAGTCGAGAGCCTGCACAGGAATATCTGCTGAGAGGGCCCAGCAAGCACAAGAGAAATGCCTTTGATACTCCCTGGAAGCCAGCTCAGAACACAAAGCACTTCCATAGCCACGTGTTGAGGGGAGATCGTTCCTTTCTAAAGGAACAGTTTCTGGGAATTATCACCTCTGAGCCAGCTACCTAGGCAAGACAACATAGCAAACCTTACTTGCAACAAAGACAACAGCGTCAGAATGAACCACTGTAAATGGTACTCTGCCTTTCCTTGCTACACAAGAACAGGTATGTCCAGGGCCTGGATCCCAGACATTCCTTTCTATTCCACCAGAAACTTCCTTGTGGTATTCCAGTTGCAGAAATAACTGACTTTTCTTCCACCCAGCTCACATCAACAAGGGACAGAAAGTTTATTGCACTAATCCAAAGGCAAATCTTCAAACTTTGCATGGTTTAACAGGAGCACAGAGAAAACATACGGTGCTTTTTGCACAGAAACTGCTCTAACCAAACCCAAACTACTAAAGCCCGAAGGCATAAGCTCAGAACATGACGCATGCCAAGAAGGTTATTTTTGCACATATTACTTGTGGAATCAGGATAATTTACACTGCTATTTCCCCCACCCCTTTCTTTTTTCTTTTTTTTTTTTTTCCAGTGCACATCCCAGCAGCAAACCCTCAGGTCCACACTTTCTGCAGACTATTTGCATCAAAATGCACAAAAATGACCCAACAATGACAGATCTACTTTTGAAAAACTGATATGTCACTCCTCTCTTGTAGTAGCTAAACTCCAGATATAAGCAGCATTTTTTCAACTATTTTTCTTCTCTGGAGGATTATCAATAAATTTAAATTACAGGAAAAGTAATTAAAGCTACTCAAGAACAAAAAAAAAGCTTGCCTAGAGATCACCAAAACTTGCACCATTCAGCCACTACCTCAGCCCTACCTATAGGTGTGTTGTCTGAAAAGAAAAATCCCCATCCTTAGAGGAATATTCTCCAGCCCAGAGAACACTCATTGAAATCACACTTGTGTTCACTGACTGCTCTCCCTTCCACATGCCTCTTCCTGACTTGTTTACAACCTGAATGGAGATTTCCCAGCTTTTGTTTTGACACCTCTGCAGAACAGAAAAATTAGTTCATCTTTATTTTGGATCAAGGTAAAACAAGGATTTTCTTACTTGAGCACATGGACCAAACACAAACACACATAACACTGAATATCAAACCCTGCAACACAGCAAAGAAAGACAACTCCAGAAACAAAAAAAAACCAACAAGATTTGGAAGATAGATAATTATTTTCTGAAGCATCCATTACAATTACAGCAGCCTGTTTCATCCTAGGGTAACAGAAGTGGCCTTTCACCAGCAGATGAGGTATGAACAAAAGTACAGCATCAACTACATTAAAAAACCCCAGCAAAACAACAACTTTGTATTCCTGAAGCATCGAGCCAGGATGTAACAGGGTTTGTTAACTTTATATATTCCCAGCGACCAACAGACACAGCAACAAGATTGGAAGCAACGACTTCCAGGTGTTATTTTCTGCCACTTGTTTATATCACCCTACACTTACAGGTCCTCATCTGATGCTGCATTTGATTTCATTTCTTTAAACAAAAGTGATTTACTTCATCTCTCTTTCCTTCCTATCTTCACTATGAAGGCAAGTAGGATACACTAAGCAAAATATTTGCTGTACAAGATGAAAAATTAACGATAATTTTATTATTATTATTATTATTTTAACAGAAAGCATTTTAACAAAGAGGCATTGAGGCTTCTAATTGCACACGAGTTAATTATCAAAATCCTACTTTAACAGTTCCAGTTAACAGACCATGTAGGAAATTTGTTGATTTTTTTAAACATTTGTAGAAATCAATCACTACACACTGTGGAACTTAAAAATCAATACGCACAACTGATAACTATAAATTTAATGAGGTGTTTAGGTAACTAATCAGGGTAGTAGCAGTAGCATTTATTATTATAATACAAGTCAACAGCTAAAAAAAAAATTAAACCGAAATCTAAAAGAAATTATGTCTCTACCATTTCATTAGATGCAACGTTTCCGCTCTTATCAGGGATTTACACGCTAAAACGACAAACCAAAACCGCCAACGGTGATGCCTCAGATTAGAGCAACCAGGATGCCAGACGACTGTAAAATCTGATTTACCAAAACAACGAAAAAGCAGCGCAGGCCGCAGGCACGGAGGCCCCGCTCCCAGCCCGCCGCAGCCCCCGGCCCGGCCGCCCCCTCGGCCCCGCGGCCGGGCAGGTTCGGCACCGACGCCCCCTAAAGACACCGCGGCGCCGCCGGCCCCTTCCCAACTCCCTCCGCACATCGCCTCGCTCCGCACACGGAAACCCAGGGAAAAGGGAACCGCGCGCTTAAGTAGATTAAGGGCTCAGCGGCTCGTTTTCTGATTATTTGTGCGATCCCGACCCCAGCGCGGGCCCCCGAACTCGCGCTTGTCCCTCGCTTCGCCGCGGCGGCGCTCGGGCAAATAACGCGAACCGAGGCGCACGCAGAGCACATCCAGCGGTGCGGGCAGGGCAGGGCAGGGCAGGGCAGGGACCGCCGGGCAGCCCCCACAGCCCCGCGGGCACCGCTGTCCCCATCCCGCCCCCAGCTCCACCTGAGGGGCAGCGCCGCGACCACCGCCAGCCCCGGGGGAGGGAACAGCCGCCCCCCCACCGCACACACAGCCCCCGGGGTCCGGCGGGGAGAGGAGGGGTGCGCGGGGCGGGGAAGGGATGCGGCAGCACCTACCCACGCCGTATTTCTCCTCCTCGGTGGGACTCCACATGCTGCTGGATGGCTCGGCCGCTGCCGCCGGTGCCCGGGCAGAGCGCGGCGGGCGGGCGGGCGCTGCTCATCGAGCGGGGGCGGCTTCTCCTCCCCCCGCGCTCAGCGGGGGCGCCGCGCCGGCAGCCCCCGCCCCGCGCTCCGGCCGGGGCTGCGCTCAGGGGTCGCTTTGCCGCTGCCGGGGGGCGGGGGGAAGGTAACCCCCCCCGCCCGCCCGGACGGCACCGGCCGCCGCGCCGCTCCCCTCCGCGGCCGCTCGCCGCCGGCCCGGCGCGTCTCCTCGCGCGGCCCCCGCGGGCTCCGGCCCTGCCGGTGCGGCGGCTCCACGGAGCTCAGCGGCCCCGGGCCCCCTCCTCGTCGTGGTCGTTCTCCTTCTCCTCCTCCTCCTCCTCCCGAGCCGCCGCTCCCGCCGCCGCCGCCTGAAGGACTCGGGGCTATCTCGCCCCCCCCCCCTCCCCCCCCCCCCGCGCTCCCGGCGGACCTGGCGCGCACGCGCGGCTCGCGCCCCCTCCCCCCCACCCCCCCCCCGCTCGCTTGGCCGCACGAGGCGCGCGCGGGCGCGAGGCGGCGCGTGGCCTCTGAGGGGGGAAGGGGAGCGGGCGGGCCCGGGGCTCCTCCCGGCCTGTCCCCCTCCCCAGGCCCGGCCCCATCCCCTCCCCGCCGCACCTGCCCGTCCCAGCCGCTCCGGGAGGCCGGCCCGCAGTGCAGCGCCGGGCCAGGACGTGCTGGTCAGCAGCGGGGCCGCCCCGACCCCCGCCCGCCACCCCCAGCCCGCGCTCGGCTGCCCCGGGCAGCGTCACCGCAGGCACCGCCGTCGCTGAGATCAAAATTTGGCTGATACTGCGTTTCATTTTCTTGTCGGTATTATTAATATTCAGAGCTTCTAAAGAGCTGGCGAAATTCGCAGTCTCCGCAACGAACACGTACCCCCAAACTAGAAACAGTCTTCGGCTTTCATCTCCACGTTCAGCTTCCACTTTCTTCCATAAAAACTGTATTTGAATTCTTCACGGCAAAGGAAAAGCTGAAATAAGTGATACAAAATGTTCCTGCAACCGAAATTTTGCTCCCTGCAATATTCTGACGGACCAGTGCCCTAGCCCCGGTCAGAGCCTCCCCAAAACTTAGGGAAAAAAAACCACTTTTTATACAGCCTTTTCAGAAACCTTTGTAAACAGCTTACTTGACATGAAGTTTTAGGATTGCACTAAACTTTTTAACAATATTACTTCAGATGTACCCAACACTTTTAATAGAATATCTGTTGTCTGATTATATAATAAAACAGAACGAAAGTCATCAATTTGCACTACAAAACTTGGGTTGCTGTGGAAACCTTCATTATTTATTTTTTTTAACATGTGCAACTACTGTTTCCTCACTGAGCAGGCCCAGGTTTCTGTTTGAGTTTTGGGATGTCAGATTTTGTCTTCCCATGTGGAGAGCAAACAGCAAGTGGCCAAGAATTAAGTGTGCTTGTACAATATTCATTTAGAGAAAACAACTTATTATATCCTACCTTAATTCATATTCACATTCAGGCGTTTGTATTTACAATAGCTCCATTCCTTCCCTTCCTGAAGCACTCCCACAGCATGCAGAAATAGCTTTTTGAAGGGACAAAGCATTACAAAGTCATTGAGTTACATCTGTTTGAGATAGGCTGCTCCAGAGTTTGAGAAACTGGTTTTGGTTTTTTCTCTCTGTATATGTCAGTAGTAAGTACCTTTGCATCTCTCCCTTGTACTTGGAGAGCAGAAAACCTCTGCAGCGACAGGATATTGGTTAATTCTTCCAGGCTCTTTATTCCATAGTCTCAGCCCTTCAAGGATTCTTCTTGCTACCAAGCTGACCAGTTCTTAAACTGATACTTTTCTTGCTTAAGGAAAAAAAGACACAGCAGATATTTTTTTCCCCAAAATACAAGAGTCTGAGTTGACTCTTCCCTTAAAGTAAACTTGGAATGAAGGTGAACTTGGGAAGGCAAGTGAAAATCTTCTGAGTTAGATAAACTCTGAGAAGGACACCAAAACAGCTGGACAGAATAGGACCTGCAAGGACCTAATAGCATACCAAAAGCACTTTATTTAAAGGCCATATGCATGATCAAGGACATACAAATCACAGCACTTGCAGGGACACTCACACTGACGGCAGATTACCTGTATTTGAAACACAACACGTATTATTGCATGTTTATTCCTGACTCTTCTGCACTGCTGCTGGTGATACCTATTTTCAGAGAGTCAGTAGATGGCCATATGACCCACATGACTTCAGGAAGAAAAAAAGTCAGTGTACTTAGCTCTAGAGTCAGTGGAATGCAAGTTTGCTTAAGTTAAAGTTACCAAATGCATTTACACCTGTTCCTCTGATCTCTGCGTTCACCCTTTTAATGAGGCTCCTGTCACCTCCACAGAAATACTGATTGCTTTAGTGAACACTCTTAGCTTCAGTGTAGCAAGGAACAAACACCTCATCCTCCCACAGAGGCAGAGCCACAAATCTCCCAGGCACCAAGCTGGAATTCAGGATTACCCACGTGCAAAGGAGAAACCAAAGCAAACAGCGACTGCTGCAGAACAACTGTTTCTGCTGTCTCTTCTCTCTCTTAACAGAGCTCACTCCTGCCAGCTTCAATATTCATGCTACTGTGGAAAGCACAGGAAAAGCAAAGACGTACTCTAGCAAGCAGGAACAAGAAATTCTCAGGGTTGTATGCCCCAAGGTTTTTTTTTTTTTCCTTTCTTTTTTTTTTTTCTGGAGTTGTTTTTGTTTTCCTTTATAAAGTGTGCATATTGAAAGCACACCACAAAATTGGAATCCAAAGCCTGCTTCTAGTTAAGGTTCTGTTAAGAAGTTTTTTAAATCAGCATCAGCAATCAAACTAAATTTTAAAACCTGATGTAAACGTCAGAGCTCCTACCAGAAGAGCATCTGTTGGTGAGCATTGTGGATCTCAAAAATTAATGGGTTTCGGAGAAAAGGGCCTCCACTTGCAGACGTCTTTGAGGTGCTGTGATGTCACTAAACTCCTGTGTTGCACTGTATTGAAATAAGGTATTGAAGCTTGCTTTTGCCTTTATTTAAATGAACAAGTCAAGTCAGCAGAAAAGCACTAATCTCTGAAAAACACTGTTTAAAAATACTTAATGTCCACTGTGTTCAGGAGCTGGCCTGTTAGAGGTTTTGAGTTGCTTATGGTTCTGCTACTGCAAACACAGTTGTCCTTATCCAAACAGAGCAGGCAGCAAAGTTTAACACAGTGTTAATTAAAATACATTAGAGCGTTCATCCTACCTTGTCCTGTCTTGCCACAACACAGACGCGATCTGAAAGACAGCTGGCCTGGGATTGGAGAGATTTGACACAGTTTCTTTTTCTTAAATAGATAAAGGGAACGGCACAATCCTTTCAAATGCTCTGCAAGGGACAACGGAAGGTCAGAGTGCAGAAAGCAGAGAGATTCTTACACTTCCCTGCAAGCAGCTTTCTCTCAGTTGTCCCAGCCTTACAGTACCACAGAACATACATCCTCCTGCCCTCTTTTTCAGGCAAGAGCAGCCCCACACTTCACACTTTCTCCCCATTCTCAGGCCTGTAGTTGCTGGTAACTTCCATTATTACTTCAAGCCTCTGTTTCAGTAAGATGGCCCACGATCCTTACCATCAGAAAAAAAAAAAAAAATTAAAAATCAGGGATGAATTTCAACTCCCTGTGACAGACCAGATCATTTATTTGATTACATTCCCTCCTTTTTGACACTTGAGGTTCTGACTTTTTGTTTCTTTAAAGGTCATATTCTTCCCCTGTTGTTAAGATGAATTAAGCCACTGAACAACTTGACTTTCCCTTTAAATTATAAATTCCTGACCTTGCAGGGAGAAATAAAGAGATGCAAAGCAAGTCCACTCTACCATCATCTGTGATGACCTCACAGGTCCTTTTGAAGCACTAAGTGTTTCTACTTTATGCCTCAAAACAAGGATTCTTGTGTCCCAACCACTGAGCTATTCTTCCTTTGGAGAAGTCATCTTCCAAAACTTAAGCAGGAGGTCTCAGGTTTTGATGTACAAACTCAAATTCTATTTTTTGTCCTCTAGCACAGGGCCATCTCATGGATTTCTTCCTTATGAGGGATCAAATCAGCAACTTAGGAATCTCAATGCAGCAAATAACAGATTTTCCCTCCAAGGGATCACAGTGTTTGTGCCCCACAACTCCACACACATAATTATTGCTTAATTGGGATGATTTCTGACTAGTTCTCAGGACTGGGGAGGATGTTTAAGTTCATTACCTTAAGACTCCTTCCAAGTTTTTAATTCAGAAGGAGTTCCTTATAAACAAATCTGCTCCCAGCCCTCAACATTTCTCAGAGGAGCAGGAAAGGAAAGCAGAACTCCACAGAGCAGCAGCATTCCTATCTTGCTGCTGTCACTCCATCATTTATTCCTTACAGGGTGCCTGAAGTAGGAGCTCATGCCCAACAGCAACCAGCACACTTTTAACTTCACCGTGTGAGATGCGCAAACAGAACTTTCTGGTAATCCTGGGAACATCTCAGATACAATAGTTCTGGTCATCCATTCCAGAATTTTTCTTTCATGCAAAATGGAAGTCAGCATAAAATATTCCACTACTTCCCCTATTTTTGGTATTGTCTTTCTCAGAGAAAAGGTAACCTGAAGTCATGGGAGGAAGAAAAAAAGGTATTTCCACATCCTTCCAGAACATTAGACGTAGGGTTAAGCTTCACCTAATAAAACTCCCCCTAAAAAATGTCCACTACAGCCAATTTACACAACAGTTAACAAATATAATATTAAAAGTTACTACTTCCACTCTACTTGTAACATTGCTTGAAAATGAATTATAAAACCAGAAATAAACAGGACGTGAAGAAGGACAAGTGTAGATCAATGTAGTTGTGGCAGCACCTAAGTTTGTATGTTGCTTGCATGGAAGGTATCTGGACTAAATTGGGAAAATAACACTGAAATTCATTTTCTTTTCAGCACAAAAGTAGAGAATGGACTAATACCTTAACACCAATATGGCATGTACGATTACCAAAATTTTACAGCGCAAGTGTAATTATTTAGTCAGATGGACCTTTATATATGAAAAAAAAAAATCACAGATCATGCTGAATAAATGTTTACCTGGTACTGAAGAAATGGAGTATCTGCCCTTCAATTAGTAAAAAAATAAAAGATAAATTTAAAACTTATTGTACCATGAATAATTAAGAAATTTGAGGAAAATACCCTTGCAGCTTCATTCTCACTTATCCTTAATGCTCTCACTACAGCAAATTACCTATTAAAAGGGTGAGAAATCACAGAATGTTAATTAGCACTGTTGTGACAAATTTATACCTTTTCCTATTAATTTTCTTTTAATGTTCAGGATATAAGAAACCCTATCACAAGTAATAATTAACTCCTGTCTTATTTTGTGAAATGAGAGTTCAGAAGGGTTTGTGAACTCCTGTCTTATTTTGTGAAATGTGAGTTCAGAAGGGTTTGTGAACTCTCCTTGTATGATTTTTCTGGTCTTTTATTTTTTTCGTATTTATTGCCGTGAAAGAGATCTCTTTCATGCTAAGAAATTTATACTATTGAAACACAACATTAGAGAAGTGGTTTCATCACTCATAGAAACGAGTATGTTGCTATTCCAGAGGCTGATAAAGTGATTTGAGCTATCACACAATCAGCTCTCAGCCAAAACCCTACCAGGAAGGCAGGGTTTGGTCGGGGACTTTTAAGTGCCCTCTCTGATGTTATGGCTTTGTTTCAGGGACAACAGAACCCCGGTTTGTGCACAGCAGCTAATAAACCTCCAGGGAACGAGGGCTGAGGATTCCGGAGCTCTGCGTTGTGATCGTATGCGCTGTGCCGTGCGAAGGGTGACAGAGGTGTCCGGCCTGGCCGGGTGAAGGGCAGGGCAGGAGCCCCGCGTCCTTCCCGCGCTGTCCCTTCCCGCAGCCCCGTCCCACGCCAGCCCAGCAGCCTCTCGGCCGCTTTAACCGCGCGGCGCTGCTTTAAGGAGCCTCAGCCGTGACCCAGCCTGGCCCCTCCGCTCCCGGCTCCCCGCCCGCTGTCCCTGGTGCTGGAGCCGCTGCCGGCCGAGCCCCGCTGGCCCCGGAGCTCGGAGCCTTCCCCGGCAGCAGAAAGCTTCAGCCGAGCTCTCTCTCTCGCTCCCCTCGGCCGAGCTCTCTCTCTCTCTCGCTCCCCTCGGCCGAGCTTTCTCTCTCTCTCTCTCTCTCTCTCGCTCCCCTCGGCCGAGCTTTCTCTCTCTCTCTCTCTCTCTCTCGCTCCCCTCGGCCGAGCTCTCTCTCTCTCTCTCCTCCCTCAGCCGAGCTCTCCGTCTCTCTCTCTGTCTCTCTCTCTCCCCCCTCGGCCGAGCTCGCGCGCTCTCTCTCTGTCTCTCTCTCTCTCTCTCTCCCTCTCCCTCTCCCTCTCCCTCTCCCCCTCTCTCTCTCTCTCTCCCTCTCCCCCCTCAGCCGAGCTCTCTCTCTCTCTTTCTCCCCCCTCGGCCGAGCTCTCTCACTCTGTCTCTCTCTCTCCCCCCTCGGCCGAGCTGTCCCAGCGCTCCCGGCAGAGCGGGAGGAGCCGCCTCCTGTTCCCGCACCTCGGCACCTGCCAGGGAGCTCCAGCCCTGCCAGCCCCGGGCACACGGAGCAGGCTCGGCTCTGGCCGGTCCCTCTTCAGGGAATACCTTGTGATCTGGAAATAAAACCAGCACTAACCTAAGTGATTGGTAAAACTGGAATTTGGAGCTACCGAGATGGATAACTCGACGTCATGTTGGGTTAATCCCATTTTCCCCTGTGGGAATGCTGGGGCACACAGTGTAGCTGTGGGTACAGCTCTGAAGCTCAGCTAATGATTACAGAAATACAGTCCTGGCAAGGTGCTCAATACCCAAGGAACACTGGTTAACATTTCCTACTATTTTACTCTCCATACTAATCACATATTTATATTTGAAAAGTAAACATTCTATGCGTTTATCCGTATAATTATTTTGATTACTTTTAGCTAGATTAATCCATTATTGCACATATGTACAGTCAAAACAGTACATTTTATAGTAAAATAAATATTACAAATCTTAAAAAAAATAAGTTTGTTAAGATGGGGACAATTGAACTGTCATTAGTTTGACAGAGTGCCAAATCAGGTTTCCAACTCCTAATTTCATGTGACCAGAGTGACAAGTAGTTGACAGTTAAGTATTAATATAAGCTTCATATTCCAAAAGTAATTTGAAATATATCCTTATGAAAGGCGTTACTGTATTCCAATGTTTAAGAGATATATTCTGTATGCGTTCCCAGCATGCTAAACCCACTTCAGTCTTCTATAAAGCAGACATGAAATTTCGTGTCATGCCTCAACATCCAAAGACACCCACGTGTGTCACTTAGGTTAACTAGGGGGGAAATCTGACAGGAATATATTTTAAGAGCTTTGACCTATACCAAATCTTCTTGAGCTGAATAAAATAAAGCAGAGTATTTTGTTACCTGACACAGCAGAACAATGAGTCAATTGTAGCAATTCTGCAGACTGGCACGTCCCTGAGTAAAAAGGATGAAGTTACTGTAAATCCATCCAAGTACTCACATCCAGCGCTGGGAATGAATCAGCACAAAGTGACCAGCAGCTGATTCATCTAAATAACAAAAGCCCAAACAGCTCAGCTGTCCCCACACAGAAGTAATCAACAATCACACAAACTCACTCTCCTGCCATAATGTACTACAGCACAACTGGCCAAGAGCTCTTAAATACACCCAAGTGGTGTCTTCTGCTGAGAAGCAGAGGAATGACACCCACACATCTTCTCAATGATGTTGAATGTTCCCTTTTCCTAAAGGCTTCCTGACTCCTTAGCAATACAGTAAGTACAGCTGGGAGAGTTGTTCACTGTGTAAAAAGGACACGGATTCAGGTCCCCCCAGCCCAGCAGCAATGCTGCAGACACACAAACAGCTCATCCCTGTGAGGCACCTTCCTGAAAACCAGCAAGGAACGTCCTGAAGTGACTGAATCAGGTGGTTGAATCGATCAGCAGGAGCACAGGCCTAATTTAGACAGGTGGTATCCACACAGGGAAAAATTGCCACCTAAGATTGTTTTGTGTAAAGGCAAGAAAGTGTCCTGAGTCTCCTGGAAAGCTGCGCAATCAAATTGTAATTCTTTATATTTGTTAACATACTAAACAAATAGCAACACAAATCAATCATGCCAAGAGCAGGAGTGCAGAGCTCTCCCCAGAAGTCCTCCTAGAAACATTCCCCTGAGAGCAGGCCACTGCAAGAGTGAAGTACATTCACATTATAAAGCACTCAATCACAGGCACAGGATCTCACACACAGGGATAACACCAAGGAAAGCAGTTTAAAATGATCCCTCAGAGACCAGCTATGACCCAGGTACTGTTTCAGCCACAAAAATGGAAGATTGCAGACATTTTTAAAACCATTAATTCCTTCTAAGTGAAGGGAAGACCTGAGGAAGAGCCTGCAAAAGCTTTTTTTTTTTTTTACAGACACAGTTTTACCTACAATGTGACACAGATTAAAGGATAGATTCAGTTAGAAATATATTTTTATATATGATTCATTAATTATCCACCATCAAGTGGAAGACCACCAGGGTTTGGACTGACTCTGGCCACTGCAACTGTCCTCAAAGTGAGTGAACAGCCTCACATATTTATTTAGTAGTATTAAACCCAGCAACCAATATAGAACTAACATGCCTGGCAAGCAAAGTGCAAACACAGACTGCAAACAGATCTCTCAACTAATTTTATGTTCAGATTATAAAGATAAAATTTAGACAATTTTTAATAATTTATTTTTTCTCCCTACTGGTAACAGAGAAAGGTCTCCAAGAGTTTACACTCAGCACACACTGCTACCAATGTGTTACTGTTTAGAATTAGAAGAGCACAGATTCTGATGCAACTTTGACCTTTTCCTATTAATATGGAATCTTTTGGCCTCTGGTACACCTCTCATTCCCCACTGCAGTTCAAAATGCTGGGCTGTTCTCAGGGTGCTTGGCCATGTCAGCTTGAGCTGAAGCGGGACAGCTGCTCCCTGTCACCCTCCAGATTCAGCAGACAGTGCAGATCTCAAGCTGCTGTCTGGAGGAGCTGAGGGCAGGAATTCCAGGATCCAGGTAATCTTCCATTAATACTAATTCCATCGCAACCTGGTCAAATCTGCTCTTCACCCACTGAAAGCAATTCACTGCTCCTTCACAGATTGTTTGGTACTCCTATTAATTGTTGCAATTTGCAAACTGCTCATTCCACAAAATGAAAAAATATAAGTACTTTTTACTACATCAACTCGGGTAACTTTGAGGGGAAAAAAATGAACACATTTTTGGGTGTAAAAGCCACTGAAGAAATAATATTATTAACATCACTACCAATGCACATAAACAGGCAAAGACAGGAATTTATTACACAAATATAACATTTCATAGCTGGAATTATGCAATACAGCTTTTCCCTAAAGAGTATAAAAATATAACTAATAAAAGGAAAAATAAATAATATATAGCAAGATCCTGTAAGGGAAATATTTTTCTGTTGTGTGTGAGATTGCTGTCTGAATAGCTAATAATTAACCTGCACGCCTAATACATCATCTAAAAGAACCTGATGAAAACATACAAGGAAAATTACAATGAAAAGTGATAAATTACTGAAATAAAGTGCAAAAAATATAGATTTACATGTGTTATGAAACAAAGAGAATAAAAATGTGAGCAGCACAGGCAAAACAGAATTTGTCTGAGATAAAATAATTTTGGAGAATGATGAGCAAACAAATGAGTTTGCTCAAATTTTTCAAGAGCATTCTAATACTGGGTTTAACGAGAAAGGCTATCAATTTTATTGCTTCTAGAAATTGTGTCAGGATAGGAATTAACTCTCTGGACACTGAGGGGAAAATAAATGTTCCTGTTGCTGGTAGCATTTGTACTCTCATTAGTGTGAGAGCTGCCACATTTTTTTCCAAAACATTTAGCCAGTTCTCATGAAGTGATACCACTGAGATCTTGATTTGCAACAAGAAGAGCTGACCAAACAACCTTGGAGCAAATGCATGTGAGATGATTCAATTTAAATTAAACAGAATGGTGAACAAAAATTGGGCTCTCTCAACTTTAGAAGAATCTTTGAGTAACTATGGTAATTGTTTACTGAAAATAATTGGACTGAAAAACTTCTGAAATTGAACATGAAGGTTTAGAATATATTTAATTTGTAAATAGATTACTATTTCGAAAACGTGAGCACCAAAGAGATTTGTGTAAAACTGGGCTCCAAAGGAATAACCACTCCAAAGGAGGTTAATTGTGGAAATGAAAATCCTAAAAGAGCTTTTAAAAGGTATGAACTGGAGAGAGACAGGTACAACTTAAAACTGTAAAATATGAAGGGAGAAAGTCAGAACTTCCAGAAGTCAATCATAAAAAATAAAAATATTTTTCAGACCTGATTTTTTTAAAGCCAAAAAATGGGAGAAGATTACAAAGAAAATGAGACAAGCCTTAAAAATAATCTGGAAAATAAAATCCCCTTCTCTTTTACAGTTTTCTGTAGGGTGTGTGGCAGGTTCATGCACTGCATGGCAAATTGGCACCATTTGGTGTCCACATGAAAAGACTAAGGGCAAAGAGGAAAAGGTTGAAGGTTCAACACAGCCAGGAACAGCCACTCTATGGCTCCAAATGCTAAAATATCTGATACCTTAGTGCCCTATTCTGAAATCAGAACTTTGTAATATATTTGACCTTCACATTCCAGTCTCAAAAATGAGACCGACTGAATACTTGCATTTAAAAGGAAGAACAAGTGATCCCAGCAACAACCAAGTTGTTGAACAGTGATCAGAAGACACAGTTGCTGGTAGATCATTACCAGTCCAATGTCCAATAAAAAGATCTTATTTTGCAGTAAAAACTCTGTCTTCCATTAGATTGCTACCGTAATAAAATAAATATTTTATTCAGAGCATTTCCCCCTATTTTTTTAGAAAATACTTTTACCACCATTTTCTTTTGGAGAGAGGAATAATTATGTATCATGTAACCACGATTAAAGCAGACAAGAAGTATTATAACCTGCCCTTTTGTTGCTGTAACCAGACAGAGATTAAGCCCAGAAACCAAAACATACACTAAATATTTAGGAGCTTGTATGGGAGCTGCCTTGTTTTTCCCAAACAGAACATAACTGATGCAAACAATACCCTCTTATGGACACTTCTGGAGAAATGTAGCACAGTATTAGGAAATACTCCTTAAGCAAATAAACCAGCTTCTGATCATAGCCAAGAGCAGTTGCAAATTTTTCTTAATGTTACAAATATTATACTAGAAGAGAGCCTATAAAATGAGAGTGAATGACAAGAAATCCATACATAGCGGGATTGCTTACAAAGATAAACCGGGTGAGGTACCTGAAGCTAAGAAGTCCCATTTTTCTGTTTTATTCTAAATACATGTTTATGGGAATCACAGCCACTTGATTCAGAGGGCAATCAAGGCTGTGTGATTCACTCAAGCAAGCTATAAAAAAGTGATGGATCCTACACAGGGAACTTTGCATTCCAAAGCTGTGAGACATCTGATAAACTTCAGGAAATTATTTCCACCAATTCAGACCTTTACAATCCAAAGATATCTAATTTCTCTAGGACTATTTGTTGAAATATTTTAAAAAAATTATATATACAACAAATATTAATCATAGGAAGCTTCCATCTAAATGCCATCTAAATTTGTTGGCTAAAGTGCTTTTAGGACAGAAGTATTATAACACTGGAAAACATAATGGTAATTGCCATTGCTAAAATCCCACTGATGTGTGTCCTGGGCATTGCTGATTAATACAGATTAATACAACAATGGAGATCTCACTGCTGTTACCAGCAACAGCTCAGGCCAGACAAGTTGAATGAAGCAATCAGAGCCTGATCAGCTCCATCACCGAGCACCACAACCCTCACACTGCTCCAAGCCTCAGCAAGAGCGACGCAGAGCTCAGCTGGGTTCAGGTGAACAGGAACGACGCAGAGCTCAGCTGGGTTCAGGTGAACAGGAACGACACAGAGCTCAGCTGGGTTCAGGTGAACAGGAACGACACAGAGCTCAGCTGGGTTCAGGTGAACAGGAACGATGCAGAGCTCAGCTGGGTTCAGGTGAACAGGAAACATTTCCCTCCAACTCATTTACATGAATCTAATCCCACCACCAAGTTTTGCATCCCTCTCATGTTGCAGCTTACTTCTGATGACCACCCTTCCCCATAAAGAAAGCAGAAAAGGTTCAGGAAAAAGAGCCAAAAGAATATGATTTGAGATCTGGGAAACAAGAAAACTCCTTATACAGAGATTCAAGGAGATCAATCTCTTTAACTCTGTCAAAGAGAATTATACGATCATGTCTATAAGCACATACACAGGGAGTTTTCTGATTGCTCTTCAAACCTAGCAAAGGCATTCTAAGGCTCAAGGTTGATGAACTGTTCAGGCTGGAATAGCTGCAGTTTGTTAACCATGGGAATAAGCCAGCACAACTTACTAGAGGATATAAAAAAATTCTTTATTGCTTCAGCCTTTCACTCTAAGTTGGCTGTCACTGGGAGAAACGTCCATTATCTCAGCATGAAGGGCAGTCTTGAGGTAATTCTTAGGTGAAATTCTCAGATTCATGTTTTTCAAGGGAGGTTAGTGTTACCACTTTCTATGGAACAAATTATTAAGTAGGTAATCCTAACAAAGATTTATTTTAATTACTGAAAATAAAAATTCCGCATATTTATATTTATTCAGTATATAATTTTGGTATAGTTATATGAATATACTAGCACATACAGCTATTATTTTAAAATTACGTCACTGGAGGCTACATGTGAGGTTTTCTATCAATAAGTAATGTTATGAAACAGACACTTCTAAAAATTATAAACAATTTTTGCATCCTTTTCCATAATGAATTCCATTTGTGCATGAGCCAAAGGAGAGAAACCTTATCATTTATTGCCCGAAACAGCCTAACGATAGAAAAGATCAAAAACATGGCTGCTTTAACATTTTCACAGCCAGGAAAAAAAATTTAGCTGTTAGGATCCTGTCACTTATTTTTGTGGTTCAAAACTTCCTTCAAGGCTTAATAAACCAAAAGATGCTACAGACATGACAACTCTCACTGGGATATCCCCTGGTCTCAGTGAGCCGTACCATCTACACTTGGTATTAAAGACAGACCAACAGCTCTAGCTGTTCATTAAGAAATGCAACTGTATGAATATGCCCAGAGATTTGGAATGGCTCAATAAATCCCAGAAATGATGGCCTGGCAAACAGGGTGTCAATAGGATGGCCAATACTGACCACTGGAATGCACAGGCATTGGCAGTTTTTAAAATACACAAATCAAATTATAGCTACTTGCTATTACTTATATTTGTTTTGTTATCTGGCTGTCTACAAACTTGCTCTTTCCTCTCTGTCATCAGTCCCCAGTGTCCTCAAGCTTCTCTTTGCTTAGAGAAAAGCACTTCTAACACCATAATTCCTAACAACTTTTCTAACCACGTACAGCTCTTGAATCATACAAGCCTTGACTCAATTACCAAGTGGCTCTGACTCAGATGTTCAGAATTTTTCCAATAAGATCATGACTTTGTGCACTTTCAATACCAAAGTGACTTTGTGATGCTAAAAGCAGTCACAGTAATTCTGCCATCTGCATAAGTCCCAGTTGCCAAAGGGACATTCACAAACAGACCAAGAGGGTCTCTGTGGAACAGCTTCCATGGGAAACCTGGAAAATGTTCCACTTTGAGCAGCCAGTTTTGTTCTTCTCAATGTTGGCTTTGTGAAACACACCAGGTATATTTCCACTTACTGTGCACAGCAATTGGATAATGCCTTGCTTTTCTGATGATTCACTGGGTCAGCTCATGCAATTAATGTTAGCAGGGATTTTTTTTTTTTTTTTTAGATTAGGCTGAACCTGCCAGAGTTTTATCATATCAGCAGTCTCTACCAATTACTTACAGTGCTAAACATTTACTATAGCAAAGGCCCTGATTAAAATGCTAAAGGAAAAGGCCTCATCTCAGGGATTTGGAGCACCAAGATCACTGTTACGTGAAATTTTCTATACACAACTTCATGAACTCGGCTGCCAGCGGAAAAGAATTTCTTGTGCTTGTCACAGCCCTGGAGTGAGGAAAGCTCAAATGCAGATGATTAAATCTAGGTAGATGAATCTTGCATTTTCTGACAGTAGTTATATGGAGCAAGGGTTGTAGGGAAGCAGCATCTTTGAAGTACCTGTGGTTCAAGTGTACTCCATCCTTCCTCAGAGGTGTTTCCAGTTGAGTGTGACTCTAATGATTCCTGAGAGCTGTCACTAGAGAGAGACTTCAGCTTGGGAACACACTGCAAAATCAGACTGCAAACTGCTCGTGTGCCTCTCCCATCCATGTCCCCTTCTCTGGGTCAGGGATTCAGGGACTGATCTGAGCCAAGGTGGAGGACCACGACTCTCAGCTCAGCTGCAGCAGCTGCCAAGAGCCTCAGTTCCTGAGCACAGCGGGAACAGAAATGGGGAACAGGGCAAACAGCAATGGGCTGAGCTTTTTGCCTCTGATCCTGCTTCTCCAATCAACTTCCCAAACTGAGGCAAGCAGGAGCCTCTCAGACCACAGGTCTCCTTTTTTGTTCAAGATTCACATTTCCATCAGCTCAGTGCTCCTGCACAGAGAAGTAAGGCAGGAGAACACCCGCACAGCACAGCCCTTGGTGCTGAGGACACAGACTCTGCAGTGTCACTTGAGTTAGGCTCTGGTGTGGACCAGGAACTGATATTCTCCAGCTGCTTAATGGACATCCACAGGTGTTTCTAGAGTGCATATTCCAGTTTAATTTTAACCAGGAGGAAAAGAAACCGTGTGCTCTGAGACTCAGTGATGTGAGGCAAAGTACAGTAAATGAGAAGGAGTGACATTTAATTTCAAGATTGCATTGAAAGTAGATGCACTCTGTGGTAAAAACTGCGTTTCAAGCTTTACAATGAATATGTTATCTCATGGTAGACCCCGAGATTACAAACAAAAACATGAAATAAAAAGCAGAGCACACTGCTTTGGAATAAAATGTGAAACGGTTCAAACTTTCTTAATTTAGTGTAGAGCATTGGGTTTTGCTTTGAAGGCAACTTGGAAGATATTAAACCACTGACATGAACCTTCACACAGAAAGGTACTTTTACCATGGTGAAGGGTGTGCTAGAAAATCCTGCCTGTCTCAAAGAATGAACACATTTCCCTGTGCTCTGGGCCAAAATCAAGAATCATTGAAGTAGGATGAGATGCTTCCATATCCTCTTTAGATTGCAAAGCCACAAGGTATGGTAGAGATAGGAGATTCAGTTGTCCTAGGAACAGATATAATAATAATTGAGTAGGGCATTTACCACAGAAAACAGAATGATAAAATAGTAATTTACAATTAGTTCCAAATCAGGTTAAAGATAAAAATATCAAGCTAATTGGCTTGCTAGGCAATATAGAGTAGGAGGATCCTACAGGATTTCAGGAGCCTTGGTTCCCAGTGACTCTGTTGCTTGACAGAGTAAAACTGGTTTATGTGAAAAATGTCCTTCAAGAACCTCATAGAAAGGAACAGATACAATGAAATTCCTCAAGGAAATAAATCACAGCTTTACTACCAGGACAATCACTTACATGGCTAAAAAGAAGTGCAGTTTATTTAGGGATGACTGTGTTGCCAGACCAGCCAATAACAGGAGAAATTGCAGTCTGAAGTTCCTATGAAAAGCCAATTTTCAGGGCCTGTGGTTCATAGCTTTCAATTTTACCCCTGCTGTGGAAACTGATGTTGAACAAAATGGTATCAAATTCTGAACCTGTATAACTGCATTTCAAATGACACACACATGTACATCATTGACTAGCCAAATGATCTGATACTTAACCTCAACAGCTTTAAAAAGGTCCTATTTAAAATTAATCTCAAATTTTGTTTCATATGCAATTTCCATGTGTCTCTTGTTGTTCCAGTTCTAACTTTGCCTTTGCTGGTGATCCACACTGACACTGACAATACGTGACCCCACCAGAGATTTTCAGAAGCATTCACTTCATTTCAGAGCTATCTAGAGCCTTGCTACATATTCCAAAGGGATTCCTCACCCTCCAGCTTTGAGAGAACTTGAGGACATAAACTCCTGGAATTGACTGCATGGCTCCACACCAGCAGCTACAGCTAAGTTATCCCAAATGCTTCACCACCCTACAGAATCCCCCTAGCAGAAATGAGCACCGATGGTGCTTGTATAGCAAGCTTTGCAGAAAACCTGCTCTGGGACTCCAGAAACCTGATCAAATCAGGGTGGAGTGCTCAGAACTGAGGCATAACAGTGCTGGTACCTGAGGCTGCTGTAAGAACTAATTTAATTAAATGGCAATAGCAGAGCATAAAGGAGATGTGAATCACATTCTAGGGATTATCTAAATGGGAACTTAAATAACTGTGGTTTATATTGAGATGGGAAGACAAAAATGTAAATTATACTAATCTAGGAACAATACTGAGTTAGGCCTGGTTATACAAGTTGTAGAGATAAAAAGACTCTGAAGGTGCAGCTTTAAGTAATGCCTAAATCTCATTTAAAGTCTATGGTATTATATGAATATGTAGCTGTTTAAATATTTTGTCATTAACTTCATAATTCAGATCAGATTATCTGAAATACTTAATAAAGGCATTTTAACAATACACTAAATATACAGTATATACTTCAGGTCCCTGAAGTTGATGAGGGTACCATAAGGAACACATTCATTTGAGCTACAGGGGTTGCTGCTGCCACCCAGGAGAAAGACACCAGTTTGGAGCTATAATTAGAGGCAGTGTGATGGCAAAGGGACATGGGGAAAGGACAGGATGCAAGACACAGAGAGCTCTTCTGAAGTGTCAAAAAGTCTCACTATAGCTCAGGAAAAAGGTGGGAAGGGAGCACATGGAGTTATTATGATAGAAAGTTCAGCTGCAGAGAACTCAAGGGATAAAACCAGATGACATTCTCCTGAGGGCTCGTGACAGGAGTCCCCTGTGAGCCAGAGTAATCCAGCCCTGTGAGCTTGGGTTTTTGTATATGGGGAGAAGAAAAAAGAGAATCTATGATTTCATTGATGGGTATGAACAATTAAATGTGGACAAACCCAGAGTCCAGTGGCACACCCACAGGGGGTGTTGAAACTTTCAGAAGAAGCACAAGTTTTGGGAAAAGATGTTTCAGGACCACACTTAGAGAGCACTGCTAAAATTCCACATACCCATAAAACAGGACTGGAACAAAGCAGTCTTATTCCATCATTATCCATCCAGGATAAGAAGCAGGACTTGAAGTATTTGCCTTCTTTGTTTTCTAAGAGCTGTGGTCAGAGGCTTCACTGGATCATGTGTGACCAAGAGCTCCTTGGAACAGCAGCCACCATGCCACTCAAATTCCAAATGTGAGATTAACATGCTGCTGCAATAGAAAGCAAGCTAAAACATGTCATTAGCAGCCTTTCACTGATGTAATTTAATCAATTTGCAACTTCAGAAGGAATGAATATAATCCCATGGACATTGCCAGAAAGCCTGAGACACGTACAGTGCTTGGAAGCAAAAGGTCCATCATCTTTCCCTAGTTATGTGCTAATGTTTTGATTTCCAAGCTGAGGATTAAAACTCCCTAAATTTCCCCAGGTAGCCACACTCTGTATGATCCGTGTTTATTTGCTAACACTGAGCAAAACTCACAGTTGTTTCTCTGATTTGCAAACTCCTCTAAGACTATAATCACCTCAGCCACTTTGCACTAGAATTGCTCTGGAGCGACACTGGGCCCCAGAGATGGGCTCTGCCCAGCTACCTGATTTCCAGCTGTGTGCAGATGTGCTGAACTGCAGGAACAGCTCACAGACCTGCTTCTGACAGCAATCATCTGCAGCCCCTGCAGGGACTGCTCTACTGGCAGAAGGTGCAGAGACAAGGAGCCAAGTGTCTCGTGGTGTGAGAGCTGTGGAGAGCTCAGAGAGCTCCAGACCCCAAAGTCAGGCTCAGGCACTCTCAGCTGCCCGGGTTCACAGACAGGGGCCACACCAGCTTCAAAAGCTCCCTTTGCAAGAGGCAGCACAGCACTGAATCAGATGCACACACAACAAGGAGTTTGGTCCAGGAAGCTCCACGAAACTCCGTGTTTGAGCACAGCCACAGCATGTAAACAAGGACCCAAGGTCTGCAACCCTGGAAAATTTCCAAAATATAAGCACGCTGGTTCTTTCTGTTCCTTCCTCACCCCACTGATCTGCTGAGAGAGAACAGAAACACATCACAGCCAGCATCCTTCAGTGTGCGTTTGCCTGTACTCCTGATGAATATACTTTCCAAAGTTTCACTCTGTGCATACTGGCAACAAAAGAAAACAGTCAAAGATGAAAGAGGCAAAAAGAAAACTGAAAAAAAAAAAAATCTATAGGCTGTCTTCCTTGGGGGTTGGATTACGTGATCTCCAGAAGTCCTTCTCAGCCCTAGCAATTTATCCTTTAATGACTTAAGTTGTTATTCACATATCTTGACTCTTGTGTTCTGAATTATTATTTCCATACAGAAATACGTAAAAATATAATTGCATTTCTAAACTAGACTTCTTCAGCATACCCAAGGCTTGTTTTCCCAATGTCTCAGCACATTTCCTGCAACCCATATCCTTCACACAGCAGCAACAAACACGTTTTTGGTGTAAATCTGCTGAGCTCCATCCAAATAATTACTAGCAGAGGATCTCACCTAATAGTTTCAGTAGATAAATTGTCTCCTACCAGACTACAGTGTCTTCAAATCTGTAATTTATCTGCACATTCTACAGAACAAGATAAGAGTCTCAGGAGACACTTTGATAAAAGGATCCCATCCCCAGTCCCTCCACTCCTTCCCCCACCTCCCCGGCAAAAAACCAACCAAAAAACAAACATCCAAACTTCCCTTTCTGTACAGAATATTGACTTCATGTGGCATATCAATGCTCTGCTTTGCTGCAGAACTGAAGGAATGAAAAGGAGAAAAAATGGAAGGTCAATTTTAGAATTTTTAGAAAAATACATGATTTATTTGCTCAATAAACTATGTATAGGACAAAGCTTCTGGAAATCACACATGGAAAATAATTAATCCACCCTGAATAAACAGATGAAACTTCTGTCTTTCACCAGATATTCCTAAATTTTTCTCAAAGCAGTATTTCTTCTCCTACCATTTTTGTGTACTGTGAGAACAGTTTTGAACACAAACCAGTCTGTTCATTAAGGCAATTTAAATATGGATAAAAATCTTATTGCTGGCAGTATCTGCTAAGTACAGCCACCTGCCTGTACTGAAATCTCCCTGCATGTCATACCTACTATCATTCCCAGCAATTTGCCCTGCTTCTCTTCCTTATCCAAAAATAAGCCAAAAAAAATACGAGCATCAGCCTCCTGCACTACTGCCCTGCCCCAAGAGCCATGCTTCCTCATATCCTGGGAATTGTCCCACTTGGAATCTGCAGCCAGTGGGTTTCTGAGGCTGCACGTGCTGTCAAGAGTGACTGTGAAGCACAGATCAGCATGCATGGCATTCCCAACAAAGTCCTGCTTGGCTACCTTGTGATGATGGATTGGAAAGTTAAAAACAGGATTATTCAACTAAAAAGAGAATTTGCCGTGACAGAAACATAACATGCATTTTCCTGTTAAGGAAAAATCTGGGACTCGGATCAGCACGAGAACAGAAGGAGAAGAGGCACAGCACAGCTAAACCAAAATAGTGCCAGCAGCACGTCCTCAGACACACACACGGCTGAGGGAGATGACGACAGCTTGGTAGCCAGAACTGTGAAAGATATTGCACATAACCCTACCCTAGTAAGAGGGAAAAGAAAAGTTTCAGGGTTTCTAATCCTCTCTGTCGGAAACCCTTACGTGCAAAATTCAGCTAGCAAAATTAAAGAGATAAAGAATTGCTGTGCAGTTTGGAGCGTCACACAACTACAGCAGGTACGTGAGGAGAAATTCCTGCCGTTCCTAAAAGAGCTACAAGAGCTTAAAAATTTATGAAAATGTGACAAAAGGGAGAAAATACTTGAACTTGTGCATGCCTTTCAGCACTCAGCTGTCTCTACAGTGTTGTCCTGGTTTCCTGCTCCATGGTGAATGGCTCACACCTGCCAAGGTCCACTGGGTGCAGTCAGTCCCAGTTAGCAGGTCTGGCTGTGACACCAGAGGCAGATACAGCTCCTTTGCCTGCTGAAATATATACAGGGACTCCACTGCAAACAACTGCAAGAATCACTGATATTTCTGCCTAACCAAACCAAGGCACCTGGGCCTCTGCCCTAGAAATGATCTTGAAGAGACAGACACAGCTCCAGGCCTGCAGATGTTTCCAGGATTTTTGAACTGAGAAGAACAGAGGATCTTAATGGAAATAGTCAAAGGCTTACTCAAACTGCTTCAAGCACTGGCACAGAAAGACATTTTCTAAACATACACTACTGGAGAGAAATGATTCCATAGCACCATATGGATTGATATCATAGATGTAGGTATTTTTTGCTATTGTCTTATAAACTACAATAAATTAGACCATGCGTAATCAGCTTCAGTGACAGCTTCTGCATTGAAAGCAAGTGTTAAGTTTATCTTTAGCCAAAGAGAGGGACTGAATATATATATAAATTTTTTTTCGGTAAAATTCTGCCCAAGGCTTGTAAATGAGATCAGAAAATTCTGTTTAGGAATATGTGTGTTTGGTTAGATGAATTCAACATTCATCAATTAATTGCTTAGAGATTATCTATTTCTCCCCAGATAGACAAGAACCTTCACATATAGCTGTCCTTAAGGTTTCATCATTTTTTGATACAGACCATATGGTTATATTTGGTCTAAGCCTCACCCTTGGCATATAAGAATGAAAATGTTGCAGTTCCAAAGGAAAAAAGGGAAAGCAAAAATTTAAAGGAGAGAGAAGGACAGGATCCTACATATCTTTCCAAAGAATTACAGTTTTAGAGAAGAATTATCCACTCTAAATAATAAGCTCTTTCACTGCCAAACCTCTTTTATGTCCTAGCCTCAAGGAATAGCTTTTTATCCAAAATAAACAAATTCAAAACTTCTCTCAGCAAAGCAAACAGCCAGAAACGCAGAAGACTCTGCTTCGGTACCTCTTCCTAAGCAGAAAGAGGGGAGAGGAACTGGGAGAAGGCACAAAGCAACATCCCTGCTTCCAAAAGGCTGCTGAGCCATGTGACAGGCAGCCAGCTCTCCATTTGGTCTGTTTTGTCCTGTCACACTGGAGTGCAGCACGAACATCATATGCTACCAAGATAAATATTGCTGGTGTATTTTCATCTTCCCCAAAGCAACATATTCTCCACAGTTTTTATTTATTCCAAGTTCAACAGAATTACAGTGATTCCTGTAAGTTATCATCCTCCTAATGGCACGATCTGGCACTGGTGCTGCAGGAGCTGAGGCATATTATGGACTATACTTTGTTAGCTGAGGGAATCCATTTAGACTTTTATGCTGAGCAGTGCGATACTAACACAAGGAGACATTTAAACAGTTCAAGAAAAACACCTCTGTTTTCACTTTCACAGACATTAAACAGTGTTTATTATCTTCTAGGGCTCACTGAAGTTTCTGTTATAAATGTGCTAAAGCAGAAAAATACTCTTCACTACAACTGTTCTGACACTTGACATCAGGAGATGCAGTTTTTAGCTAATTATGATTTTGTCAAACTTGACTCATTTAGTCTGATCATTCTGATACTGAATGTCACCTGCAGCATAATTTGTTTTCTTCCTTTGCAGACAGAGTATTTAGCTGGTTGTAACAACAAAGCCAGAGAATAGAAAATCGTTCTGCTAATATACCAAACAAATTTGGGCAACTTTTGAAAAGCAACCAACTCAATTTTCACTGAACTTTCAGTGCTGGGCAATGGCCATGCTGCTACTGAAATCCACATTCCAAGTCCATTCACTTCCTCAGTCCATCTTGTCCCAAAGCTCTCAGACTGCTCTGTTAAGAGAGGCCAGTGACCACCTTGGCATAAGTTTAGAGAGCAGGCTCAAGAGAACTGCAGAACACCAGAAAAGCCTTCAGTGGGCTCCAAAGGAACAAGTTAGAATCATCTCCTGTTTTAGAAGAATACAGAGACTCCAGAGCAAATAAAAGTGAATGCTCTCAGAGTCAAAATGGCTCAAAACTTGAGTAATGACTCTTCTCTGCTTTAATTTTTATGCATAAAAGCTTTGCATAAAACACAAGACTGGTCACTCAAGTTAATCCAGTAGTCTTTATACATAAAATATTACCTCTATTGCATTTTTCTGCAGGGATATTTTAATTTATTTTTGGTAGAATAAGTGAATTTCCCATTGGAAGAACCCTTCATTGTTTACTCCATATCTTAAGCCAAACCAAACAAAATAAACCAGCAGGTATTCTTGACTCTTTCTTTATGTTATTATTGTATTTCATTCACAAGAAAATTCAAATCTCATCAAGTTCCTCTGGGAAAGAGCAGAAAGCACCAGCTCCTCTGGAGCCCTGTCAAAGGAAGGCAGGTCCCAACCACCTATCCAGGGACAGGGCTGGAAGGTGCCACTGAGCCAGGTGGAAGGTGTTCACTGGGACATCACAAGAGGGACAGGCAAGTTTGCCCTGACTGTGCAGAGCCAGGGCCAGGGGGCTGGAGCAGAACCCCTGCCCCAAGGCAGAGTGAGGGCAGATGAGGGGATGGGGTGGAGCTGCACTGAGATCCCTCAAGGAAGACAGAACTGGCAATTAAAGATCAAACCAGGCCGTTTTCCCAGGCTAGCAAGATCCTCAGACATGCTTACAAAAAGGGAAGAACTACAAACCAGGCCTTTAGGTATTTGTATTTTAAACTCCTTGAGTCAGAATTTAAGGAGAGAACAATTGTGCAGAGAGAAGCCAAACTTTCGTGAATATTCAAAAGGATCTTTTATGTCACATCACACCCACATAATGGCCATTAGAGATGGCAGAAGGGTTAAATACACCTCCCTGAAACAAAGGGGAAACGTCACTGCTGGAACCTCTTGCCTGGTGCTGCATCCACTTTATTCTGAAAATAGCATGTGCTAACTGGCAGGACTTACCAGCACAGCTGAATTAGTCAGAAAAGCTGTCAGGGAGGTGGGAAATCTCCAAGGCTCTCTTTGCATGCTCCAGGGCTTGTTTCACCATGGCACAATTACAAATACACAGCTGTAGGATCTGCTGTGCTGCTGGCTCTGAAACAATAGTTCAGGGTCTACTTTCTTTATGAATTTGGCAATTAATGCTGACAGGAGCTGCACACACACTGACTCAGTTTTCTCCCAGGTAAAAGATTTCACACAGATGGTCCATGGTTAAGGATAGGCTAAGTTCTTCAAGCATGCAGGTTTCAGAGTTACTAAAGCTGGCTGATTCTTTGAAGCCACTTCATTGCATAGTAATAGTAACAAATTCATTACTGCATTACAGACAATGCATAGATTAATATATAGGCAAGTGTAAACCTTTACAGAATAGTCACACAAAGGATGGGTAATTACAGCAGAGAAGCCTGAGGTCCTGTCAGCTCTCACAGAAGTGACCATGTCAGGCCAATCAGTCATAGACAGAAATTCAAAGATCAGGACTCAAGCCATGGCAAAAGGGATTCTGCAGATGAAAATCATGAGGCTTGACCTAAGCCGGCCTTTGAAACCTTTTATCACTTATGCACAGTCTCTTTGAACATAAATTATACTACATATTCTTTCCATATCTTTTGCATAAAAGGTAAAAAAAGTTTGTGCATTGAGACCTGGTGGTTCCCAGATTTCCATATTGCAAGGGGTCTGGGGGAATACTTAAAAGAAAAAAGAGAACACAGAAAGAACTGCAATGACAAGAACGTGTACATGGAAAAACCATGATGAGATTACCAGGCAACTTCAAGAAATTAGCTACTGATTAGTTACTAATCATGGGTGCTGTTCTCACCACCTCTGTCCGAAGTCTGGTGGTGTAACATTACCAGCTGTAACTAGTCACATATCCTGTTCTTTACGTTTCTGGAATTAAATCTTTTCTGATTCACCCTGAGGATTTTGCTCTCTGGGAACAGACCAGATGGGCTCTCGGGGATCTTGAAGTCATGGGAATAGTTCCTAAAGCTAATGAGACTTACAAAATGCAAAGGTTGTATGAAGGTAAAAATGCACTCATGACCAATTCTGGAGGCTCCAGATATTTCTTTCTTCTCTTCCTTGGCCTTCCAGGACAAACAGGTGAAACATGTGAGGCACTGCTACAGCCAGGCTGAGTAGTCCAAGCTTTACTGAATCCAGCTAAGCCTCCACTGTCCTGACTGCAGGTAACAAAAGCAATGCTACAGAAATTAAAGTTGCCATAAGACAATCCAAACCAGCCTTTCCCACTGGGGTTTGAGAGGGTTTAATACCCAACAAATCCACGTGGAGGGACTCCTGCTTTACACCTATTAATAGCTCAGTCCTTAGACTTGAGACTGAGCAGTGCTCGGGCACCTGACCCCAATGCATCTGCTTCTTGGGCACCCTCCAGGTTAGACAGTCTTATTAAATGAGACTAAAATGTCTAATATCAGCTTTACACTTTGCCTTCCTAACTGGAGGACTGACTTGTAGATACACTCACTTGAATTATTCTGTTTCAGTTTAAGCTGAATCAGTTACTTATTGCATTTTTCATCACGGAGCAACCTCATTTATGCTTATTTTGTTTTCAATAAAAACTATTAAAAGCATGGAAAAAATTACATTTCCTAGATTACATGATGGTTTATGAACACATTGGCATAGACAAACTCAGATAAGAAATCTCTAAGCACTTGACCTTGCTTATAATGTAAAATTTATTTATATAAGGGAGCTATGACTGAATGCCACAGTCCATGCCTGTGAAAAACAGACAATATAGAACCAGATAAGAAGTAAAGGAATTATGAAAACAGAGGAGACCAGTATAAAAACTGTAAGATTTTTTTTTTTTTTTTGCTTTTCTTAAAAGGCTAAAAACCTTAAAATTGTTCTGAATGGGAAAATGCTGTGCATGAAGATGATCACTACTGGTGTTCCTCAGATTTGCATCTGGGACCGTGTTTATTTAGTATTCTAATTAATAGTGTTGGTTCAAAAAGTAGGGGAGCACTTGTGGGAGTTCCTGATGACTGAGGGAGGCATAGTCAGCATATGCTGAGGCTACATTGTGCACAGGAATTTTATTTGTGGAGGATCTTGTTTAAGAAAATAAGAAAGATAAAAATTTAATAATACACAGCTACTGCTACTTGTAATAAAAGAAAAGGGTTACAATGAGTCTTAGCCTTACCTGTGGCCAGAGGCAGAGGAAATCTGAAGCTGATCCCAATCCCCTGTGTACCATAGGCAGGACATGGGAATGCACAGCTGGGGAGAGAAAGGTCAGGAGGAGGCAAGGAAGTATTCACCACTGGGTAATTTGCCTCCTCTAGAACTCTGGAGTGGGGTTTTATAAGGAATAATTTCCTCAGTGAGGCCAGTTTGAGGGACCACTATAACAAGATGAGGAATTGAAACTCTGGCTTTTTAAGGAGAGTAGAACAAGCAGCTTGTCTTTAACAATAAAAAAAAAAGTTAAAAATTATTATTTGTTTTAAACACTTGAAAAGGACAAAGACAAGTGAGGAGGAAAGGCTAACCCATCTGCATCCCAAACCAACTGGATGAAGTGAAAGCTGGAATAAGATTCTGTTACACTACTCCAAGAAGAGCTTCAGGAACAACTTAGATTTCTGAGAGTAAGCCTAATCCAGAAGGATTTAGACTGATATGATTGCTCATGATAGGAATGGTTTGGACTCTTGACCCAAGTGCTACCTCTTCCCCTCATTTCCTTGGAGCTTTAACAGAAAGTGGATTTCCTCAGGGCTGGCTCAGTATCACTGTGTGTTATCAGACAGAAGACAATGTGCTACTTCAGATCTGATGACACATGGCTAGAAGTTCAATTATACACTGCCATTTTAGAGGGCTCCCAAACTCCTTTCAAAAGTCAGGCTGCAGTTCTTTTAAAATGGATTTGAGGGAGATTTGTCAGAAGTGGAATGTTTTAAATGACTACTCAGATTTCTTTAATTTTAATCCTAAGATTAACTGAATACCAGTTAGTTGGTAAGCCCAATCAGAATTTCTAGCATTTTGGTTTCCCCTCAAGCAGTGGTTAGCAAGGTTGCATTTAGCTCATTAGATTCACCACCAGTTTTAGGCTAACACAGTATTGGTCATGGTGCCTTTATAATGTAAGACATTGAGCTGATAAACATCAATTCACCTTACAGGTGAATATTTCAGATGGAAAACCCTCTGTGCTTCTTCAGATAAAAGCTGTGTAAAATGTGATCTGTCATAAGATTAGTACAGCTTGGTTTGGGGTACAAAGTAGGAGTCATGTGCCACTTGCATTTTCCTTGGTGGATCAAGTAATCTTTCTGCATTTTGGTGTCAAGGATTTTACAAGGTTGTAAGTCCTCAATAATTAACCAACCTAGAGAAAAAGCTGACTTTTCATGACAACTGTAATAAGTGGCACGCATCTTCTGAAAGAAAGAAATTTATGAAAGAGAATTGCTAAACTCTTGTTTGTCAGAGATGTCTATGCTTGAAAACTGCCCAGAGTAAATAAACCTTTCTGTTACACAACCCTCAGCTGAGAATATTAAGGGGCAACAAAAAAAGCAAACAAAACAAAGCCACTTCATTGCAGCTTAGGAACTTCACTGGTGGTATATATTCACATTAATTCAGATAAACTATTTCATGAGGAGGGAAAGAAGTCACATGGTTACCAAAGTCATTACAGAGATAAAAGCATCTTTTTGAGCTTGAAAAACACAATTTCAGATGGAGGCTTTGGAAAGAATAAAAACTCTACTTGTCCAAAGTTCAGAGCCTCCTAGGCATGAAAACATTAAAATTGCCTGTGTTCTTATTGAAACAGAGAACAAACACAAAGCCAAAATCCAAACTCCATTCAAATCTCAAATTATGGAAACATAATGAACAGGCAATTTTAGTCAGTTTTTCCATCAAGAAAATGAACCACAAAACCAGATTTTTCTCAAAATGTTACTCCTATCTTTTATCCTTTCTTTTTGTTCCACCCACAACCTCTTGATTGATTTCAGAACTCATCCAGATCCTCCAAATTCACAAAACAGGCAGTTTGAAGGGAAAACACAGATGTAAAACACCTTCTCAGAACAACAGAGTGACTTCTGATAAATAAACACATAGACAAGAAAAAATATTTTGAACCTGCACCACATTAGATACTGTGGTCACTCCAATGAGATGTGAATAAGAGGATAATATTTTTATTAATAACAGAGCTTACAGAACTACCTCTGTCATGCCTCAGTATAAACTGCCTTTTCAGTAAAATACTGTATTTAAATATATTTTTAGACAACTACAAAACCCCACACTTTGCTATGTGATATAGAATGCAGCCATAATTTAATTCCTGCAGAAATAATTGACTGATTTTACCCTACCAGCAGGAGAGATGCTGCTAAAAGTACTCAGTGGGCTGGACCCTGGTGAGGAAAGCTCTGTGTGGGATAGGGATCACCCATGCTCCCACGTGGGATCACACAACTCACACCTGGGAAAGAGCTTTCTGCACAACTCACCCCAAAAGGTCAGATTTCTAAAAGCAGGTGTGACAACAGAGAATATGGAGAGTGGTACAACACTTCAGCCAACCAACAGTAGAGATTGAAGAGTTTTCTCAATTTACCACACCCACTTGCAAAGACATTTCAAACCTGGGATGTCTGGCTTAAGGATAAATCTGCACTGCACAGAGGCCCACAGAGTGAAGAGCTGAGTCAGTGCTGCAACTGGAAACAGCCAAGGGTTGCATGAATACTGAGCAGCTTTACTGAGGGAAAAGTGGTTATGGATTTTATCCCTCTGAGAAAGCACCAAATATCACCAGCCCTGAAACTCAAACTTTGCATGGAAGGTCTCTCCATCACTCTATGAAGTGCTTCTCCCTCTTAGTATCCCCTCAGCCTCCTTGATTTGGTTGTTTTTCCTAGCCACTGGCAAATTTGTAATCTCATGGCAAGAGCACTTCCCTGGCAAAGGAATGGCAAAGGTTTGAAATCCATGGAGCCCATAAGAGACAAAGAACCAAGATCTCTCACTGCCATGTGGGGCACTGACCATCACTGCTCTCCCTTCTCAGCTTTGATCCTTCTTCATGCTGATACTAATGGTGCCTCTGTGTGTGTTCCACCAAGGTCAGGCACCTCAGAGGCCAAAGACCCCCGAGTTTATTAATCCCAAAGGGAGACCAATATGTACCAGGGCATTGGGCAATTATTCGGAATTTCATGGAGTTTCTCTCAGGAAGTGAGAGGTCAACACATAATTACAATCCCCTTGCCCTACCGCTGTCCTTTTGTAAGCAGTGGTGTCTCAGGAACACAGGAAAGTGTCTGGTTTTTATATGCATTGATATTCTGAACATGTCATGCAGAAAACCCAGGGATCAGTAAAAACTGTAGAGAGTAAGTTATGCAGTTTGCTTTTCCCAGCGCCCAAAAAGGAAACTGCAGTTTACAGAGGAAGCACTCTCTTGTGTTCATATTAACTTTCTCAAGCTGTACTGTACAATAGTCTTGCATTAGAGCTCAAGGAACACTCAATGTCACCTTCTAAACATCCATGGAATTTGGGCAGATTTCACGGGAGATTCAGGAAAAAGCCACAGGTACACATTTCACTGCAGAGGGCAAAACCACATCCGGCTACGCCGCAAAAAGTGCCCAAAGAATCCAACCTATTAAACAGTAGTTCTGGAGGAAGGAACAAAAGGTTTCTTCCTTCTTGCTGCTCCAAAGAAGCCCTTGAAGTCAATTCTGCCCTTGTGCAGCATCTCCTCCCTCAGAGCAGCCACCCATGGCCAGGTTCCACTAAATGAGCTCAGCCAGAGCTGTTTGCAGTGGTCAGGAGCCAGATGCCCTGTGAGTACTTCTCAGCCCCTTAATGGATGGAGCTCCCATTTCTCCCTGAGCACGCACATCCCTTCACCAACGCTCTCCTGAACACTGCTCACAGAAATATTTTACAATGCAAATTTAACTCTGAAGTTCTAGCTACAATAGCCTATAACTGTTCTTTTAGCAGTGTCTTTAGAAACAATCCTTAAACTCTGTGGAAACCCCCAGATCACAAGCTGGTGACTGCTCTGAATCAGGAAATGTGGTCTCTGTCTCTAGAAAGCACAGGCTGAGGACTGAGATGGATTACAAATTATTCCCTTCCTCCTCACACAGCCCTTCCATTTACCCATTGATTTTAACACTGAATAGTTGCTTTGTTGCTGGACTAACTTGCACAGAACTTCTAAACTGGCCACTATATTAATTTCTTAGTGTGCTCTGAAGAGAAGGTTAAGTGCAAATAATATCTACAAATTTGCTATCAAATAAGGGATTTTCTTACTTAAAACAGTCTGTATAAAGAGAATACACAGAAACAAGACGGGTTTTTGTTCAGTTTTTCTGATACCTGTTCTTATGAAGCTCTTCCAGTAGTTTTCACTGCACTTTAAAAGCTGGATTTAGTTCTGTCTGAAATCAGGGGACCCTGGACTTCCAATTCCCACAGTTTTTGTCTCAATTGCAATTCTTGTTTTAAGGCATCCCACTGTGCTCCCTGGGATGACTGAGAGTTGAGACCCACCAGTTCTAGCTGCAAAGCTGCAGGGTCAGCTCTACATTCATACACCAATTTTCATCCTTTTTTGCCTTACAGTAGGACAGATAGAATATATGGTACATAATACTTGGGGGTTTTTTTTCTTGCCATATGGAATTCAGTTAATAACATAGAATTTGAACCATAAAATATCTTTAAAAGTTTTCCTTCCCCAATTAACAGGAATGGAACTGTCTGCCCAAATGTAGAAGGAGAACAGACAAATCTCAATCACACTTGGGGAGGAGGAAAAAAAAAAAAAAAAAATCACACAAGAAAAAAACCTTGAAGTTTTCTTCTCTTTTTATGCTACTTAACTGGAAAAGAGCTTATACTATTTCCAGGAACTATTTTGGAAAGCTAAGTCTCATCTGGAACCTCTATTTCCAATTTGTGAAATTGCAATGAAACCAACATGAATAAAGGAAATTCTGAATGCTTTAACGTCTTACTTTTCCATACTTTCACATAAGTCAAAAACACTTTAAAGACTTCATGAGAAAACTACACTAGAAGGGACCTCTTTAACCATAATCTTCATTTCTGATGGGGGGGGGGGGGGGGGAAAGAAAGGATGAAGAGACTCAACCAGCTGCCTTCAGGAGTTACAGAATTTCTAGCTTGTAGTTAAAATGTTACTTGTTGAAGTCAGAAAAAATAATCCAGAATCTGATTTTGTAAACAACTACGTGGAGCACAGGGGGCAGAGAAAGGTGTGGAGATTTATCAGTGGGACAGGACTGAACTGTGAGCAAAGGCCCTGCTTAGGAGGGCTTTTAACCCTTAGGAAGCCCTGCCTAGGAGGGGTTTTCCGTCCTTAGGATGCTGGATAAGGATTAGGAGAAGGGGCAGGGTTTGAGCTCATCCCAAGGAGCTGCAGGACCAGCCCAGGCCCAGGCCAGTGCCCTCACTAAGCCCAGCTCATGGGAAGGCTCAGGCACAGCTTAAAAACCACAGCTGAGTGCAGCTCCAGCCATTTCCCAACATCCCCACAGAACACTGTCCCTACCACAAAGCTCTGGTAATTATGTCAAGAGGGACACAACTTGCACCAACACCAGCCCCTCATTAAAAACTTTTCGTGCCTTCTCTCAGGCTACTCTGACTCCTTTCCCCAAAGGCAGCTCCACACAGCACTGACTCCTTCTCTCCTCTCTGCACGACTGGCTGAACCCAACCTGTCCCTTTCCCAGCCACCTAACCCTGTCTGTCCCTCACACAGCATCTTCTTACCTTGTCTGTCCCTTGCATGACCACACGTGCCTTCCTCCTCACAGCACAGCCAGCAGCCTCCATCCCAAACTGCAGCAGACTCTGGAGCTCCAACTCCAACTTACTCTTGAGCAGCTGACCCACTCTTTTATAACCCCATCCTCACTGGGCAGGCGAGGCTGTTTCCACTCCCCAGCAATCAGTACAGCTGTAATTCATTGAGGAAAATTGCCTTCTGCACTAGCCCTACAAACCCATCCTCCCACACAAAGCTGGGTCTCCCTGGGCTGGCTCAGTGCTCCCCAAGCAGCCCTAGTTGTAAAACATCTGGCAAAGGTCCTGCTTCCCAAATGGGTGCAGAAGGGATTTATGGAGGGAAGAAAGGAAAGAGAACGCAGGGCACAGAAAGAAAGATGAGACGGCAGCAAAGAAAGAGAAAAGAGACACTTGTATCACAAAATAGAAGGTTAGGAACAGATTTCTAACCCTGGTCTGCTCACCAAACTTCCCCCAAGGAAAATCACTTAATTCTTCTAGTTTCATTTGCCTCATTGGTGCACGATTTGCACTCTACAAACAACTCACTGTTCCTCAAAGTACTCTGAAGCTACTAGAGGCTTATTAATAAAGATGAAGGAGAGAAAAGAGAAATTTAGAAGAATAATTAGAAAAACATGGAAAAGATTTGCACGTGATTTGAGTTATGGTGCAGCAATAAGATAAAAGCTGAATCAAATGGACTCAGAAAAATGTATCAGCAAAATCCTTCCAGCCCAAGCTGTCTACAAGACTGACCACAGAGAGGTTTGTAGGTGACCTACTGGTGACCCCTGAGTCTTTGTCATTCATGATAAATGGTTACTTTCCTAATCCTAATTCATTTTCAAGCACAGCAGATTAACAAGAAGGGATCACTATCAAGCTGAATAATCTCCTAGCTCTAAATAATCACTGAAAGAGAGCAGAAACGGAACCATAATAATTTCCTTTTAATACTGTGGATGAGGAATATGCAGAAAGCTAACACAGAAAGGTGTTAGCATGCTGTATTTTCATAACAATTGGGGTTTTTTTTGTCCTAAAATGAACCCAGTCAAATTAAAAAAGTAATCTTATTTATTTCACCCTCCAGTGTTACCCACATACAGAATTATTCAAGATAAGGGGAAAATTATTGGTTGTCTATCTAGCAAGTTAAATCAGATTAAAATACTGTATGAATTTTAAACAGAACTGTTCCTACACACATTTATGTCAGGGGAATTTAATTTACTTAGAGAGAATTAAGCTAAAAGAACCAGACTTGCTGAGTTCTCAGTAGCAGGGTCCCCAGATTCAGCTATGCTGTGTTTTATGGCTACTTTTCTAATTTTCTTAGGCCCTGGAAGTTGCCTTCCTTTGCTGAACATCAGGACACTCACGTGCTGTGGCTGCTCCTACAGCTCTTAACTCAGTTCCTGCCAGTTCTCATATATTTACAGCAAGAATTCACTCTCCAATTTTTTATGAGTATATATGGGTGCACACTTACATACAAACACACAGTTTCCTGAATTTAACTGAGAAAATTACAACACAATCTAAAATCCTAAGTTCTTAGAGAGTTAAAATACAAACCATGAATCAGAATGGGAAATTTGACAATTTTACCTTATGTCAGAGGAAGATAAAAAGTAAGATGTTAAGAACAACAATATTTCCCACATTACACAAAGAAACACCTGAAATGTGTGAAAACCAAAAATATACTGGCCAATATCCAAATCAATGCACCTGTTGGCAACAAGTATTGTGTCTCTTAGTCTAAGACCAGGATCATGTTTGCTCAAATCTCATCAGGTGCTCCTCATTACAGCCTGGCTTTTTTTAAAATCTTATTTGTTTTTAAGAAATAGTGCAAGTTCTAGAGAATTTAGAGGGCTTGGGATCTTATTTTTCTATTGCTCGCAGCATAAATCTCATTAATCAGCACAAGTTTTTCTTCCTGTGAGCAGGAACACAATCTACCAGAGTGGAACACAACTCTCCCTTTGATTCATTGGTTAGAAGGGTGGGGAGAGAGGAACTGGCAATGCCTCCTGTTTCTAGGTGAAGCTGTGAGATCACTGCTCAGGGCTCCTAAGCACACAGATAAATCTTCCCCCTGACACAGCAGGGAAAGAGTGAACCAGGCATGGAGGAGCCTCCCAACTTCACCTGTCAACAAGACAAACTCAGCAAACCTTGTTTGCTCCTTCAGATTTATTAGAAATTATTTACAAGATTTGTGTGCTGTTACTGCCTGTCCTGTGATGTTTTATACTTGTCTGGCCACTGAACACTGCCTGTCTGTAACACAGAGCTCCAGCCCAGCAGCCAGCCAGGGGAGAAAAGCCATTCTAATCAGAGAAAACAGAGGCATGACAGACTCATGGATTTTAAGCTGTGGCATAAGAATTAATTTTAAAATATTACTTCATTAAGTAATTTTACCCCAAATCATATGAATCCAAAACAAAATGAAAAACACAATAAATGAAATCTAAAAAAAAAGGAGTCATTTTGAGCTTGAATACAACTCTAACAATACCAAATGTGTGTGAATCAAACCAAGGGACTGCTACAGGAGCTTCTTGCAGGTAGCAGTGAGTTGTTCTCACCATCACTGACATGTACCTGGTGCTTCCTTACAGCTCTGCTGCTGGG